>NW_024100527.1:265000-587500 GCF_016545835.1 Crotalus tigris
ACAAACGAGATGATACCTCCCGCCTACCAGCCATTTGGAAACCCGCCCTTATTGACAAACAACTCCCTAACACAAAAAATGACACCAGACCTACACTCACAAAAACCACACAGGATGTCACCACCACACATCCACGCAAAAAGCAAACCCAAAGCCACACCGAAGATGAGGCATGACCACAAACCAGAAGCCAGACCACAGCTGCATCATTAGCCACTTTAAACTCCTCCAATCCATACATGAAGCAAACTGACACCCACTATGAAGACGAGGCACGACCACGAACGAGAAGCCAAAAAATAGCAAGGCAGCCCACCATCTTAAACCCCCCTGCAACTCAGACTAACCTGAGCACAACAAAGCCCCCACCCAAACAGAACACTCCCCCAGCCAATCAGAGCACAGCCAACCCCCCCCCCCCAGCCAATCAGAGCAAAGCCAAGCCCTTAACCAATCAGAACACACCTCCACCCAATCAGAACACAGCCAAGCTCTCACCCAATCAGTTCATACCCCCACTGGCAGTTAAAAGGAAGAAACAGCTAAGACCACACATTGCTCCTCGAAGCATGAAGCTGAAAACACCAGCCTGAAGATGACGAAAGGGACTTCATCGAAACGTCACCAAGACACTTCCAATTTTATGCGGGAGAAAACCCGAAAATTCCTGGGTAGACTCATATTAAACATAAAATATACGAACACCAGGAAGTTATAAAACTATAAAAAGTTTTAATAAAACCAGAATAAAACCAAGCTTTCGCTGGCATCTGCCAGCATCATCAGGGTAGTCTCCAGTCGATGGGAGACTACCCTGATGATAATCAATTACCAATAAAGCGTGAACACCAGGAATATAATAAACTATAAAAGTTTAATACCATCACCGATCACCAAGCTTTCGTCAGATACTTCTGACATCGTCAGGGTTAATGCTGGTCTGTGGGAGAGTGCCTTTATAGGTGAGCCGTCATTTGCACACGGCTCCTAGATCTTGTCATAGGTCCTAATTGATTTAACTGCTTTTTAATTACGGCTTCCATACTGATGACTCCTCTTTTCTTGCTTTTACTGCTTGTGGGTGTGTCATTATTCCCCTCTACCTCCCACTGCCTTGAATTAGGGAGGTTCTTTCCTCCCCTTTTTTGGTCATTCATATTTCTAAGTTGTTCCCTCTTCACACCTCCGTGTCTCCTACCTTCCTCCTTCTTCTGATCTTTACTTGCTCCCCAATTGTCATCCCTCATTCTATGGGGGAGCACTCTCAGCCTTTCTCCCCATCCCTTGCTTTCCATTTCCCTCTCTTTGGCTGCATAAACTCCGTTTCTGTCATTGCCATTCCGTCTGACATCTACTTGCTCTTTCACCCCATTGTCAATGTTCTCGGACTCCATGTCAGACTGAATTCCTTGAATATCTCCTTCCTCCTCACACAAGCCCTCGTGTGCCCTCCTTTTTTGAGTATGTATGCCCGGTTCCTTTATATCCCTCCCTCCATCAACACAGTGATCTTTTTTACAGTTTCTATCACATTCTACCCTTATTTGCATTTCCCCCCCATTTACACTGCTCTCGATCTCTATATCCTCTCGGGCATTCCGATTGGCGCTCTGTTGTTTCCGTTGATGGACTGTCATCACAGGGCAAGCCGGTCCCATCCTCCTTCTTTCCTGATGCTGCTGGATCATCGCTGTTTTGGGTTTGGGGGGTCGGAAATGATTGTTTGTTGGCTAATTGCCTCTTTCTCATCATGCAACCGTTCTTTCACTGTCCGGGAGCGTGTGCATGGTCCTGGAGCAGGGGGGGAGGAGTCCCTCAATCGTTGATTACTCTCCTGAATGTCCATGGGCCATTGCTGTTGTTGTGGGGGGTGAAAATTCATCCCCTCCATAACTTCTTCCCTAGGGTTACGTGATACTGTCGCAGGGTATCTCCTTAAGGGTGGGTGGTCTCACCTGCTCCATGCTCTTAAAGTTAGATGTGCCGGGCACAAATCGATGTGCCGGTTGACAGAGTCCCCGTCAGAGAGCCATGCCTCTTTTAGTAACCGGCCCTCTTTCGTGTTGTCACCGGACAGGATGCATACATTATCAAGGTCAAAGCAATGTCCAGAATCCGCCATGTGCGCCCATACTTGGGAGTGCTGTTCCCCCCTTTTCACCGCTAATTTATGCTCATGGACCCTAGTCTTCATTCTTTTTGAAGTCTCTCCAACATAATTAACGGGGCAATCTTTGCAGTTGATTTTATATATGATTGCCGATTTTTCAGTGTTGAAGAGCGGGTCTTTTGGGCGCATCACTTTGGATCTTAAAGTTTGAACAGGTCTGTGAGCCACCCTCACTTTATGGGGGGCTAACAACCTGGCTGTTGCTTCTGAAACATTGCTGATGTACGGAAGGGTGACACGGGTTATCTGTGACAGGAGTTCCTTCATATCCGAGCTCATCCGGGTTTATACACACACACACACACACACACACACACACACACACACAATGCTTTGAATTAGAGTTAAGGGATTAGATGACTATATTTATTGAATAGAACGTCTAAATATTAAATATATTCTTAACTATGATTTATAAGAATAAGAAATTAGAGAAAATAAACACTATTAATCTAGGAGGGATATATATTTTAAGTACTATGTTATTTTTTATGTTTTGTTATTACTGCTTTCTTCTCTTCTTTTCTATTTTTTGTTTCCTTTACATTCTTCTTCTTTTCCTCTTTTTTTTCTATTTTACTCTTATATTTAATACTGAAGAAACATAAAAATGTGAGATGGCTTATACAGAATGGAAAAAATAGAATTTAAGTCTGTCAATATAAATGTAACTTATCGCAGAGAAAACCTTTACCAGTAAAAATATTTAGAATTTGGTGGGAGAAATAAACCAAAATAAGGATTGTAACAGGATCAATGATAAGGCAATCTAAATGAATGGAAAGAAAAGAAATCTATTAATATGATGATTATTTTTTAGGAATATTGGAAAAAATATATACTAAATTGTCATTTATTAAAACAACAAGAATTGTATCAACACAATGTCTGCAAAAAAGGATGTTTCGGGGAAAGAGGAAAGTAAACAAAATTAATATGTGGAATACAGACTAGAAATTAATTGTTAGAACTGTTTTTACAAATGTAACTCAGACATCACACTGTTTACCAACTATTGAATAACTTATGCTTGTGTAAAAAATTAATAAAAAATATAATATATAAAAAAGGATGGATTGGTTCCTTGGCCACCCTGTTATTTATATTATCAAAAAACAATTGGAATAGGTAAATCATTGGTATATATATTGTTGAAACGGATGTGCAAATAATGTATATGTGTGTGGGGAACAGGGAAAATTAGGCTTTCTGTTGTCCATTCCAGATTCTAGCTTGGATCACAGTTACTTTTCAGAGAAAAAATAAAAAAGTAATTGTGAATTTTTTCTTCAAAGCAATCTGTACTTTGACAGTGTCTCTGTCTAACTAGGTAAACAATCAAATGTGTATTGCGGTTTTGCTACTCCTGTTAAGGCCAATTTAAAGTTGACGATCCTCCCAGACAGTGGCTATGGATCAGGATGGTGATAGCAAGGTTAGATAGCACCCAGAATAGTCAGTGATCAAATAACTGTTTTTCTTCAAGCCAACAGAACTGTACTGCTAGAGATAAGAAAGAACTAATGGAGGGTTAAACGAAATGTAATGTTAATTGCATGAATGTAATAGAACCAGCTTTAGCCATGCTTAGAGCAAACTCCTTGGAATCAAAAGGATTTAAATAAATCTTCATTTAATTAAAGTTCCTGGATTTCACTGGGCTCATATAAAAACAACAAACTATGAATCTAGAACAGACACACAGACACACACACATTTTACAGATAGTATTTTTCATAGGACAGAAATTTAAATTCTTCCCTACCATCTCTGTAATCCTATTGCTAATCTATATAGGGGTAGAGATTAAGATATATGGGGATGTTAATTTCTTTTAAAAAATACTTCATTGGACTCTTGATTTATTATTTATTATTTTATTTTTAGCACAAGGTCCTACCTTTCCTAATACAATAATTGCACTTAACGTTTTTGAATTCCACTGAGAGATGATGATAATGATGTGTGTTATGAGTGTACATATATATAATATTCCCAGCAGTTGAGAATGTTATATTCCCCCTGTTCCTGTGGGAAACAGACTAAAATGAAGGGGTCTTTCTCATAAAATCTCAGCTCTCAATAATCCAAAAGGAATTTCCTTTCAGTGTGGCCACCTTCTAAAATAATTCCCAACTAGATAGATAGATAGATAGATAGATAGATAGATAGATAGATAGATAGATAGATAGATAGATAGATAGTTTACCTTTATTGTCATTTTTACTGTGGGCATAATGGCACACATTAAAAATGAAATTTAGTTGCTTGCTCTCAAAGTGTAAACATACATAACACACATTTAAACATATTATAAACAACATATGTATAGACCTTCACCCTTACATATAAATAACATATAAATATTAATCATTGTCTATCTTGAATACATAATGGAAGGAGGAAGCTTTAGAGTTCACAAGGTTAATGCTGTATGGAATGAAACTGTGCCTGAATCTGGATGTTCTGCTTTGGACACCACGGAGCCTCCTCCCAGAAGGTAACAAGGAAAACTGGTCGTGAAGAGGATGTGTAGTGTCCCAGACAATCTTGTGGATCCTGCTTATGTTCTATGTTCTGGATGGAAGGGAGGGAACTGCCAATGATCTTTTCAGCTATCCTCACCACTCTCTGCACTGCCTTCCTGTCTGAAGCAGTGATGCTTCCAAACCAGACTGTAATGCAATATGACAGGATGCTCTCAATTGTCCCTCTGTATACTATCCTATTCAGATACAAGCAAGCTGTTGGTCTCCTGCCTCAACCTGGACATGTTAATGCTTCCATATAGGTTATAATGGGTAAAGTTAAGCTGGCCTACCAAGCAAATAAAGGAAAGTGTTAAGCTCAGCAGACTTGTACTTAAATTTGCCAGAAGGCAGGAAGCAAATGAATGATGTAGAATTTCAAAATTGGAACTCATTTATATACAGCCCACCTCTTTAGCTGAGAATTTTTTAGTTTGACCTGGCACTGAAAGGCTTTGTATTGCCAGAATTTTGCAAAATCTCCATGCTGTAGGGAGTATATGAAGATAATTTACCATGGTGGGTGTTCTTTGATATATTTGTGCCAATTTCAGCTGAAATAACCTCTTTTCCCCTCCTGTTTTCTCATGCTTCTATTTATTCTGAGTGCTCCTGTTTTTTCAGTACTCAGATAGCACTTCTTATAGCTACTGCATTTGAACCAAAGATGCAAGAAATTTATTAAATAATGAGTCAGTCCAATCCAGACAGCCACATAGGACAAGGACAGAAGGCAGAAACAAAGAATGAATCAATAAGAGAGGACTGGAAATTATCCCCAACAGTACTACCATAAAGAATCCAGCTCATTCTCCTGAGCCCTATTAGTTATTAAATAAAAAAAATGGGAGTTAAAAATTATGTTCTCACAAGCATCAATTATGTTTTGTTTATATGGGTTTTGCTACTTAGAGGCTAGCCCTAAAAGCGACTGCAACTTTTCACGAATGCATTACTTTTTCATTTTCAAATCATTTGAAAAGAAATTATGTTCCAAAATCTAGTTATCTAAATGATCAAAATTATTAATCCTAGGTAATGACGAATCGGGTCCAAACGAACATTTCTACGCCTGTTCTTTGCATTTTGGGAAACACTTTTTCCCCTATTTATTATTATTAAATAATAAAACATTGTTAAGTTGTTTAAAATAGGCAGCTGATTAAATAATTTAAATAAATAAAATATTTCCAGGGTCATCATTACCTATTTTAGAGAAAAGGGAGAAAATTCACTTCCATATTGAACATAGACATAAAGATAGCACTGAGACAGGCTATCTTTAATCTAGTTTATAATCATTAATTCAGAAAAGCGTCAATCCACATAAACACACTTGAATACTAGATGCTCTGTCCAGAAGCATCTAGGTGCTCTACCATATATGATCCATCATGAGGTAGAAGAGACCAAATCAAAATGTTATTATTATGGATTTTGGAACCAAATAGTAAAATATACTTTTACATGTATGTTGCATATAGTTTGGCATATTTGATAGCTGCTTTCTTCCCGTGCTCTAAATTCCTTGTTGTCCTATATGCTAGCATAGCTTTGTGACCTATCAATGGATGCTTTTATCTGTGGGCTCAATTTTTCTCTATGGGGCTAAAAAACAAATGACATATTAGGTCAAAAACAGAAAGGTGTGTTCTGGGCCTGGAAATGTGAAATAAGTGTCATAGTAACACCTACCACTACCAAGGAATCACAAGGAATGATTTTCATGACCAAAAGTATTCCCAAATGTAGTTTCAATTTTTGGGAAGTGAATTAAACTCTCAGCTCATTAGTCAATGGCATCATGGGGTATTTTCTATCACAAAGGTTTCCAGCTTCCTACTCCGGTGATGATGAGGTTTTTGTTACAAGAATAATTTTATTTATTTGTGCCCTTAGTGAGTGACCCACTATTTTTTTACAAAATCAGCTAATACTGAATGTGTTGTATGTACATCATGTGCCCAGCTACAAAGAGAAGGCATCCAGTGCCTGAGGTGAAGGCTTTCAACAAAACATGTGATTTGTTAATTACATTCAAATAAGATCATTGGGGCCTGTACATTTCTCTCCAGAATCAATACCTTGGTTGTTGAAGATTATAATACTGCTGTACCACATAGTACTGACGGTTCCAATCACGTTTAAGTTTTTGCTTGTATGTCAGATTTTAAGTGTTTCTTTAAAAAAAATAGTCTGACTTCTCATAGAAGACATAGTTACTATGACACAGCTAACTTAGGTATTCCCATTCTAAAACTTAAACACAGACACCCAGAAAATAGAAAGTACAGACAAAGATTTTGAACAACCACGCAAGCTTTCCTATAGGGATATAACAATAGGATAAAAGGGAGTTTATGCTATTGATCATATTTTTAAAAAAATGTTATTTCCACCAAATATGGCTTATATAAATGCATTGGCAAAGGTATGTGATAGCTTTTGTGTTAAAAAGGCACATACAATGGCTGACAAATCTAAAACCATTCAGCAATGACATGGTGCTGCCAACAAGTTTAATAATTATGTTTCAGACAGAAAAATAGTCTGAAAAGTATCTTTGAGGAGACACTTTTACTACTAAAATGCTTACTATAACATTTTGTCTTTCTTCCTCTCCTTTTTTTTCTCTATTTTTTTTCTTTTCTTTTCCTGTATTAGAATAACAGCAGACAAGAAAAAATAACTGAATAATACTTGGCTGGACTATTACTGAAATAACAGCAATAGTAATAATAATATTTTAAACTTACAATAAGTTTAAAGCATTAAATTTAGACTAATTTAATATGATAAGAAACAAACTATTTTCTTTCATTGTAAATACTTATTTTGTTCAGTCCCAAATCAATAAATCCATTTTCAAGTTTACTAGTCTTGCTCTGAAGAAAGCACTGCTATTTCTTTTACATCTTTTAATCAAGAGATATCTCAAGGCATCAATCAGCAAGCATCCTCTCCTGCTCTCATTTACATTTTATGGAAATAATTTCAACAAGACAGTCTCATATAACTGTGCAGCTATTAGGAAAATTCACCTAGGAAATTTACAGTAGAGAGCAAAGTTTAAAAGCTAGTTAATGGGAAACATCTCTTTTACCCACCCTCCACGATTTATTCATAATTCAACATAAACATCTTTGGGATTTTTATGGCTTTCATTAATTATTTGTGCTTCATGCTAGGTACATAAGAGTATTAGAACTTTGCAATGAAAAACACAGGAGAAAATCCTGCACAGTCATTAGATCCTCTAACTAGGATCCTCTAACCTAAGAGCTGTGGTGGCACATATTGCAGGCTAACTCAGCTCAGTGCCAGAAGTTCGATCCACAGCTCAAGGTTGACTCAGCCTTCCATCCTTCCAAGGTCAGTAAAATGAGGACCCAGATTGCTGGGGGCCATATGCTGATTCTGTAAACCGCTTAGAGTATGCTGTAAAGCACTATCAAGGGTATATACTGTAAGTCTAAGTGCTATTGCTATTGCTCACTGCACTTGGCCTTATAAATATGGCCACTTATAAATATGGAGGTGGTATTAACATAGCTCAATACCATCTCCATATTTATAAACCAAACTATTTGAGCTTCAGGTTCAGCATCTGTCCTACCAAAGAACAGTCAGGGTTGTTTTCCTTTTGGAAGCCGTATGTTACAAAAGGCTCAAAATTGGTCATTGGACCCTTATATAAGCATGACAGAGAGCCGAATCAATCTTTTATCATTAGACAATGCTTCTGAACTTTTTAAATTAGTTCTTAGAGGAACTGTATACAATGTCATCAATATGTCATCTATGCAGTGAATATGAATTTGGGCAAACTCTGGAAGACAGTGGAGGATGGGGGGGCTGGCATACTGTGGTCCATGGGGTCACAAATAGTCAAACACAACTTAACGACTGAATAACAATAACAAAACCATACAGCTAAGATAAACTATATTGAATTTAAGAAATTTTCTTTGTCTATGTTGTTAGTGGCTCTCCAGGGATTCCCACTGAAGTATTTCTTATTTTTCAACTGGAAAAACCAGGGACTGAATATAATTTCTTTACACATGAGCTATGCTTTACATAGTCTTGTCATTTGTATCCAATAGAGAAACTCTTAATTCAATTTGATTGGATGATACCTTCAAAACAACTTCTCCTTTGTTCTCCTGTCCATTTACTTCCAACTTCTCCATGGCATCTAAGAGATTATGTATTTCAAGATACAGTACAAAGCCACATAGGGCATTTATGCAGGAAAAAAAAATAAGTCAGGAATTGCCTGCATGTGAGATACTTCTCCTAACATGAATTCATGTCTTCTCATTACTTCAACTTGTATCCTCCATGGAGAGATAAAATAGATTACATCAGTAGGAATTTTTGCCAAGGGAGGAAAATAGAAAGAGCTTTGGCTCCTGGCCTGTGGCAGCTGTTTTGGTTTCTTTTGCATTCATGGCTGGAGGATCCATACCCACCTGTTGAGCTTAATAAAAGAAGCCTGAGACACAATGAGACACATACAGCTGTGAATATGAACTATCAGAATGTAGCTAAATGTTGCAAAATAAAGAATTCTCCAAGCTGATCTCAACACTCATTTACATCCTTACTTCTGAGTTCATTTTTGCTAGGTTGTGGCTTTTGTTAAACAAAGTGGTTTCTCTTTGTCTCCATATCTATGTATGTGTGTAAACACACACACACACACAGAGAGACAGAGAGAGAGAGAGGGAGAGAGAGAGAGAGAGAGAGAGAGATCAGTTTATAAGAGCAAATTAAGCTGTTTTTTCCAAAGAATCATACAATAATGGTTATACTTCCATTCACTTCACAGATTGCTTCCCACTATTTTTCTAGTGAGGTCACTGTGAATATAATGAGGCCCAAACATATTGTAGGTAAGAAGCAAAAACATTTTGCTTAGCAACTGTTAAGCAAACCGGGGAATAATCTCTTTGCAAGGATGTGCATGTGTGTATGTGTACCTATACCTGTATGTACTTGTATTTCTGGGTATGTGCACCCAGAAATATAGGTGCATTTATTTCACACAACAAAGAAAAAAATATTTTAAATGAATAGTGTACAAATATCTAACTATGTGATATGTAAGTAGGAAGATCAACCAAACACTTTAAAGTTAATGTTAAGATCAAATATTTTATGAGGCACATTGTAGAAAAGTACAACTCTTATAAAAGAAGCAGCCAACTACCATTCAGCATTTAAACTGTGACTAAGAAATGATGAAATAATTATTTTCAGCTTCGAAACATAAAAAAGTCTTAGTGGATCAATGTATCTGTCACGATGAAACTCAAATTTACAAGTTCTGTATTCAGTTATAAGATACTGCACCACATTTTCTTTTTTTCTTTGTAATTATTATTTTAATACATTTTAAACCTTTTAGCATTGAAATGCTGTCATTTTTGCACAATTTAATATATCCTTTGAAATAACTGTATTGAGAAATACGCAAGTTGTACAAACTATGCTGGAAAAAAAATCTTTCTAGATCCCAGAAACACATTGTAGATATTGATATGTTCTATGTTTCTCAGAACATCACTCAAAACTGTTTACTTTTTCAAATGTTAAAGATAAATTTTGCAACAATTCTATGTATTGTCAAAAATATATTAAGCAATCCTAGTTACCCATTAAAATATCATATTAAATAGTCACTTCATAAAAATATTTATACATTTATACAGTTCAACAACAATTTAATAGTCAATAAAAATATAGTAAAATAAAAAGGCAGTAATATATTCTAAAAGAAAGAACCACTAACGTAATTTCTACAACATCCAAATAATGGAAATGGCAGTGGGATGCTAACCAAGTAATATGTATAGTTTCTTGTAATATTGGCAGGCAAACTCTGGTGAGATACACAAACTTTATCAGATACACAATGTTACTAAAAGCAAGAAAACTCTCCTGTTCAAAAGGTCAACGGAGAAAAACATCTAAGTTTAATATTGAACATCATCTTTTTTCATTGCAAAGTCTTGGTATAATTTGTGGATGCAGTCAAAAATATTTGTGACTCCATTATTTACATTTTACATTCTTTATTCATGGTGGGCCTCCAAAGCAACAAATTAAATAAACATATATATGAGGACCTAAATAAGACTTTTAAACATGAATAATTATTTAGTGATGAATGACCACTCTCTTCATACCAATTGTTCCTGTATTTGGAGTTCTACATTTTAACCATTTGTGTCCAATACATTGCAAATCTATTTTATTTGTTTTTTTTTTATTTCCAAATTTTGTGCATCAATGCAATTTGATGAAGCTTTACATTCTCCCCAATTTATTTATATTCTTTGCACTTTCATGTTACTGACATCCATGCATCCATTGATTTTTTTTATTTAGCTAGATAAATGATGGCATATGTCTGTCTTGTCTATCTATCTATCTATCTATCTATCTATCTATCTATCTATCTTTTTAAGCAGTTTCATTTTTCTATAGAACATATTGATAATATATATCCAACATTTTTGAGTATATAAGCAAAATGAATGATTATCCGATTAATTGCTTATCTGATTAATTAAATATTTAATCAATTAAATATATGCCAGAATAAAAATAAATGATATATGTATTTCACTTGCTACAAACTGTTGCAGATAAAAGATATGCACATGGCATTTAAAGGAGACAAACTTTGTCACTAAGCTGCTTATATACTCATCAAAAATATATACTGCCAACAGAATATGATCATAACACATGTTCTTATAAATGAACATATGTGTGGCACTCCCATTCTACTATTTCACATAAACATGTTATGTATGACCTCTTAAAAAATAATAATTAGTACCAAACATTGAAAAGTTATTCTTTTATACCAAGAAGAGAACCAGTTGAATAAGAATGGAAGGATCCACCTGCATAATTTTCAGCTTTGTATGAGAAAGAGGGAAAAAAAGAATCACAAGTGCATTCTAATGGTACAGTTTCTTGGAAAGAATTAAGAAAGAATGAAAATAGATAATCAATATATGTTTGAAAGTATATTTCACTTGATAAAATATACCATATCCAAGCTTGCTAACTTGTGTTAAAACTCATGCAGAATTAAAAGGTCAGCTCTAATGGGAAAGTGGAGATTAGAGTCTGGAAAAAGTGAAGTGACAAAGTTGGCACCCAAGCACAATCAAAAATTGGCACTCAAGCACAAATTACCCTGTCACCAGTATGGGTCAGCACCCATCTTTGGATGGTGGGATTGGACATCATTTTGTACTCATTCTTCACTTACTATTTCCACCACTGGAAATTATTTCCAGACATAGCTTCCTGCTCTGCTTTCAAAGTACTGTTTTCCTATTTTGATCACATCAAGTGTTGCCATCAGTTTTGCCCGCAGCACATTATTTTCTTCTAGGTCCTCTCCAGAACTTTGATTGCTTAGTTCACAGAGGCATAAAACTCCCTCAGCTGATTTAATGGTTGCCATATTTTCTAATATCTTCTAAGGTTCCTATACATCAGGAGTCTAATAGCATTGTAATTATAAAACTTGCCTTGCATATATGTTTCATCATGATGCACCAATCAATATATTAAGAAAAAATTAGATAGAGAAAAAAAGATAGTTATTTAAAAAGAATTTATGTCATGCTATACTCTGCATATTTGCACATTTCGATGCTTTAGAGATAGAGATAGATGATAGATAGATAGATAGATAGATAGATAGATAGATAGATAGATAGACAGACAGATAGACAGACAGACAGACAATGATGATGGAGAAGATGTAGATGATAGCTAGATAGATTATATAGATAGATACAGATAAACAGAGTAGATAGATATATATACTATCATTCTGTGTGTCTATACATGCACACACATACATCCACAAACACAGATATACAGTATATGTCCAGGTTGTAGAAGCTGCAGAATTGTCTAATTTTAGGCCGTGATCCAGATTATTGGATCTAATTGTAGCCTGTAGTCCAGATTATTTCACAGGTTTTTGCCAAAATGTCTCAATCCAGGTGAGATTTTCTTAGGTTGTCTTAGGATCAAGCTAGCCTGGGCGTAGGACAAGAGCAGTTTAAGGACACAGCTTGGAAACATCACTTGCTGAAGAAGTAGCCTTCTCCAGATAAGCCTATAGGCATTAACTCTGAGTATTTATTTTAAGCATCAAGACTGTGATTTACAAACCACAGAGGGCAAAAGATAAATCTTTTAAAGATCCTTAAATCAAACTACTCCCACAAGTAGAACATACTGAGAACATAAACATATACGCTCAAGACCTCAAAAGAACGAAGGATCAGGAGGCAAAACAAAGAAAACCAGAGAACAAAAGACCGGGAGGCAGAGAACAAGGAACTAATGGCCACGAAGGAAAAGAGGCACTGAGGCATTTAAATAGAAATAATTGGTATTAAGTTTAAATAGGAGCCAAAACAAATAAGGGTCACAGAGCTACAACCATTTGGCCTTCTACAAAGTCACAAGAGATTGAGTGAATATACTGTGCATTCAGAAGATGAGGCCACAATAAAGGCAAACAAATAAAAATAACCTTGTTCACTAGAAAGTAAAGCGTAAATAAGGAACCAAATCCAGAACTTTCCAACACTACCACTAAAGCACCATAAAGTGCTGCCGTGAAAAAGTACCTGGGGGGGGGAATGTTACTATGGGTACTTTCTGTGATAATAATAGAGGAAGGGACAATTTTCATCATAACCTGTTCATACTACCATTTTTAACTTGAAAAATCTTTTTGTCATTAATATTATTATCCATAAAAGGTAATCATGTTAAAATGGAGCTTGTGTAAGATAACCCAGTGGTAATTAAATTGCAAGCTAACTGATGGAGAAGTTCACATTTTCATGAAAATCCATGTCTCTGTCCTTTGTTTTCCATATCTGAATGGAGCATCAAATTCAATAACAACAAACTGAAAGTATAGTAAATTCATACTAAATAAATGATCATAAACCAGAGATCCATCCAAAATTCGATACTATTTTACTAATCTCAAATGCACAGCATAGATAGGCACAGCCAATCCGGAAATCATCTCAATGAATAGATCTAACTATATAACTTTCTTTCCCAATCAGAAACCTCTTCCTGCTTGAAATCACAAAGATTCTTAAGCATGAGAAGGGAATGAGTTTTGTTCAGTTTGGGGAAGGGCGTCACAAGCTGTACAGATCGTCTCTACAGCCCTGACCTAATGGGAATCCAATTATACATCTGTATTGTATCAGCGACTCACTAGAATCTCAGTTTGTAGCACATCATCCATGCAGGTAATTGCTAGGAATGTAAGTTAGGGCAAGATTGCACAGCATTTGTTTGTGGCCAGTAAGCCGGTGCCATGGTGTGATTGGTTTCTCGCTGAGCTAAATTCCACAGCTATCACTTTGAAAAGTTCAGATTGTCAATTAAGGTGTATATAGGTGGTATATGGGTAATGAACCCCCTGCTGGGACTAGATTAGTTGTGTAGACATGGCTGACTTGTGCATATATGTGGGAGTCATTTCTCAGAGCAGGTAAAGCATCCATGAAAGACAAGCTACAATCGTACTGCACTGCATTGCAATAGATCCACAGAAAGCATTTATTTGACAGGTACCAAGCAGGCCCAAAAGGAGTTGTTGAGGTTTTCAGTTATAAGAAAACTGATCTGTGAGATTAATGAGTTCATTCTTTACAATTTTTCATTTGAAAAATAATTGCTTCTATTTACTTCATAGGAAAACTGTTTAGTTTTGATTGTGTTCTCATGTGGATCTGAAACAAAAGATCAGCAATTTTATCCTGTTTCTTCCTTAATTCTGGTTTTTAATCTGCACAAAATTTATTCAGTTTATTTGCATTTTATACCACATTAATAAGAATAAGAATGTTATGACTAAATATACATTGTGTGTGTGTGTGTGTGTGTGTGTGTGTGTGTGTATAAACCTGACTCATATCATCAAATACATTCAGAATTCAAAAAATGCATAATTAGACAGAAACCTTTTTTTGCTTTGAAATATAGATCTGGCAGAATTCATGAACATTGGGGCTGCAAAAACCTGCTTCTAATAAGAGATACACTTTTACAAAGCTTTGATTGAAGCAGATTTGTAAATTGAAGTGGAGGCCTGCTTTGAAGTAATAAATCAATAAAGTTAGGTGACACTAACTCTATTTGGAGCTTTCAGAAGCACATCAAAGTTTCACTGGTTTCTGTTGCTTTTGGGATTCTTACTGACCATATAATAGAGACCTAGTTTGGTCTAGTACAGGGGTAGGCAACCTTGGCTCTTTTTTGACTCATGGACTGGCTCAGGAATTCTGGAAGTTGAAGTCCATGAATCGAAAAAGAGCCAAGGTTGTCTACCCCTGGTCTAATTCTTAAGGCACCAAGCTAAAAACTGGGAGACTGTGAGTTCTAGTCCCATCTTAGCGATGAAAGCAATCTGGGTGGCCTAGAGAAAATAGGAGGAAGAAGATGTGTTGGAAATGTTCATCACCTTGAGTTATTTGTAAAAATAATAAATGCAGGATACAAATAAAATAAAATAATAAATAAAATAAAATAATAAAATAAAATAATAAAATAAATAATAAAATAAAATAAAATAGTATTGGAACTAACCTTTTTATGGATTACTGCCTTGCCGTGGCAAAGGGGCTTGTGTAACTCAATGAAGCTATAAGCTATGCCGTGCAAGGCCACCCAAGATGGACAGGTCATAGCAGAGAGTTCTGACAAAATGTGATCCACTGGAGAAGGAAATGGCAAACCACTCCAGTATCTTTGCCATGAAAACCCCATGGACAGTACTAAAAGGCAAAAAGATATGACGCTGGAAGATGAGCCCCTCAGGTCGGAAGGTGTCCAATATGTTACTGGGGAAGAGCAGAGGGTTAGTACTAGTAGCGCCAGAAAGAATGAAGCAACTGGGCCAAAGCCGAAAGGACGCTCAGCTGTGGATATATCTGGTGGTGAAAGGAAAGTCTGATGCTGTAAAGATTTTTTCTCCATAGGAACCTGGAATGTAAGATCCATGAATCAAGGCAAGCTAGACGTAGTCAAAAAAGGATGACAAGACTGAACATCGACATCTTAGGAATCAGCGAACTAAAATGGACAGGAATGGGTGAATTTAACTCAGATGACCATCAGGTATACTACTGTGGGCAAGAATCCCTCAGAAGAAATGGAGTAGCCTTCATAGTCAATAAAAGAATAGGAAAAGCAATACTGGGATACAATCCCCAAAATGACAGAATGATCTCAATTCGAATCCAAGGCAAACCATTCAATATCACAGTAGTCCAAATCTATGCCCCAACCACTGGTGCTGAAGAGGATGAAATTGACCGGTTCTATGAAGCCCTACAGCACCTTATAGAATTAACACCAAAAAATGATGTCCTTATCATCATGGGGGATTGGAATGCTAAGGTAGGAAGCCAAAAGATAACCGGAATAACAGGCAAGTTTGGCCTTGGAGTACAAAATGAAGCAGGGCACAGGCTGATAGAATTTTGTCAAGGTGGTCATAACAAATACTCTTTTCCAACAACCCAAGAGATGGCTCTACACATGGACATCACCAGACGATCAACATAGAAATCAGATTGAATATGTGCTCTGCAGCCAAAGATGGAGAAGCTCTATTCAGTCAGTAAAAACAAGACCAGGAGCTGACTATGGCTCAGATCATGAGCTTCTCATTGCAAAATTTAGGCTTAAATTGAAAAAAGTAGGAAAAGCACTAGGCCACTCAGGTATGAACTAAATCATATCCCTGATGAATATACAGTAGAGGTGACAAATAGATTTAAGGAATTAGATCTGATAGACAGAGTACCTGAAGAACTATGGATGGAAGTTCGCAACATTGTACAAGAGGTAGCAACTAAAACCATCCCAAAGAAAAAGAAATGCAAGAAAGCAAAATGGCTTTCTGAGGAAGCTTTGCAAATAGCTGAGGAAAGAAGGGAAGCGAAAGGCAAAGGAGAAAGAGAAAGATACACCCAATTGAATTCCAGAAGAGTAGCTAGAAGAGATAAGAATGCCTTCTTAAATGAACAGTACAAAGAAATAGAAGAAAACAACAGAATAGGGAGGACCAGATATCTCTTCAAGAAAATTGGAGATATGAAGGGAACGTTTCATGCAAAGATGGGTATGATAAAGGATCAAAATGGCAGGGACCTAACAGAGGCAGACGAGATTAAGAAGAGATGGCAAAACTACACAGAAGAACTATACAAGAATGAGCTTAACGTCCCAGATAACCACAATGAGATGGTCACTGACCTCGAACCAGACATCCTAGACTGTGAAGTGAAATGGGCCTTAGAAAATCTGAGCAACAACAAAGCTAGTGGAGGTGACAGTATTCCAGCTGAGCTATTCAAAATCTTAAAAGACGATGCAGTAAAAGTGCTACACTCAATGTGCCAGCAAATTTGGAAAACTCAACAGTGGCCACAGGATTGGAAAAGATCAGTTTACATTCCAATTCCAAAGAAAGGCAATGCCAAAGAATGTTCAAACTATCGCACCATTGCACTCATTTCACATGCTAGTAAAGTTATGCTTAAAATCCTACAAGCTAGACTCCAGCAGTATGTGGATCGAGAACTACCAGAAGTACAGGCAGGATTTCGAAGAGGCAGAAGAACTAGAGATCAAATTGCCAACATACGCTGGATCATGGAGAAAGCTAGGGAGTTCCAGAAAAACATCTACTTCTGCTTCATTGACTATGCAAAAGCCTTTGATTGTGTGGATCACAACAAATTGTGGCAAGTTCTTAAAGAGATGGGAGTACCAGACCATCTCATTTGTCTCTTGAGAAACCTATATGTGGGTCAAGAAAGCAACAGTGAGAACTGGACATGGAACCACTGATTGGTTCAAAATTGGAAAAGGAGTCTGGCAAGGCTGTATACTGTCGCCCTGCCTATTTAACTTATATGCAGAGCACATCATGAGAAAGGCAGGGCTAGATGAATCAAAAGTTGGAATTAAGATTGCCGGGAGAAATATCAACAACCTAAGATTATGCAGATAATACCACTCTAATGGCAGAAAGTGAAGAGGAACTAAAGAGCTTCTTGATGCGGGTAAAGAAGGAGAGTGCAAAAGTTGGCTTGAAACTCAACATTAAGAAAACCAAAATCATGGCATCCGGCCCTCTCAATTCCTGGCAAATAGATGGGGAAGAAATGGAGGTAGTGACAGATTTTATTTTTCTGGGCTCAAAATCACCTCAGATGGGGACTGCAGCCAAGAAATTAAAAGACGCTTGCTCCTGGGGAGGAAAGCTATGGCAAATCTAGACAGCATACTAAAAAGCAGAGACATCACCCTGCCAACAAAAGTGCGTATAGTCCAGGCCATGGTTTTCCCAGTTGCAATGTATGGCTGTGAAAGTTGGACCATAAGAAAGGCTGAGCGCCAAAGAATTGAGGCCTTTGAACTATGGTGCTGGAGAAGACTCCTGCGAGTCCCTTGGACTGCAAGGCGTTCAAACCGGTCAGTCCTAGAAGAGATCAACCCCAACTGCTCTTTAGAAGGCCAGATCCTGAAGTTGAAACTCAAATACTTTGGCCACCTAATGAGAAGGAAGGACTCACTGGAGAAGGGCCTAATGCTGGGAAAGATTGAGGGCAATAGAAGAAGGGGATGACAGAGAATGAGATGGCTGGATGGAGTCACTGAAGCAGTAGGTATGAACTTAAATGGACTCCAGAAGATGGTAGAGGACAGGAAGACCTGGAGGAACATTGTCCATGGGGTCGCGATGGGTCGGACACGACTTCGCAATTAACAACAACAAATTGGAACTAAATCTTGTGGCACCTTATTTAATATTCTTCTTAATATGATGAAGAACCACCAACACTTTTTGAATCAATTATACTTCATAATTACAGGTAATCCTTAACTTACAACCACAACTGAGCCCAACATTTATGTTGCTAAGCAAGACCTATGTTAAGTGAGTTTTGCCCCATTTTACGACTTTTCTTCCCACATTTATTAAGTGAACCACTGAAGTTGTTAAGTTAGTAACACAGTTGTTAAGTGAAACCTGGCTTCCCCTGTTGACTTTACTTGTCAGAAGTTCACAAAAGTTGATCACGTGACCCCGGGACACTGCAACCGTCATAAGTATGAGTTGCCAAGCATTTTAATTTTGATCATGTGACCATGGAGATGCTGCAATGTTTGTGTGAAAAACAGTCATAATTTACTTTGAATGGTCACTAAATGAACTGTTGTAAGTTGAGGACTATCTGTCTCATGCTACTCAGCCCATTACCTAACTAGTTTGCTAATCAGAATATTGTCAGGTACTTTTGTTAAATGCTTTCTTGAAATCAGGCTACACTGTATCTATAGCATTCATATAATCTACAGTACTAGGGAAATTATCTGGTTAAAAAAAAGTGGTGAGGTTAGTTTAGCAAGATTTGTTCTTGATAAATATTGCTACATTATTTTCAGGATGCTTACGTTTAGGTTTTTATCTATTTATTTATGAATGAAATTTCTCCATTAACATTTTGATCTGTTCTACTGTTGCCAACCTGGCAGATCTATAGTTCTCTGGATCCATTTCCCCACTCCCATTGTTTTTTCCTTTGAGCAAAGGAGTTATGTTTCCCCTTCTTCAGTTATCTGGCATTTCACCAGATTTTTCAAGAAAAATACATAAGTCTAGGCTAGACCATTGACAGCATTGCCAAAGATCACAGGAATATTTTGCTAATGATTTTGACAATTAACTGCCCCTGCCCTGCCAGACTGGCATCTGTACTATCAAACTGATGCTCAGAATATCTTACCCTCTTGATCTCACCATGCTCCCAAGGTTACAATAAGGATTAGCAATGGTTGGTTGATCACAAATTTCACTCTTTATGAAGACTGACGGCTAAATCCAACATTCCCTTTTTCCTCCCACCTATTAAAGATCTTTATGTAAGTAATGCCGAATGGTTATCTATGAAGTGAAGTTAGGAGATTTCATTGAAGCCATGGGCAATTTAGATCTAGAGCCAGTTTGGTCTAGTGGTTAAGGTGCTAGGCTATAAACTGGGAGACCATGAGTTCAAGTCCTGTCTTAGCCATGAAAGTCTCAGCCCAACTCACCTCAAAGAGTTGTTGTGAGGAAAAAAGGAGAAGAAGGTATGTTGGACATGTTCACCACCCAAATAAAAGTGGGACACAAATACATAACATAATAATAATAATCCTGAAAACCCAGCTGAGGGAGCACTGCTTGGGATGGCAATGGGAGTGTGACTCCAACAGAACTGGCCTGAAATGATTTGAGCCTATCAATATTGTTTCATCAAAATCAGATCACTTCCTTGTCCATCAGAGCAAATCTATGTGGTGTAGCAAGGCCAAGATATTTTGTCAGTCATTATAAATTATTCCTTTACCTTGTAACGAATCCAGATTCAAGTCATACAAGGTATTAAATGTAAGAAGTATATTGAAAACATTGGGACTATAGTTAGTCATGATTAAATCACACTTTTGACTTGTTCTACTGTACACATGGTCAAATCTAGAGATATCACCTGATTAATTTCATTTTTCATTGAGGAACTGTAACAACTCAGTAAGATACAGTGTGCTACACGATGTATAAATATCTCCTTTATATGTAGTCAAATAAACCAAATGAAGAATTATATTTGAAGTAAAGATTTCTGAAATAGCTGTAACTAGAACAGACCCATTCATGTCCATATAAATAGTCTCTCCTACCTCTACCATGTGTATGTGTGATGATAGAGAAGGAGTGTGGATATTTTAGGCAATTACACTACTGAAACTGGATATGACATCCTTTAATTTAGTTTCTATCTATTTTACTAAGTGAAGAGTTCTTCACAGCAAATTGTTCCTTTTTATTAGTTGGTACAGTCATGAACCCATATTACACTCTTTAAAATCTTTCCTCTTATGATATACAAATTAACAATCACTTGTGAAACAAGGGGAACTTGTTCCTTCTCTCATACAGCCAGGTGGTTGGAGACAGAGTGAAAAAAAAGTGTAGCGTGTAATCAGCAAAATCAAAAGGATTGATAAAAGGGACGTTTCAGTGGATATTCAAAACATTTGCTTATGTTTAAAGGATGAGCAGACCTGAAAATTGAATAACTTTGCTGATTTTGCATTTCTTTTTTTAACTTTTGGATCAGAGACTGTTGCTTGAACAGAAAAGAGACATCTGCAGCTGAGAAAAAGGAACAGATATTATGACAATATTCTTCATCCAAATACAGTATAGCTATTAAGTAAGATTAGCAGTAAAAGAAAGTTACATCAAATGTAATGAATATTTGTGTTCATTAGAAATCACAACACACGATCATAATTCTGGGTAGTTGAGCCAATTCAAGATCTAACCACACATAAACTTTTGCTAATTTTATTAAAATATTTTTCTTCCTCCCCCCTCCCCCCAAATGATCTCTTTAACAACTGGATTAATAAGAATTGCTGAAGTGGAAATGCAAAACCTGAGATGTGTATTTTTGTAATGTGTGTATTTTTGTAACATGTGTATTTTTGTTTTTTGTTTTATCCTGTGTGCATTTGAAAAGCAGCCTATGAGTTAGAAGACAGTATTCAGCAATGTTGACTTTTCCATATTTGTTTTCCTTTGGTGACTTCAGTTTTTGATTACTGTCAACTGCTTCAGTTTTCTTGGCAAGATTTTTCATAAATGGTTTTCCATTGCCTGCTTCTTAGGGCTGACAAAAAATGACTGGTTCAACATCATCTATCTAGCTTTATGCCTAAGGCCGGACTAGAACTCATGGTCTCTCAGTTTCTAGCCTAATGCCTTAACCACTACACCAAACTTCTCTTTTCCACATAGTTGCCACTGTATAACTTTTAAGACCCAAGACCTACATGTTTTTTTTTTGCTACTCAAACCTGTTCTCTTTCATGTTTTGCTATTAGTTCATAAATCTTTAGAAATATTTTTTTTAAAAAAATGTTCAATGATGATAACAATATATCTGCCTATCCTAGATCCTTGGAAAGGATGCAACAGGTGAATAAAAATACTAAATCTAGTCTATTGTGTGACCAACCATAATAATTCTTGATGACAGTGCTCACACTGCAATATAGTTAGCATGTATCGTAATAGAACACACTTTGGAAGAGCTGCTGCATTTTCTTCAGATATTTAGTGTTAGAGACTCAGGAATCTACTCTTCTCATGCTAGTGAAAAATCTGTCATTGAAAATTATATCTAGTAGGCAATCAAAATTGTGTGAGAGAGGGAGAAAGAGAGGAAAAAGGAGAGGGAGAGGGAAATGGAGAGAGGGGGAGAGAGAGAAAGAGAGACTTTTCTTCTGAAGCACCATAGTTTCTATCTGGTTTCTATCTAAATGTCAACATGAACGTTCCATAAATTCCAAACATTTTGTCTTAAAACTGAGATTATCTCTCTCACACACACAAGCTATGTGACCTTTGGCAGTTTCCTTTGTAAAACATGATTTGAATTGGTTCATTTTTTGAGATCTTTATTATTTATTTGGAATACATATTCAACATTAGCATCAAAGCAAAGTGATTATATATCCTAAACCTTTTACAAAGGATTTTATTTGGAACTAAAAATAAGATTTTGAGTATTCTTTTTTTCAACTTGTACTGAACAGCTGTGATCTGAGGAAGGAAAAGGAGTCTAACCCAATCTAGAGATTCCAGATTTAGTTTAGATTTTATCCTGTGCCTGTGATTTATGCTCAGTTTCCTCAATATGAAATCAAATGACAAAACTACTTCATGGCAACACTATAAAATTGGAGCAATTGTGTTTACTATTTCTGCCCTTGGTCTTATATTCCCTCAAATGCCAGCTCTTCTGTCAATACAAGATCACAGAAGAGTGAATTTGTCAATACAAGATCACAAAAAGTGAATTTGTTAGAAGGGTACAATAAAAAATAAGGAAACGGATAGATATCCAGGGACAGGGAAAAAAGACCCAAGAGGGGGCTTATCATGGTTACTTTTTAAAAAAATGGAATGAACAACTAGTTTCAGCAGAATTCATATATCCAGACTTATATGCACAATTCATTTATTGTTTTCTTGTAATGGGGAAATCTAACCAATATAGGAAGGATGATAATAAATGGGTGTCAGTTTAGGAAAACATTTTAGATTTTGGTGTAAACCAGATCTTTTATTTCAAACCTTGTTCAGCCTGTGCTATTGCATAAAAGTGTTTCTCTTGCATTTTAATTTTTCATATGACATATGAAGTTATTATATCATATTTTTCAATTGTAATTATATATATATATACAAGCATCCCCAAAACAATGTTCTTATGTTATCTTTAGTTCTACCAAACTCCAGAACTACAAATGTTTGCATAATTAGTAACGTGAGGCTAATATTCACTATTCTCATGTCAGTTTGTGTAAATGTTGAGAGAAAACTAGAGTGAGCAAAAAGAGAATGAACATTTGTGGATGAAAATCTTAACTCATCTTTTAGGTTCCAACTTTCAAAGTAACATACTCCACAAAATAAAACAGAGGTAAAGGAACGCAAATGTCACAACTGAAGAACATGACCATAAGGGAAATTTTCATATTTCCAGAGTGTAGAATTCCCAGTGAATTCATCCTGCCTGGGGACTCTAAATGGGTCTAATGTTGCCCCAAAGAGGCAACGAAGAAAGAGGGCCCCCCTGTTGATCATGGAAAGATGGCAGTCGATCCATTTGATCCAGGAGAAACCCTCCAAATTGGCAGGAGAAAGGCTAGCTGCACCTCAGTGACTAGCCCAAGCAGAAGTCCAAAAGCACTAACTAGAACAGATTGTGAATAGCATGTTGTAAACTGGGTGAGAATATCCATCTCTTCTATTCTACCTTGCAACTGATTTCCTAGGAATGTTCCTCAAGAAGCAAAAATCTTCCAAAAGTGAGAAGGAAGGGGATCGCCCCACCCTTCCATAGACGGAAGCGACTCTAATTTTTTATGAGGATCAGAAACATATTGAAATGGAATTTAATATAAAGCTATAGTCTAGATAAACCTGAAAATTGTGAAAATTGTCAAGAATGTTTTGAATATATTGAGGCAAAATTAAGCTTAAACAGAATCTATAGTGATTTAATAAAATAACTCTTCATAAATACAATGAAACATAAGCTGATGTTATACACTGATGTTGATGTTATGTGTGCAAACACTAGAAAAATGTTTTCATTCAACTTCGTATGTATCAAAAATACTTCCTTTGGCAAAAGGAAAATATTATTGGAAGAAGAGAAGATCAAGAAAATGTATCACTAGCTAGTATGTTGATTATGGAATCATAGAAATTAACTATTCTTGATTGTTTCAAAAATATGAACCCAGATAACATGTTGTTTCATAGTAATGGAGGGACTTCCAGTTTTGCATGGTAGTGACTGGTCATGGGCTTGTGGATTCTCTGCATCCCTGCGGCTAATTTCACCTTGCCTGGGGACCCTAAATGGTTCTAAGTCACCTCAGAGAGGCAACGAAGAAAGAAGAGTCTCCAGCAATTCTGGAACAACAGGAGAAAGGCTGGCCGTATTGCATCGACTAGCCCAAGCTACTAGCAACCAAAGTCCAAAAAGCTCTAACCAGCACAACTGTGAACAGCGTGCTGGTGAGGAATTCAATCTTATCTTTTCTATTCTACATTTAATTTCCTGGAAAAATCCCCAAGAAGCAAAATACCTCCAAAAAGGAAGGAGGGGGATTTCCGCCCCACCTTTATACTAACAGAAGCGGCAAATTAATCTTTTTATGGAGGATCAAAATATATAAAATTGAAAAAAAATAGTTGCTGACACCTAATAGCGGATGAAGACCATGACAGCTATGACTTTAATATAAGACTTGGCAAAACCTGGGAAAAGCTAATCTGTGTTTGTGACCTTCAAAGTTTTAACAACAAAGAACAGCTGTGACAAAAAAAGACAATAATCTGGCCTGTAGACAAAGAGAGAATTCTAAATTTTAGAAAAAAAAATATTTTTGAACTATTTGGATTACAAATACAAATTAAATAAATTGGGACTCTAAAGCTATTTGTAGAGAAAAGAAAGGAAGAGAAAAACTCAAATTATTGGCTATCATGGATCAGAGACATGTAGAAACAACATATCAAGAAAACATAAATATTTCACAGGAGGTGATATATAGTATACTGCAATTAATTCAAACAACAATGACTTTAAAGCACAAAGAAATCCAAAATAACTTTGAAAATATAAATCAATCTATTTCTAAGTTAACTCTACAACAACAAAAATTCCCAGAAAACAACAACAGAGAAGGAGCAGATAAAACAGATAAATGGATATAGAATTGAGCATAGAGACTTAAAGATGGAACTTAACAAAACAAGGAAACATGATTTAATCCTAGTGGAAAAAAATTCACAAGAATTGGAAAAAAACAACTTATCCCTTAAGACTACAAAATAAATCTGAGGACAAGAAAACAGATTTGATAAAATGGACTGTAGAGATGCCAGGAATTCTGGGAGTTGAAGTCCACGAGTCATAAAGGAGACAAGGTTGCTTACCCCTCGGCTAGCCCAGTCTTGTCTTCCCTATCTGTTAGCAGCTTTTCAAGGTTCCACAGGAATATTTCTAGCCTACTTAGAAAAGCTGGGAACTGAACTGAGACCTTTTTCATGTAAAGCATCTTTTGTAACACTGAGCTACAGTTCTTCCTCAAAGAAAGAGACACCTGTGCCATTAGAGAAGAAATTGAGATGAAGTCATTTTTTTTTAAAAAAAGGAACAATTGGTTAATAAGCCAAGCTTTATTGACAATTTAATAGATGTCAAAGCAAAGGTTCGTCTATTGGTGTGTCACCAGGAGGAGCTCATTGATCTGGCGTATGGGGATCAAAATTTTTGGACTCAAATTTAATAAGTAATACTTCGAAAAAAATGTATTAAGAAGAGCAAAGATATCACATAATTTAATGAAGCATTTTCCCATCTGAATTTGTGAGGAGAAAAAAAAAATCTTGTTAGAACATCTCTCACCAGTACCTTAAGAAGAGAACATATAGGTGTTGATGGACAAACTTTCTTTTAAAAATGCAGCTTAATTTAAAAAAAAATAGTTAAACAACCCAATTTTTATCTTACATCCCCTAAATTACTAACTGCCACAAACAGAGGCAAGTTTCTATAATGACAGCTGCTTTTAAAAAAGGAACAGTTGTCACCACTCTTTCAGAAAATAGTCTCAAAAGTATTCTTTGTATTTTCAAAAAGAAAAGAAAGAAAGAGTAACATTTGTACAAGTTTATCTGGAATTGTATTTGCTTTATTAGGTTTAACATTATTTCAGAAAAAAAAACATTAAAAGACTATGTAAGTTAAATAATTCCACAGTTGGGTCATTTGGATATACTGGAGTTATCTAACATCTTATATTCTAAGATCTCACATTCAAGTGACCCTAACATATAATATGGCCCTAAATATGAAATATATATTGAATATTTTGGGCCATATTTTGGTCACTTGAATATGTTATATGTCAGTTAGGCTAAAGATAGAGGCAATGTTTTCTTTGATACATATTTCACAATGAATTTATTTTGTGCAGACAAATATATGACTGCATTAAAATAACTTTTGCAGGTCTCTCAATTATCTGACAAAATTGTATACATTAGGAAAAATACATATAAAAGAGCATACATTAGGTAAAGTAATTTCCTATCTGACTTTCATTATGTGAAAGTTTATTTATTAGATTTTTTCCCCCATCCTTTATTACTTTACAAGTAACTCAAACAGCAAACATACCTAATATTCATTCCTCCTCCAGTTTCCCCACACAACCCTACGAGATGAGCTGGGTTGAGAGAGAGTAACTGGCCCAAAGTCACCCAGCAGGCTCTTTGGCCTAAGGCAGAACTAGAATTCATTAATCCTGACTACTAGGCCCCTCCCTTATTTTGAGGAAAGAAGGCTTTATGAGATTGGAACTCATATACATTTGAATTTAAATACTTTATTTGGCCAAGTGTGGTTTGACACACAAGGAATTTGTCTCTAGTGCCAAAGCTCTCAGTGTCTATGGAAAGCAACAGAATAATGATAATCGTCATCATAATAATACCAATAAGAGGGGGAAGTAAGAAAGATAATGAAGGATACATAATAATACTACAGCCATACTATATGGGAAAATACACATAGGCACTACACAGCACTTTGAAAATTAGATGTTCAGCAGAGTGATGGCCCAAGGGGAAAAAAACTGTCCTTGTGTCTAGTTGTTTTGGTCTGCAATGTTCTGCAGCGCTATCCTGAGGGGAAGAGTTGAAACAGTTTATGTACAGGATATGAGACGCCTTCATATTTCTTTTCAGCCTTCCTTCTGACCTGTGTAATCTATGGAAGGCAGACTGGTTGCCATTTTTCTTTCTGCAGTCTTAACTATCCATTGGAGTAAGCAGAATTTCTATCTCAACTTCTGCTTTCATTGTTCTCTTTCTCTCTCTCTCTCTCTCTCTCTCTCTCTCTCTCTCTCTCTCTCTCTTTTTCACTTTGTACAATTAATTGGATGATTATTATGATATATTATTATGATTTGCTGTGTCCTCACTTGCCATATTGTAAAATGTTGAAGACCTATGTTAGTTTGCTCTTTAATCACAAGTCAGGTAGTATAAGTAGTCTTCAACTTACAACTATTCATTTAGTGACCATTCAGTGTTACAATAGCATTGAATAAAGTGACTTATAACTGGTGCTTATGCTTACAACTGTCACAGGATTCCCCATGACCATGCGGTGAAAATTTGGGTTCTTGGCAACTGGCATTTATTGATGTTGGTTGCAGCTTCATGGGATATTCTGGCAGGTATCCTAATAGATCAAGTGGTGAGGGAATAGAGTTCTGATATCCAGATCACGTGGATGGAAGTTAGATTAATTTATAGGCCTGGTGGCTTGTAGGCTGTACACTGCTGGAGAGTGAAAATTGGCTAAATTAAAAAATCTCTCCTGTGTTATATGATGGACAGGTAATGAAACAACTTATTGATCAGAAGCTAAAATTCAATGTAATTTCCTTCACAGAAGCGGTAACAACCTGAACAGACCCTTTTTTACCATTTCCGTTGCAGATCCTTATTTGTTGTTGTCCTTTGTGCATTATGCTCAGAAGGGACCCTCCCTAGTTTCTTGTGATGTAAAAGTGACAGTGGGAAGATTGTAATTTCAAATTTACAATATTCTTTTAATGTAGCTTTATAATAAAATGGTTCATCTATTGTGTTTGCCATCTGGTCTGCCTGGAAAGGCTGATAGTTAATCTGGTGTCATCAGTCAGTGAAAGGCAATGCTTAGATGTTAGTTTCTTATATAGAATTATGATGGAGTGTCATCTCTTTCTTATACCATATCCGGATCTCAATCTCAGAGAGCACTTAGCAGAAATCTATTCATAGATGAGGAAATATATCTCATCCTTATTGTAGACCTTAGTCTGGAAAGCTGAGTTTTTCTCTGGATAAGTTGAGAGAAAACCCAGAACAGCTGTTGGAACCAGAAGGCAACAGGCAACTATTTATTTCTTTTTTACCATTCTTCCATGAGGCAAACTCTGATAGATTCTGGTGTCTTCTGGGAAAGAAAAAAATCAGCAACATATTTTTATAAGATTGGAAATAGTTTTTAAAGCAAAGTGGAAAAGCTTTTCAAGAGAAGTAGAATTTCATGTGACATCAGTAGATTTAAGCCCCACACTGGGACTTATTTCTCAACAAATATGTATGGAATGGCTTTGCAAGTTAATTTACTTAATATCATAAAAAGATAAAGTCAACCTAGCCATGATCTTTAAGAGATTGGTTGTTGAAGACCAGAAAGTAAAAGTCAAGATCAAATTATACTTTACATTAATTGTATAACAAGGAGCTCCCTTTGTGATGAGGTCAAGCATCTGTTTGCTCATGTGAATTTCTGAAACTCTTTAGCAGGTTGAATATGAGTTTTAATAAACTCAGCCAGCCAATTTGGTAACAGCTGCTAACAAGGCTACAGAAGATCAAATGAAAGGTGAAAATTAGTGCTTTATCAAGCATTTAGTAAGAAAGAGTGGGAAGTCCTGGGAAGCAGGTTGGATATCAGATTGCTGAAGAAAGTGGTTTGGGTTACACTCTATTCTGGCATCAGCATACCGTATTTTTCCATCTATAAGATGCACCCTTGTATAAGACACTCTGGCATGCGATTTCTCTGTGCCGATCAGCTGAGCCGGAGTGCCGAACAGCTGAGCCGGCAAATCCGGAAGTTCGGCCAGCTGATGATCTTGCCCTCCTTCCCATTAGTGGCAAGGGGCTTGACAACTGCACCAGGTGGCATGGCAACCCACACAGGCATGCCCTGGGCTGCGGAGATTTCCATTATTTTTCCATGTATAAGACACTGCACTTGTATAAGATGCACCTGATTTTTGAACAGGGTGTTTGCAGGAAAAAAAATAGTGTCTTATACATGGGAAAATATGGTAGTAACAACTCTCTTTGGCCTTTCCAAGTTTCTACCTAGCATTGCTCAAGACCTTCAGTTTGAAGTAAACCTGTGAGGTGGGAAGCATCCTAGTTAGACTCAGAAAATTAAATTCACTGGTTAAGAGAGATTTCTGCAAAAAGACTTAAAGCTTTGTGCATCAGTTGTTCATTCCTCCTTTCATTATTGCTGTTCACCTTTCACCTTTCTGTTTGTTGGTTAGATGACTAAAAGTTACAAGGAACTGGCTGAATTTCTACACAAACCTTGTTTTTTAGTTCACAGAATGTAGTTAAAAACCAGTTGCAATAGTTCTGCTCTCCAAATTGCTTTATAAGAATTCTGGTACTTACAAGCTTCTCACCAACTTTCATTTTAGTTACTTTAATGAAAAGCAATCTTCCTTTTCAAAATTGCTTCTCATGGTATTTACAAAAGAGAAGACATTGAGGAAGAGATGACTAAGCCTCCCTCTAATCTGAAACTGGGCTTCTTTTTTAAAAAATAGAGTAGATAAAAAGTAGAGGAAAATCTCACATAATTAATATTATAGATAGCTTAATCACACAGGAAGCCCAGGGTATCTGCAGCAGTGAATTATCTATTGCATGAATGAAAGAGTGATGAAAAATGGAAATCAACTAAATAGCGGTTGATTCCCTAGGTTCTGTTATATTGAATTTCTCAGTTTTTCAAATGCAAGTTCTGTGCAACTATTTTCCTTATCCAGAGAAACTTTTTTGAGTACTAGAGTCCACTGTGCATTCATGTATTTTGGATGTAGCCTTTCAATTTGTTTTGGTTTTTGGGGAAAGTGTGTTTCAGCATAGATTTTTTAATGATATTTTAAAGACATATTTCTCTCTAAAACTGCTTTCTCCAGCAGGTTATCTGGATGCTAATTGGAAACCTTAGGCACTGTTGTTCCAGCACAACTAAAACCTGGAACCTATCAAACAAAAAATATTAGTCAATGAAAGGTTCCTCTATGCTTAAATCCCCAACTTCCTTTGGTCATATGGATGCCATTGAACAGTTCTTGAGCACAAAGACATTTCCATGAAGAAATGAATCTAGGCTTAGCTATGGCTTTTCAAGAAAGCCAAACAAATTTCCAGATGATAAGATGTGATTTTTCCTGGCTTCCCTTATGGAATGAAGAAATGGAATCTCAAACACAAAAACTGTCACTAAATGGGGAAAAAAAACCCTCTGCTTACCTCATTTCAGATCTCATTCCATGTCACTGAAATGATAGCAATCTCTGTCAAACCTAGAAGTGAAGTGCCTCTCTTATTGTGTTAGCACTGATATCTACCCACTAGGAGAGCAATTATATTCAAGCAAGCCTTCAAAGAATAATACAACTGTAAGGTGCAATGTATAAGCCCTTGACCAAACATTTCCTAATATTGTAGGAAATTGTACTGAATTATAATCATACTTTATAATAGAGAAGCTATTGTTCACAGCTTGCCAACTTTGCTCAAGGAAGTTCTTTGACATAAGAAAGTACTTTAGACTACTTTAGAACACCATCTCCTAAGAACTGAAATGGAGAGGACTAATCTCCATAAAAACAAGGAGATCCACACCTCTATAGTAGAATGAATAATCTCCATAGAAACCAGATGAATCATATATGCACCATCATATGTTCATTATTACTATTTATTCTGATACTAAACACCAGCAGTTACAGGCAACAGAATGGATATATTTATTAGAAGCATAACATCCTGGCATTCAGATGTTATCTGGACTCTTAACCTGCACATAATCTCAAATAGAGGATCTTTGTCATTCACAAGCTCAACAGTATAGACAGATTTGCCTGGTGACAGGGAAGAGTGTTTACAGCTACCTGTAAACTACCAGGTTTCCTGCATACAGATGAGTTCCACAAAGGCAGAAGTAATCTTATGAGTACATGGAGATTGTATGAGTACAAAGATGAATTGTGGTTTGGGAGATGTTCTTAAATATATATATATATATATATATATATATATATATATATATATATATATATATATATATATATATATATTGGAATGTGTGGAGCTATACTGAATATTTTGAAACATTTTGTCTTGATAATGTGCCATTGAATTGAGTCAGTTGCTTGTTTGCTTTTTCATTTATTTGGAGAGTATTTTTCAAAACTATGGTAAGCTTATTTTAAAGCTTCAAATGAGCAAAACATATGGGGATAGCAAGCTAGTAGTGAGTTGGAATTCAAAGTAGAAAGAGACAGAACATTTTCTTTTCACACACTGATATACCCATAATCCTCAGCTATAACCTTAACACTTTTATTCAACTGTCATTTTCATTCTTTTTCTCTCTCCATTTCCTCCTTCCTCCTTTTTTTTCTTGGTAGCATTGGAGAGTATTTGAACTGCAGTTTTTTGTAGCAGATGATTTTTAAGATAGCACAAAGGGACTCAAGTCTGTTTTGTCCAATTTTTCCATTCTTAAATTCATATTGTGCGTTCGCCTCTGTTTTGTTTTCCCAAACTTTTAAATATTCTCTACATATACCTTCATTATACACATTTCTCTCTATATTTTTGCAATAGATCATTTTTACAAGCAACTGTTCTTGTAATACAGGGGTGTCAAACTGCCGGCCCACGGGCCAGACATGTCATGTGGAAGCCACGCCCACCTCATTGCCGGAAATGGCAAAACTGTCCCGATACATTGGGCAACCTCATGTGACGTCACGAGTTTGACATGTCTGCTCTATTATAATTATTTTTGTGTTCATGTATCCTATTGTACACATTTTTATGCATTCATTTTGAGTTAAGAACTGCATCACAAAATTTCAAAACTGTCTGTTGTGGACCACAAGTCCTTAAAATCTGCAAAAGGTTTGTGAAATGCAAGTTGACTAAATGTTCACTGAAATACAAACTGAGGGAATTCCTCACCCAATTCTATGCTTAGGAGATAAGAATAGGCAAAGTACTATTGCCTCTGCAGCAGTTAAGTTCTGTCCTATTAACCATAGCCAGGGTATCATTTCAGCTTTTAAAGGGCTCTCTTGGGCCCAACTGTAGATTTTGAGAAACCTAATTACTGTATAAGGACGTAGTTGGGGAGAGAATCCAATGCTACGGAGTCTTAATCAGTACCAATGGAGGTTTTACTAAGGCCTATACAAAGTTCTTTAAAGCCTAATTACTATGCAAAGCTCTTGTGGAGTGGGAAATAATTACAATACCTTAAAGACAACCTTTCTTTCTCCAAAGAGACCACCCTAGAACAAATAAATATGCTTTCCATTAACTGATACCAATACTAAAGTTTCATGGTTGTTTAGAATATGTAGCCCCAAAAGGAAGCTACAGGCTGGAAGAGGATGGCAGTTGATTCAGGTAATGGATATTCCTTATATTTTGTACCTGAGGGTTCTGAATTGTCCTAGAGAAAGCAGTATGGTTTAATGTTGATTCGCCATATTGATAAGTAATGACTATTTCCCAACCTGATATAATTCCTGTTAAGTGATATCCTGGATGGCTGGCAGAGAGATCCAACTTATTGTTTTGATAGCACTTTTCATAGTCAACTCAGATGAATCCTGTTTTGGGGACAAACAGGATCTGATTGGGGATAAAGAGTAGCAAATGCTATAGAGCAAGGGTTTAGCTCTGAAGTCTGGGCAGAACAGCCACACACCCCCCCCATCTTGCAACCAGGGCCTCAGATTCTGAGACAATTACACAACAATGAAGTGAAAGCACTTCATGTAGGGAAAAGTGATTGGTCTGGAAATAGTTGGATACCACTAATTAGTTCAACTACTACAGCTATTCTAAGCAGCACCAATTGTACTTCAAGCTTCTATAGCTTCTAGGATAAAAGTCATTCCCTGCACTCATTCAAACATTTTTATTTATTTTATTTTATTACCAAATTTCTATACTGTCAATTTACCTAATGCAAACTTGGAGGGTTTACAAGTACAATTTATGTGCATGAGTACTATGTATATGACAACAGGAAACTATTCTAGGCCTTGAAACCAACTTTTGATTTAATTAGTCGGATAGCTTTATCTTTGACAACATAGAATCCTTCTCCTTAAACCTCCGACAAAATCTTGCTCCCACTCTCACCTTTTGCCAGTTGTTTTCTATTCAGGTATCTGATGAGGAGACTCAAAGGCCAATTTTCTTCTCTTCCAGACTAGCTCCATTTTATAGCTTTCAGCCAGGCTGTCGATGATTTGTGATTAAAACAAAAACTCCCACCCCCCCCCCCAAGCAACATAGTCAAAACTTCTAAAAAGTACAAAACTGTGCAATGGATGAAAAACACACACAAAAAATAATGTCAGCATAACCAAAAGGGGAAGCAATGAACTGTCAAGTTTCATACTGGAAGGTACAGTCAAAGAATCAACAATCAAATTACTTTCAACAAGGAGATTCAATGTAGGGATAAGTTATGAGGGAACTCATTAAGTGAGTCTCTTCTTCCTGGGCTTGCTTGTTTTATTTATGTATGTATTTATTTATTTGCAGACGTATTGCCATTAGATTAATCCAGTCTTTCTCAATCTTGGTAAGTTTAAGCTGTATGGACTTCAATTTCCAGAATTCCCCAATCAGCCATGGGAGTTGAAGTCCATGCATTTTAAAGTTGCCAAAGTTGAGAAACACAAGATTAAGCTAATTACTAATAATTGCTAATTATTAGTTTTTGTCTAGACTTCTTCTTAGTACATCCTCAGCTTCCTCATAATGTCTCACATATAGTTTGAGGATGGAAGAGAAGGAAAGGAAGGAAGGAAGGAAGGAAGGAAGGAAGGAAGGAAGGAAGGAAGGAAGGAAGGAAGGAAGGAAGGAAGGAGGGAGGGAGGGAGGGAGGGAAGGAAGGAAGGAAAATGGAAATGCTCTCTTTCATTCATCCTTTTTTCCAGCCTATAGCTGGTTGAAGATTAACTTCTTTGGATTTTGAAATGCCCTGTGTGAAAGTGGAGAGATGAAAAAGAGATTAGAACTGTAGGGGAAAGTGTATGATCCTGCTGAACTTTTCCTTAATTGCATCAAGAGAAGGAAAAAATGTAGAAAATGGAAATTGCAGCTTCCTGTCTTCTTTTTTTACAGTAACTCAAGATATCCAGTGAATGATTTGAATTATTTGAAATGCTCCACTGCTACCATATTATGATAAGGTGATTCAGTGGGAGAAAGGATGGGTGCATTGTTGTAGAAACAAAGTCACGAGTACTCACTCCCCTTCTAACACCAAGTTCTTCCATCTTTAAAAACATACTGATCAGCCCATCTGATATATGTCACAATATGTAACTCTTTCATTCTTGTCACTGGAATAATTTGGATAAAGCAATCAGAGAAGTAATCAATTAACAGTTCAGAAAGACCCATTGGATTATTTTATCACCATCACCACCATCATCATCATTACTACTATTATTTAGCTTCAAAGATAAATTACAAAACAGAAAAAGAAAACAAACAGACATCTGACACCAGCAACAAAAACATAAAACCATGTGTCCCTTAAAACTTGATGTGTCTGTTTTGAAGGAATCTCTGCCTGTAGATATTCCTTTCCACATTCTACATTCTTTCAAATTGTTCGGCTTTACATTTGTTCCCCATTAATTTCAAAACTTGTCACGATCACTACTACAAGGACACCATTTCGATCAAAAACATTCTCTTCCCCCATTTCATTCGTTTTTCCAGCACTAGGCAATGATTTGCTAGTTCTGTTAAATCACCTACAAAATATTATATGTATAATATCTGAAGGAGATCATTCATTTCCTAGAATGGTATGATTTAGTGTCTTCATTTAAATATCTTTACCATTATACCTGTCCAATTTTTTCTCCCAACTTTATTTATTTAATTATTGCAATGCCATCTCTTCAAGCACAGCAATGCTATTTTGGTTTGTAATGATGAGCTCATTTTTCTCTAAAAATGACAATATTTATTCTATCTATCAGCGTCTTGCCTTTGTTTTGATTTTGCCATTTCCAACTAACTGAATAATTCATCATATGATGCTCTCCTAGGTCCAAACAAACCTGAACTGTACCCCTCCCCAAATTATACCTGGGCTAACAGCAGCCCAGAGTAGCAGGTCTTTTTAAGTCACCCATCCAACATGATAATTGGACAAGTTCAAATGGCACAATTTATTTCTTGTAATTTCTATGTAAAACTCATTGATGACATTGAAACTAATGGTTATTTGCCATATTTTTCAGGATTATTTCCCCTCCCCCATCAAAATAACTCTTCTTGAACTCCTGAATAAATTTCTATGACATTTAAAAGTATTAAGGCCATATCTATACTTGCAATCTCAAACAAATCTCTCACTGCATTCAGGGATGTCATTCCACAGCAAAGCAACATCCTCCAGGGCAGTGTTTCTCAATCTTGAGAACTTTAAGACAGGGCTTTTCAACCAGTGGTACGGATACCACCTGTGGTACATTGGCACTTGGCAGGTGGTACACGACCATCCTAGAAAAGTGGTAGTAGTGGAAGGGAATGAGAGCGCCGCTGGGCGGGCAGGCAGGTGTCTTGCTCGGCTGTGGCTTGGGGGCACTTTTTTCAGTGTGATTGTAACTTCAAACAGTCACTAAGTGAACTGTTGTAAGTCGAGGACTACATGTACTTTATCACTTTTTTCCTTTTTTTTTTTTTTTTTGGTCATCATGTTTTTGATACCTTGCTAGGCGACTGGTGATACTTGGATATTGCCATGTCCTAAAAGTGGTACAATGGGTGAAAAGGTTGAAAAGCCCTGCTTTAAGATGTTTGGACTTCAACTCTCAGAATTCTGGGAGTTGAAGTCCACATGTCTTAAGGTTTTCAGGATTGAGAAACACTGCTCCAGAAAAATGGATGTCTCTTACAATTGTTCCCTTGTGCTTTCCCAAATCTGAATAAAAAGAATGGAGAATTTTCTGGATTAAGGAAATGATCAAGAAGTGGAGAAAAATGAAAGGAAGAGGGAATAAAATAAAATAGAATAGAATAGAATAGAATAGAATAGAATAGAATAGAATAGAATAGAATAGAATAGAATAGAATAGAATAGAATAGATCTGTAAGGGACCTTGGAGGTCTACTAGTTCAGTCCCTGCTCAAGCAGGAGAACTTATACCATTTCAGATGAGTGAGTGTCCAGTCTCTTCTTAAAAACCTCCCATGATTGAGCTCCCACAATTTCTGAAGGCAAACTGTTCTACTAGTTAATTGTCCTCACTGTTAGGAAGTTTCTCCTTAATTCCAGGTTGCTTCTCTCTTTTGTCAGTTTTCAACCATTGGTTCTTGTTTTGCCCTCTGGTGCTTTGGAGGATAGTTTGATGCCCTCTTCTTTGTGGCAGCCCCTCAAACACTGGAATACTGCTATCGTGTTGCCCATTTCTTCTTTTCTTTCTTTTTTATCTTTATCATGGAATTCCCATGAAAGAAACAGTAAACATTCATGAAGAGCAAATGTCAAGTCATACAGAAGATTTAAATTTGCTAGCTTTTGTAAGAGTATATCATATCTTATTCTTGTATGCATATATTTAAGGATAGTAATAGTAGTAAAGTTGGAAGGGACCTTGGAGGTCATCTAGTCCAACCCCCTGCTCGGGCAGGAAACCCTACACCATTTCGGACAAATGGCTGTCCAGTCTCTTCTTAAAAACTTCCAGTGTTGGAGCATTTACTGCTTCTGGAGGCAAGCTGTTCCACTGATTAATTGTTCTCACTGTCAGGAAGTTTCTCCTTAGTTCTAGGTTGCTTCTCTCCTTGATTAGTTTCCACCCGTTGCTTCTTGTCCTGCCTTCAGGTGCTTTGGAAAATAGCTTAATTCCCTCTTCTTTATGGCAGCCCCTGAGATATTGGAATACTGCTATCATGTCCCCCCTTGTCCTTCTCTTCGTTAAACTAGACATACCCAATTCTCGCAACCGTTCCTTATATGTTTTAGCCTCCAGTCCCCTAATCATCTTTGTTGCTCTTCTCTGTACTCTTTCTAGAGTCTCAACATCTTTTTTACATCGTGGTGACCAAAACTGGATGCAGTATTCCAAGTGTGGCCTTACCAAGGCATTGAAGAGTGGTATTAATACTTCACGTGATCTTGATTCTATCCCTCTGTTAATGCAGCCTAGCACTGTGTTGGCCTTTTTGGCAGCTGCAGCACACTGCTGGCTCATATTTAGGTGATTGTCTACTAGGACTCCGAGGTCCCTCTCACAGTTACTACTATTGAGCATGGTGCCACCTATGCTGTACTTGTGCATTTGGTTTTTCTTGCCTAAATGTAGAACCTTGCTTTTTTCACCATTGAATTTCATTTTGTTAGTTAGTGCCCAGTGTTCAAGTCTGTCCAGATCCTTCTGTATCTTAAGCCTGTCTTCTGGAGTGTTGGCTATTCCTGCCAGCTTGGTGTCGTCTGCAAATTTGATGAGTTCCCCATCTATCCCTTCATCCAAATCGTTGATGAAGATGTTGAAGAGTACTGGGCCCAGAACAGAGCCCTGGGGCACCCCACTACACACTTCCCTCCATATAGATGCAGTTCCATTGAGGACCACTCGCTGAGTACGGCCGGTCAGCCAGCTACGGATCCATCTGGTGGTGGTTCTGTCTACCCCACATTTTTCTATCTTGTCAAGTAGTAGGTTGTGATCTACTTTATCAAATGCCTTACTGAAGTCCAAGTAAATTATGTCCACAGCATTCCTCTGATCCACTAATTTTGTCACTTGGTCAAAGAATGCAATAAGATTTGTCTGGCATGATCTATTTTTGACAAACCCATGTTGGCTTTTAGTAATGACTTTGTTTGCCTCTAGGTGTTCGTTGATTCGTTGTTTGATTATCTTTTCCAGGATCTTCCCAGGTATTGAGGTCAGGCTGATAGGTCTGTAATTTCCTGGATCCATTTTTTTTCCTTTTTTGAGGATGGGAACTACATCAGCTCTTTTCCAGTCCTCTGGTAGTTCCCCTGTGTTCCAGGATCTTTGAAAAATATAGTTCAGTGGCTCCGATATCACATCTGCCAGTTCCTTGAGAACTCTGGGGTGTAATCCGTCTGGTCCTGGCGATTTGAACTCATCTAGGCTGGACAGGTGCTCACTAACGATTTTCTTGCCTATCTTAACTTGTGTTTCTGTTTTGTTTTTTGTGGCACTATTTTTGATAGGTTGGTCTGTTTTTTCCCTTTGTGTAAAGACAGATGCAAAAAATGAGTTAAATAGTTCTGCTTTCTCCCTGTTGCTTGTCACCTTCTTGCCACTTCCACCCACTAATGGACCAATCATTTCCTTCACTTTTTTCTTGTTTTTTACATGTTGAAAGAAGCTTTTTTTGTTATTTTTGACTTTGGTCGCAAGCCTTAGTTCATTTTGAGCCTTGGCTTTCTTCACTTCATCTTTGCAGGCTCGGGCTATTTGCTGATATTCTGACTTAGTTATGTTCCCCTCTTTCCACTTTCTATACTTGTCCTTTTTATCTTTCAATTTGTCAGAGAGTTCTTTATGCAGCCATGCTGGTTTCTTTTGAGAGCTGTTATTTTTCCTCTTTGTTGGTATTTTCTCAATTATGGTAGTTAGATATGTTAGCTATAAAGACAACAGTTCTAGTGCTGTAGAAATTGAATTGTTTTAATTGCTGCAGGAATCCCACTTTTACTCCATAGGGCACAATTTGTTCCTCCAAAAGATATAACATCCTTAGGAGTAGTTTACTATAGATTTATGAGAATGATTTTTCATATATTCTGATCTATCCCTAATTTTTATTGAGGCTTGAAGTAGGATCTCTTTCAATTCTTTGTGTGCAAAAATAACTCTTGAGATAATGGTGCAAATTAAATTTTGGGAGCAATTGTTCATATCAAAAAATTTAATTCTTTATTATTTTTGTTTTTCACATTTTTTAATGCTCATATTCCTCAGAATGAGACTCCTAAAATTATATAGATTATCATTCTAGTTTTGGCCTCTTAGACTAGGATGGTAACCTAGTCTACATCTTCCCTTTCATACTTTAAAATGTTACATGAAAGACCAGACTTTTGTTCTTCAGCAAGTCACAAAGAAATGTATGACTGAAATTTACATTAAGCTTCATTTAGAAAAAGCAGGTGATAAAATGAAGTATGGGCTATTTTGCACTGAATATCAAATCAAAGGTTGGTTGCTGAATGCAATAAAAGTGATATATGATGGAAATACAAGCTAGGTGAAAATAAATGAAATCCTTAGTAAATGGTTAAACATTGAACAATGAGTAAAACAAGGATCTGTGATGTTTCCCTTTGTAATTTAATATTTTTATAGACTAATGCAGTGTTTCTCAACCTTGATCACTTGAAGATATGTGGACTTTAACTCCCAGAATTCCTGGGAGCAGGGATGGCTGGAGAATTCTGGAAGTTGATGTCCACATATTTTCAAATGGCCAAGGTTGGGAATCACTGGACTAATGTATAAGAAATATCTGTGCTAAGGTAAAGGATGTGTTGGTTAGGTACTTCACTATATATTTTTGTATGCGAAAGTTGCTAAAAATGATTAAAAACTTGAATTATTTTCACAATGCAGAAACTAGAGATTTGAAAATTAAGCACTGAAATCCAAGCAATTGTGTTTAACAGAGGAAATGGAGTGAAAGATTGCAAGTTATACATAAATGATAAGAAACTAAAGCAAATAGATGAATGTTTATATCACAGTAGAATGTTTACGATAGATGGAAAAATTGATGAAGAAATCTAATGAGGTAAATGTTGGTAAAAAGGTAGTGAGCAGTTTGTAGTCTGCTTATTAGATTTATATGGTTGCCCAATTTGCAACTATATTTGAGTGATTTACACTCTGAAGAAACATGTAAACAAGGAATATGATATAATATCCCTTTAGAACATAAAAAAACAGGCTAATGGAATAACAGAAACAGCAATAATAACAGAAAAAAATGAGACCAGCCAACTGTTGCCAGGAATGAATAAATATCAAAACAAACAAAAATGGATCTGTGCAAGAATGTGCGTCTACTCACTTTCTTAAATGGAAGTGGGATCTCAGGAAAAAAGATAAAAATAAGCTGAAAGTAGTGGAAATGGATATATTTATAAAAACAGCTGTAAAGCAAAGAAAGTAGCAAAACCAGGAAAAGTAGGTTCAGGAAGGAATGGGTGTTGGATAAATGAAGACTGAATCAAAACTGAAGGACTAGAGGCAAACTGACATACGTTGTTCCTTGTCTCAGTTTCATTTCTATTCATGTCTATTTTCCAGAATAGACATTCACATGTCACTGCTTGTAACCATCCCAGTAGAGGATGGTGAATATACAGCTTTAGTGGCATTTTCCCTCTTTAAATGTTGAATGCGTCCAGTGTAGGGTGCAGTGACACCTGGGAAAAGGGGAACATTAAAATGTCATCTTCTGTGTCACTAAGCTTATCACTCCAATTAATTCCACCTGTTTTCTATAGGAATATTCTTCAAAATCCAATGCTTGAGCTGTTTTCCTATCTTAAGCTTCTTTTGACTTTGAGTGAGTCTAGAATCCTAGCTTCTGTTCCTACCTTTTCTTTTCTTTTATTTTTTTTAATGGGTTGTGATATCAGTACAGATAATCCTCAACATACAACTATTCATTTAGTAATCATTCCAAGTTACAACAGCACTGAAAAAGGTGACTTCTGGCCAATTTTCACACTTGAGATCATTGCAGCATCCCCACAATCATGTGATCAAAATTTGGACACTTGGTACCTGTTATGTCTTTATGATAGTTGAACTGTCCCAGGATCATGCAATCACCATTTGTAACCTTCCCAGCCAGCTTCTGACACACAAAGTCAACGAGAGAAGCCAGATTCACTTAATGACTGAATGATTCACTAAACAACTGCAGTGAAATTTGAGGTTCAGTTGGGGCTGTAAGTCCAGGACAACCTGTAGATCTAAATCAGGGGTTCTCAACCTTGGCAACTTTAAGACTTGTGGACTTCAACTCCCAGAATTCCTCAGCCAGCTTTGCTTGGAAGTTGAAGTCCACAAGTTTTAAAGTTGCCAAGGTTGAGAACCCCTGATCTAAAGAATGCAAAGCCCTGAAATTGACTAGCTTATCATTTTGCTGCAATTGGAATGTAGTTGAAATAATATGTTAGGTAAGTTTTGTCTCCTTACTGGTCTTACTGGTCTTCATGGTGAATCTCCTTTCTCAAACTCCAGCTTTACAACGGTACGTATTCAGTGGCTATGCCAATTCCAATGAGCTGTGGATGCAAGACAAGACATACCAAAGCTCAAAATCTTTGCTACCGCTTTGTGGCAAATAATTGACTAGCTCACCATTAGCTTCAAGAAATAATAAAAGTTATAATATTGCTAGAGTAGGAAAGATTTTTTTAAAAATGGAATGTTGATAATGTTGACAAGACCATTGTGCAGACATTGGAAGATGCTTTTCATGTGGGAAATGATGTTGAGCAGGGGTGAGGAAACTTTAACTGAGGAAATCACCAAAGAGATCATGGTTTCCTGCTGACTCATATGGAGTTTAGTGACACTGCTGTATGATGTGGCATAGTACAAAACATAGTTTAGCTAGTTTGGTTGTGCAGAAAAAAAAACAGGGATGAGATTGCAAAATAAATATGGTGAGGAAGAGTAGATGGAACGGGAGGAGCAGAAAGGGGGAAGGAGGAAGAGGAGGAGGAGGAGGAGGAGGAGGAGGAGGAGGAGGAGGAGGAGGAGGAGGAGGAGGAGGAGGAGGAGGAGGAGAGGGGTCAGGATTTTAAAGAGCAGGCAAAGTATGAAACTATGGATAGATGTAGTGGGAATAAGGATGATTTGCAAGGATAGAACAAAATTAAGAGGTTTAGTGAACCATAAGTGTAAAATAGGTTCAGTTATACTTCTTGCATTATTTTTTCCTCTCCTTTGCATAATGTTGCTCACTCAAAATGAGAATAACATAACCCTAACATGAGAGATACAGGTGTATCTCTAAAAACAGGTATATACATTTTATGTGGATTTTCAGGAGCAATTACTTAATAATTCTGCTATATCCTGAATACTAGTTATCCTACCTTAAATACCAGCTGTTAGAGAACAGTTATAAAGGGCTCTTGCGTACTTGTCTTTCTGAGCAAAGAGAGGGCAGCAAGTACTCAGAAGTCTGTGTTTAATTTATTTACATTTATCTATATGTAATTATTGTAGCAATAAAGTCCAACTGCTTGGTAGGGGCTATTAGAACATTTGTTATAATGAATGAAGTAGGAACCAGACAAATCACTACCTTAACTATTTTTCCTGAAATGCAAGTATTCTTTCCAAATCACAGCTGAATGCCAGATTTCCTTCCTAAGAAAGTTTTATTTTTTTCCTCCTTTCTCTTTTAAGTCATATTCTTTGTATTTGAATAATTCAATCAGCACTCAAAAGATTTGCTGGTAAAGTACATTTATTCCTTTGCTGAGTTACAAGCAGTGCATTAAACATGGTTTACAAGGAGGGCAAGTCTAATGCATACTCATCACCAATTTTCGTAGATATATCCTGAGAGCACTAAGGCAGACTCCCATGACCATATGTCCTTTGATAGAAGACAGATTGCTTTCATTTAAATGCTTAGCAGCTGATTATCTGGTCCAAAATTAAAAATTGTCCTAAAATGATTCAAGCAGCTAGAAATTCTTGAATCAGTAATCTAGACATTTTATTCCCCTTCCCAGCTAACTCTTAAAAGCAGCTGTTACTAATATTTTCTGGGTAAGGAAGTTTCTACAAAATAACCCACTAGACTTTTCATATATATTTCAGTGGCATGGATTGAATCAAAAACTGCATTACAATCTTTGAAAGTGTATGGAATGAAAAAGAGGGTCTTCTAAATCTTCCTTTTTGAATAGGATGCCCTTTAAATGAAGAACCCTCTAGATTCCCAAGGAAGCATAATATTTGGGAGTTATAGCCTTAACACATCTGAATGATACCAGATATGGAAGGTGTGTCCAGTATGTGTTAATAAGTCACTTTGATTTAAACCGATTGAAGCATGTGTTGCTCAACTCTGTCTGTACTGGTATCTTATTGTGGTTTAACAGCTGGAGGCATCTAGCATGCTGGCAGGAGAAATCTGACAATTGAAGTGGACACATATTAAAGTTGCAGATGTTGAGAAACACCAATGTAAGTTATTACAATTACACTCATTCATAACTTTGAATGTTGGTTAATTTAGTTTATAGCTTATTCTTTAATGCATGTCCTTGGATCCTCTAGAAATAACAAGGGGATACTGAAGGTACTATGACTAATACCAACATTTTACAGTTGCCCCACATCCTAACTGTATGATATTTTGGTCAGGGGGGAAATAATAGACTTTTTTAAAAGACTGGAAGCCATGTATGGACTTTTTGCGAAGAAAAGTGTGAGAGATGAGAGGGAGCTGATGTGAAGGTCAACAGTGAGGGGACAATTTCCCAGGAACGAGGACCACATTCCAAAAAGAGGAGGTATAATAAGAAGCAGCACAGCTCAAAGCTCTATAGGAAACAGAGGAGGAAAGTAAAGATAGATGCTTCCTAGATTGGAATGTCCAACCTTGTCAACTTTAAGACTTGTGGATTTCAACTCCCAGAATTCTCCAGACAGCATGGAATTCTGAGAGTTGAAGTCTTAAAGTTGCCAAGGTTGGACATCCCTGCTATATCCTGCTCCCAGGATATATCCATTAGCCTGAGGGTAATAAGGGCTTTGTCTGGCAAGATTCTGTCAATTATGTATAAGCAAATAAAGAACTGAAATCCAGCTCAACTGCTCCCCATCATTCCTGGGCTTAGCCTAACAAAATGACTGAACTGATGATTTATGGATTTATCTATAAAGGACACATTAGGGTTTATTTTCCGGTTAGGGTTTATATTCAGGGAAATATGGTACTAAATTCATCCATCTAGCTGGTGATCTTAACTGGCTTTGGGGGGACTTGGGGCTTATATTACAAGCATTCTGAAAAATCATGCTAGGGTTTATTTTCCGGTTAGGTCTTATTTTTGTGGAAACGGTGTTCTAAGAGCACACATAACTGCATTTTGTACTGGTTAAAGCCAAAATGGTTTGTTTTCTTCCTTTCTTCCTTCCTTCCTTTCTTCCTTCCTTCCTTCCTTCCTTCCTTCCTTCCTTCCTTCCTTCCTTCCTTCCTTCCTTCCTTCCTTCCTTTATTCCTTCCTTCCTTCCTTTCTTTCTTTCTTTCTCTTTCTTTCTTTCTTTCTTTCTTTCTTTCTTTCTTTCTTTCTTTCTTTCTCTTTTTCTTCCACTTTATGTTTTTTGTGATGATATCAAACAATCCTTGTTATTATTTATTCAGCAGTCAACTGTAGTAATAGTCTACCTAGAATCCAAAGACAGAGTGAATTATCTGTGGATATTTGAATAGAATAAAGAGTTGAGCTTGGCTAAGAACTTTTATAAATAACATTGGCGAAATATGTGTTATCTGTTTCTGTTTAATTAGGTCAGTTTCATTTAAACTTGCCATCATAAATACCACTGAAAACAATTCCAACATATATAACCTTAAATGGCTTGGTATTCTATTGAGACATTAGGTTCTATAGAGGAATCATGTTTACAGAAGATAAATTAGACTATCTATGGACAAATCTTCAAATGAGAATGAGCTTTATTATTTTACCGGTGCACCCAATTGCTCTGCTAATAAAAATAGGAGCTTGACAGCATTTCCATTTACCATTCCTGTTTTTAGCGTTTATTATCTTTTCCGGTTCTGAATTTCATTAGGCTGCAAATTAGCTGTCAGAATGTGTATGATTTATGATCCATATCACAATTTTCTGGGAAAACAAACAAATTGCAAGTGGAAATGTTTGTATGCAAAAAAATCTTTTTTTCCCCTTTCATTCTATGTGTCTTTTACTTTAATTTCATTGGTGGGGGGAACTGTTCACTTTCAGGTTTCTTCACAAAGTCCAAAAGATATGACATTTTATTTTGCATTCCTGTCACATTGTTCAGTCTTATGGACTAGAAGCTTGACAGTTTGGTTTTTAAAAATATTTTGGGGGGAGAATTAATTTTAAGTTTTGCAATGTGCTGACAATATAACTTAGCAGAGTTACATGTATGTGTCTACATATTTATATGTATCTCTACACTGTATGATCCAGATTCAATCCAGGGTTTATATTCTCTTCAGTATGGAGTCAAATTAAATCCATTATTCTCCCACCAGTCATTTTTTTACTCAAAAAGGTTCCATAGACTTTTTAAAGAAGTAAAATCTTGCAGTTTAAGACTGGTAGTAAAGCTGCAGTTTAAGACAGCTTAATAATAAGCTCTGTCTATTCCCAACAGCCTTTCTGTTTTCTTGATAACACAGTGCTAAATCACAAATAGTCATCCTGATGAGCATTCTGTTGCAGTAATACAACAGGGTGTTCTGAGGAAAACATATTTATAGTAATTTTATTACAAAATTATAAATACAATAAAAACTAAAACAAAAAAAATGAAGTGTTGTACTACATAGATACCATCATATACATTTTTGGGCAATAACTAAAAAGTAGTCTTCCATTACTTTATTCATAGATATGTTTTACCTTCTCGGTCTAACCTATCCTTTTGAGTTTCCATCTAACTACTAACCAGGCCTGATCTTGCCAAATGTCTGAGTACAAAGTTAGCTATTGCTATATGTTAAACTCCTGAGATTAGAAAAGAAACAAAAAAAAAATATTATTCAGATTACCCACTTCCAGAAATGATAAGAAATTGCCCACTGCAAATGGAATTCTGAAGCATATGGTCAAGTTTAGATTTTGTGGATCTTGGTTGGTTTCAAAACAAGACAAAAATGTTTGTGTGTAGGCTGTCCCAGATCTTTCTCTCCATACCGAACATATTAAGATTATTAAAAGAAGACTGATGAGCTCTTTACCTTTAACTGTGATTTGTAAGACATGAAGGACCCAGCCATCCTCCTGCTGGAAGTAGTTGTTTGAGAGTTTTCTTCAAATTTGGGTTTTGTTTAAAAAAAAATTAAATAACTTATGTTTGTGATTTTCTTTTTCCATTCAAAGAGAATCCAGTTCTTGGAGACTGCCTGGACAAGTTCCTGCAATTTTCTTGGCAAGTTTTTTTTTCAGAATTGGTTTGCCATTGGCTCCTTTCTAGGGTTGAGAGAAAGTGACTGGCCCAAGGTCACCAGCTATCTTTGTGCCTAAGGTGGAAGTGAAGAACTCATTGTGTCCCTGTTTCTAGCCTGATGCTTTTAACCACTATATCAGACTGGTTCTCCTATCATATCTGAATATAAATGAGAACTAATTTAAAAATAAACATGGGAGAAATCAGTTAAGTCTTATCCATCCATTTTTCTTGCCCTTGAACCCAAGGAAGAATTTTCCAAGAAGATCATTCCATAAATGATGGCCCTCCATTATTTTTGTACTCAGCTTAGATTCCCCTTAAAAATTCAGCCTCTTTTGTTAATCCAGACTTTCTATCCACATCTAACTTTCTATATCTAGCTATCTCCCGCGAAGCTTTTTTTCCCTTTACCTTGTTGTATCACGAAGCAGCATTCGCAGGTAGAGATGCTGAAGGCCAAGACATTGTTAAAGTAATTTGGGGAGAGTGTGAGAAAGATTTTCTTTCTAGTTAAGACAAAAATGAGCAAAGAGAAAGGAGACAGGAGGAAATTGGCTAGAGAGAAATCACAGCACATTTCTTAAATGTACAGGCCAGAAGCTTAGCCTTCTCAAAAATCAAGTTCATATTGGGCATGCTGAAATGTTTAACAGAAGCATTAGCATAATCACTCTCCAGCTTGCAATACTTTATCTCCTTACCATGGTCACCCTCTTTTCAGCGTTGTGTAATGCAGTAATACAGCTACTCCCATAATAGGCACACAATGCTAGATCTGTATCTTTACAACAGTAAGAATCTCGAGTATGAAAGTGCAGATGTGAAATTGCAATAGAATTGAAAGTGCAAGTGTTTGTAAAACAGTAGTTTGTAGTAGTGCAAGAGGGGTGGAATACACATACATCCACACATACAGAGAGAGTGTGTGCACGAGAGATGATGTCCTAGCCTTTGGTTCTTCTTATTGCAGTCTGCAGTTACACAATTTGTAACCAATTTGGTGTTTAATCTCTCTCTCATATCCATACATGCACATCTAGCAGGAAAACCTGTTTGGAGATGAGATTGATATGTTTTCAAATGGAAAATAATAATCTAAATGTGTGGCAGGAAAAAAAAACCAATTTATCCTTGATAGTTTTAAATCTCATTTGTCATATTGTAAGGAGGAAAATCCACCATCTGTAACAGTTTAATTTTTCCTTTCAATACAAATACTTGTTCCATAAGAATGATAATAGCAATGCATGCAGCCTTACGAATAAATGCATATAAAGCTAGAATTGAGAAGAGAGCAACAGCCAGCAAATGGCATCTCTGCAAAGAGGTTGAAAAAACAGTGGGCCCACTTAGTTAACTATTGGAAGAAGATCACATAAACTGACTATAAACAACTGCATAACAAAGTAGCAACAATAGTACATTGGAATATCTGCAGGAAATACCACTTTCAAACAGACAAGCATCTATCCCCCAACACCTCTTAACAATTGTTAACAATTGTTGATAAGAAAAGCAAAAACAATCCAGAGAGTGGTGATTGCAGTGCCTGGAGATAGCAGAATAGAAGAAAAATAAGTGGAGAAAATCAGAAAATATGAAGAGCTGAAAAAAGAAGTAGAATGACTGTGGAAAAAGAAAACAAAGATACCACCAATAATAATAGGAGCCTTGGATGCTATCTCAAAACAAATTATGGAGCACTACTTGAACACTGTCTGCACTACATTCTATCTGAAACACAATGTTTTGTGAATATTCCAACAGCAGTTCAGTACTGGTTGATCAAATGTCTATGGAGATTCTCAATCATCCAGGTCATGGTTATCCCAAAGGTGCATTTTCATAAGGCGGCTGGATTTTCTTTTTTCTTTTTGAAGATGTTTCGCTTCTCATCCAAGAAACTTCTTCAGCTCTGACTGGATGGGTAGGGAATGGAAGGATTTATATTCTTTTGATAAAATATCTGATCAAATATTTGCAAAGAAATTCTGGAATGACTGGGAATTGAATTTGTGGTTTGAATTGAACCACAACACAACACATACAGTTCTGTTAAAACAATTGTATATCTATAGAAAAAGATAACTACATAGTCCACAATATTTTGTCTGGCTTTTTGAAATCTAGAGAAAAGATATTCATGTATTGTTCATAATGAAGTATGAATAATGGATAATAGAATTGGAAGGACTTTGGAGGTTTTCAAGTTCAACTCTCTGTTCAAGCAGAAGAGTCTGTATCATTTTAGACAAATGGTTGTCCAATCTCTTCTTGAAAACCTCCAGTGATGGAGCACCCACAACTTCTGAAGGCAAGTTGTTCCACTGATTAATTCCTCCTTAGTTCCAGGTTGGTCTTCTTCTTGATTAGTTTCCATCACTCACTTCTTGTTCCAAGTTTGTCCCCTTTAGGTGTTTTGTTATGTCTAAAAATTGCATGAAAGAAAGACTGAAAATCTATAATAGAATAAAATGTTGAAAAATATTCCAAAGTAGAATCAGGTTTGGAGTGATAGTTTGAGACCAACTGACTTAATTGCACTGGACTCATAAATGGATTTCCACTAATTTTCAATATCTTAAATCAACTTCTTTACATTATTTCAATACACTTTGGTGTTAAATTATCTAAAAGCTGAGGTACCTATTCTCATTTCAGAAATTCTTTACTATAAATAGTCACATAAGTACTGTAAGTATTTCAAATTAGACATTTCCTCTAAATCTCTTTTCACAATGATATTTGTTTATATCTAATATGGTATAGGCATCATTTAGTGTAATATATACTATTCACTTTAAAATGGATATTAAATTAAATAAATTAAATAGTTTTAATTCATTCTGTTTTCTAAGGATCTCCTTTTCATCTTTAGAATTAAGAATATTCTTGTTTCCCTGAATTTATCCCCCGATAAGCATTTGAAATAGGTTGGATTTTTTTTAAAAAATGTTCTTTATGTATGTATCCTATCATAATTTTATCATAATTTTAAACTCTTATTCACAGGAAGAATTTGTTTGGCAGCCTTTTCTTTTTAATATATTTGTGATTGTGGATATATTGTTATAAATGACTGCTATGATGATAGGATAGTTCAATTGATTTTTTTTTTTTTTTGCCATTCTTGGATAATATTTAGCTATTTAAGTAAACTGGATGTATGTAAGTCTTGAGATAAATAGTTAAGTTAGAGATGTTCAAAATCTTGTTTAGAAATAAAGACAGAAATAGTCCATATTTGCCCAATATTGGTCAGCACCCCTGAACCAATTTATTCCTGTTCAGAACTCATGTTTTGGAGCATAAAAATAGGATTTTAGGGACAGAATGTTTTTAGTTCATCAAGATTCATAGTCTATGTCTTCAACCAAGTGCATGCCCTATTATAGAAAGTATGTAATTATAGAGTTCTTAATTGATGCAGTCTTTTAAATCTTTTTTAATAATAGGTTCTTTTTCTTCATTACATGCCTATATTATCAACACAGCCATATTAAAAGCAAAATATTTATATGTTCTGAAGAGAAAGTAAAGCAGTAGTGTCAACAGCAATTGACTAATGTGTGAGAGTCCTAAAGGTATCATTGGCATCATTCTACTTCTTCTTCTTGTGCCATATCTGTTATCGGATGTTGGCGATCATGTTGGCAATCTTGTTTTTATCAGCAGCTGCACGAAAAAGTGCTGCTGAGTTTTGTCCAAACCAGTCCCTTAGATTTTGAAGCCATGATGTTCTTCTTCTGCCTGGATGTCATTTGCCTATCACTCTACAGCCTTTAAAAATATATAAAATGAATAACATCAGCCTTCCCCATACTGCAATGAGCATGGTGCTGAATAGAGGCTTAATCATACTTAAAGTAGATTTGGACTTCATTTAATTTATTAAATACGGGTGACTGCCCATTGATATGTTATTCACTCTTTGATGACTTGCAGAGATAAAAGAAAATGTTAAAATGCAAATAGAAAATAGAAAAAAAAATCAGCATTAAGCTACTAAATTAACTAAACTATGGTTTAATGCAATTGTACAATGAACATACAGTAAGTATAAGGATTTTTTAAAAAAAAATCTGAAAAAGTTTAACAAAGAGCTATATGTTGTGCATTAAAAATACCATGCTGAAGACAGAGCAGCATTTAAAAACTAAAATCAATTTATTCCAGTGAATAAGCATAGGTAAGACATCTAACACCATGAATAGTCAATGTTCAGTACTTGATTATGGCCAGACCACTAAAATATGGATTCATAAAATTCCTCATCAAGTTTAGTTTAGTGGTTAAGGCACCAGGGTAGAAACTGAGAGACCCTGAGCTCAAATCCTACCTTAGCCATGAAAGCCAGCTGAGTGACCTTGGGCCAGACACACTCCCTCAGACCCAACCCACCACACAGGATTTTTGTTCTGAGGAAAATAAGAGAAAGTATTAAGTAGGTTCATCACCTTGAGCAGGGGTCTTCAAACTTGGCCCTTTTATGATTTGTGGACTTTAACTCCCAGAATTCCTCAGCCAGTGTGCCTGGCTGAGGAATTCTGGGAGTTGAAGTCTACAAGTCATAAAAGGGCCAAATTTGAAGACCCCTGACCTTGAGTTTTTGTAGAAGTAATAAAGGCAGGATACAAACAAACAAACAAATAAATAAATAAATAAATAATCCATTCATTTCAAGGCAAATGGGAAATACTCCCATCCTCTCTGCCTCTCATATTTTGAGCCAACAGAAACTCAACCTATTTCTATTGCTGAAAGGAGGAAGGGAAGCAGCTATGGAAATTAGCCACAGTTTTTATGTTCTATTGGGGTGTTGGCTGTCTCAGTCTCTGTAAGGAAAGGAGGAAGCATTATTTTGTTAACTGGTAGGGGGGTTCTCTATGGTAGGCATTTCTCTAGACAATTAATCAGTAAACTTGCCAAATGCATTAAATGTGAATGTTTATATCAACCAAATCTTGTGGATCTTACGGATATGTGCTGCAGTTTTGAAAGGGAGAGTCTTGGGTAATCACAAAGTGACTGAATTATGCATGTCTGGAAGATTTTTGAACAATTTATATCCCATAGTGTTTTAAAAGGAACTTTTCTAATTTTCAACAGTGGTCTTAACTGAGAACGCTCAACTGCAAGTTTGAAACTGATCAATGTCATTGTATTCCTTCCTTTTTCTTCCCAGCATGCTTTGTTTCTATTATTGTAAAATAAAAACAATACCAAGGGTATGAGAGGTGTAAAATTTCTAGTAAAGACAAATACAACAAATGTCTTGACAGATAGTATCACAAGATTGATTGACATACAGTATGCTCTTTTTACAATAGCCATTGGTGAAGATGAAAAATTCAATTATTAGACATCTATTACGGAGTCTGCACAGCATAATCAATTTTTTTTTCTGCTAAGAGGCATTCAATTTGTGTATGAATTTAAGGAACTCTCATTCAGTTTCAAGATCAATTTAACCAAAGATTACAATTAATAGGCCTACTAAAATGTACCTCATATAAGCTTTCTATAAGCTTGCAGATCTAATTAAATGTATATATTTAACATGATGCAAAATTATTCCCAAATATTCAGAATTCTAATCTGTACTTAATAATGACTGTAATTTACAGTAATTATTACAAAATAACTTTACAGAAACTTGGCACATAATGCTGAAATTAGTTCATGTTGATTAAAGAAAGACAGACAGTTACGTTATCAGCATTATTAATACAGATAATCTCTTATTGTTCTACTCATTGCTGAATATTAAGGAGCGTATACAGTATATAGTTTATCTTTCCACTTCAATATTGGGAACTATCTTTATAAAATCTATTTGTATGATATGTTTCATAATTAGCTACAGTTCACCATAAAATTATTTTATTTCAATGTTTTTATCTCTCCTTTTCAGTACGCATATGATAAAAGACTCATAGTTTCTTCTCTGATCTTTGCTACATAAAGTAGCAATCTTTGCTAAAAAAATAAATCTGACTCCGACAAAGGATTTGATACCAGATTTAAATTGTCTTAGATCAGTCTAGTCACTGCTTTGCATTGCCTCTCAGTATATAGCCACACCCATTGGGCCAGATTCATTATACATAAATGATCTGTTTTTAACTTAATTAAAAGGAATATGTCTACATATTTTACAACATGTCCATTATAAAAGTGAGCTGAGTCTATGCACTCTTTTGACATCTGTCCTCGGACTATATAGTAGGCTTCACTGTACCTGGATGTATTTTACAGTCAAGGTGAGTAAACTTGTTTTATAGTAGGTTTCAAAAGTGAAATAAGCTTTTCATTCCCTAAATCATCATGCTTATTTTCTTTTTGTGTATATATTAGATAAACAGTTCTTTGTTTGGCTTTGATTTCATAAATTGGAGGGGATGTTGCTGTGTATGTTAAGTTCTATGCCTACTTACAAAGTACCACCTCTGGAAAAGACAGAGATAGCTAACACAAATGAATGAGGGAGTCCTTGAAAGTTTCTTAACAATTTCATATCCATTTAAGTTTCTTGGTGGTCTCTAAGAGTTCCAAAATCTGACTTGGTATCTACTTGTGTAGTTAAACTTCTTACAGAGATCCTTTGCAGTTAACAGATGTACATTGCACTCTAGCTCATATGTTGTATCAGAAGGGATCCTAAATCCTTGGTAGAACCTCATACGTTACTCCACATCTCTCTTTGGGAGCATTTTCATGATGGGAAAGCACCTTTGTTTGCCAAAAATCATAGTCCAGTTGAAGGAATAATAGCTACAGAACCAGCTGCTATGCAAATGTAATGAAATGAATATTTGGACATGCAAGTGGGCTTTTTATAAAAGAGTAAAAAAGGTCCCACTTGTTTCAAAGAATTTCATCTGGTGGGGTCAAGGAAGAGGGCTTTCTTTGCCACTGTTCCTGCATTATGCAACATCCTACCCTCAGAGGTGCGAAAAGCCCCCAGTCTCCTGACCTTCAGCAAAGGGGTCAAAACTTGGCTGTGTGGTCTTGCATGGGGGACATAAAGACCCACACAACCATGGTGTTGACTGCCCCTTTGAAAACCACTCTCCCTCTTATATTAACAACCACTAACCCCACTCCATCTTGGAATTTTTCATCTTTTGAAAATTTATAATGTTATTTTTATAATTTAAAAACTTTTTAATCCTAAATTTAATTCTGTGTTTAATATTAATTTTGTTGATTATATTGCACACCACTCAAAGGCCCTCTCTGAGGACGATGGGTGATTAAGAAATATGATGTGATGACTCCCCTAGACACTCCCCCAGATGCCTCTCCAGATGTTTAGTTTGGGGGAGGATAAGCGGGTCCCTGGCACTTCAGGAAGGGAGGTGGCCAATGGCTCCAAGGTAGGGTCTGTGAGTCCAGGTCCCTCTCCCTCATCCCACTCTCAGTCGGCTGGACAGCTGGTGTTTGAGGCACAGCTGCAGCAGGACAGCCCTGAGTCCTTGGATGATTGGAGCATGCAGCTGCAGCCAGTCAGCAATGAGGGAGAGGAACTGCCTTCTCCACCTAATCTGAGTTCATGTAGAAGGGGGAAAAGGCAGGAGCAGCAGAGAGCAGCCTTACTATTCACGAGACAGCACCAGAACCTGGCTATTTAGCATAGCAGAAGGAGGGAATGATGCTGAGAACAATGTGTCACTTTCCTGGCTGTTGTGTATTCCTGTGCTCATGATTCTTGTCTTGAACTTCAGATCGTGTTTTGTGGATTCTAGGCTTTTCTCTGCCCTGTGGATTTACTTTGACTTTGTGACTCTACTTCTTGGACTTACCCTTTGTCTTGTGGTCTTGCCTTGGTTTTGTGGACTTGCCTTGATACAATGGACTTGCCTTGCCTTGAACTCATTGAGGTCATTCTGTTTGTTGGCAAAGGGAATTTCTGAGGAATTTTAATTCAGAGCTGGAATCTTCAGTAAAGACTCCTAACTCCTCCACAGGTGTGTGGGGGAGGAGAGAGGACAGCATATACGAAATATAAATAAATAAATATTTCAAATGCTGTCCTCCTTCACAAATTGCTCTCAAAACATCCAGTGTTGCTTTATTATCCCGCCTCCAAAATTTGCAGAACTTTTAGCAAGTCATAAATAAAAAGCCTTTGAATCTTCATGTTAATTCTATAAAAACCTCTGTTGCTTATTAAGCCACGAGAGATAGCTCCCCATTGTTTCTTACCAAAGGTAATTTAGGTTTGCTGTGCCTGCATTTCTTTATGTATTGAAAGTGTCAACCATCATGCTGGATAGGCAGGCTCTGCTAATTGTTTTGTTACAGAAAGACGGGGGTAAAAATAAAAATCCAACAAATTTATATCTGCTTTAACGCATTTAATTTTCTTTTAAGTTTTCATTATAAAAATAAACCAGAACATTCCAGCATCAAAATAAATTAGAGAAGAAAAAAAACCCAGGCAGTGCTTTGTTCCACCAGTAGTAAAAATGAAAGCCCTCTAGGCATTCTTACTAGCAAGATGAAGAGTACAGAAAATATGTACACATCAGGAAAATAAAAATTGTGAGGTAGCATTTAAATAAAAGAGGAAAAGGCATTATTACCTCTATTTCTCAAAGCCATCCTCTGTCAACTGTGTTGTCTGATTCTACAGGTTAAGAATATCAAAGTATTGAAATTTTAAATTGGGGAAATAAAGCTTGAAACATTGGTAAAGACAGCCGAGATTATGCTGTAATCGCCTTTTGCTTTCTAACACTATCTTAAAAGAGCCTATAATATTAGGTGTGGAATTTGAATGTTTTAAAAACACATGAAATCTTTCAGACGCCTACAGTAATAGTTCTCCCTCTCTCTCTCTCTCTCAAGTTTCATTTTCTTTACTTACTAGGAAACAGGGCAAGGCAATTATTAACAATATTGGCAGATACAGGCTGCAAAAAGCAGATAATGAATATGGCATTCCAAACAAAAAGGTATGCAGAGAAATGCTGTAAAAATATGTTTATAGAAGCTTGACATTAGAACAATCTGTTTTCTTTCAGGCATAAAATCCTGCCTCCAAATACCTCCTTTTTTTCTTTTGGTAGATGAAAGCGATGGCAATTTTAGCAATACAGAAGCTGTATGCAATAGAATCTGTGAGTCCTAGCCTGCCCAGAGCTTTCAAGGTCCATTCTATGGAGCAAATGTATTCAAGGACTTCCTAATAAGTATAATAAGCTTTCTGTTCTTCTAGAAAGGAAAAGCATAGCTGCCCTGTTAGCTGAAGTTATAATCTCATCATCCTCATGCAGATTTTTATATTATCAGAAAAATGACCAATTTTGATTTTTTTTTTCAGATGGAAATGGGAGAATGGAATAATCTCCATTCTAAGTCAAACACACACTTACCAAGGGATAGGAATAAGCAAGAGTGATTATTATTTGATTTTTTGACCCTCACCCTATAGAGGCACCTGTTTTATCCCAATCCTACATGTGTTCTTTACCTATGCAAAATACAACAAAATGTATATGTACAATCAAGATCCCTGTTAATTCACACTTAAAGACTATGCAAGAAAGGCAATCTCATCAGTGCACTGATGATGTTAGCTAGTTGGGAAATGAAAAATTTGCAAGAAAGCAACCATACTCCAAGAGTGCCAAGGACCTCAGATTTCAACTCTGAACTACAAATATTCTCTTCTAAGGGTATTGTGTTGCTATTGTATCGATGGTGCCCACATAATTTGGTTTACTAGTCTATGAATATTGAGGGATACATTTTTTTTAAAGAAAAATGGAATTTGACAATAGTCCAGTATTAGGTAAATTATTTTGACAATATAGTACCTGCAAAAAAAAAACAATGATTTCTATTAAACAATTGGAATTCTATTAATCAATGAAATCAGTTAGACAGAAGTAGTGGCTTATCTGTACTAGCTTTTTGTAAGATCCTGAAAAACAATCATATTCCTCACACTTGATAGAAGTTCAAAAATCTCATTTTGTCTGCTAGAAAGAATGAGCAAAAATGGCAGGACTCTAGTAAGTCTACTTCCTCCTCTGAAGAAAAAAAAATATCAAGAGTAGGCCCAGAATAAAGCAATCAGAACCTGAGTAGTGGCGCAAAGTCATGAGTTTGTATTTTTCCAACCTGCCAACATAATGGCCAATGTAATTTGTTGCAGCTCCCAGTAATACGCAATCTTGGCCAAATGACACTTAGAGGAATCCAGTTGACAGTGATGGCTAATTAGTGGGTTTACCATTCACTGACAGTATCATTTTTAAGTGCATTGCTGTCCGAAATAATGAGTTACCATAGGATCACTGAAGGAAGAGTCTAAACAAGGACAGTAAGTAGTCAAACAAGTATCAGTCTGACAGCCCACTTGATGGCATCTTCTTCTTGGGAAAAATCTAGGACTTTTTTTCTCTTCTATCTAGTTCACTCATTATTGCACTCCTAATAAACCTCTCAAAAGTGCTTAAACTTAGCTACTATGCCCATCTTAAAATAATACTCAAGAGGTTCATAACATACTTTATTTTTGTGTGTTGCCAGATTGTAATAGTATACTGTGCTTATGTGTTTCTGTACAGCAGACACACTGAATTATTAGGTCTGTATATTAAGGCTGTGCAATCCTAAGGATATGATTTCAAGATCTGGGGCCAAGAACATGGCACCTGTCTGTAACTCTTAAAAGAAGCCACCCATTTTCTCCAGTCACCACACAAGTCCTGCAGATGAGTGGACGTGATTTTTTTTTAATTAGCTCGAATTCAAAATTACTTGGTTGTTTAAAGTTTAAATGCAACTATGATCTGTTCTTGATCCAATGATCAAAGTTAAATAATCTGAGGATAATTGATTGGCTCCTTTCAACACTGGTTTGCCATCTAAATTGTATTATTTTCTCCCTCTTCTACATTTAGATAAAGGCCATTCTTTATGTTATGTCCCGAGCCTTGCAAACGGCTCGGGCGTTTGCAGGCAGTCCCGGGCAGGTGCAAAGCTGCCCGGGACCAGACAGGCTGTTGCCAGCGCCGTGCGCATGCGCGGGTGCTGGCGCGGGAAAAGTAACCCATTTACCCGGGAGTTGCCTATATAAGAGGCTGCGAGGCGTTTGGGCGAGGCTGAAGCCATCTTCCTGTAAGCTGAACGCTGAATAAAAGAAACTGAGAACTCCAGCTGCTTCTCGTGTCTGTTTTCCCGCCACGGACTCAACACTGGCGACGAAGGTGGGATGCCTTGCACTACCTGGAAAGGAAGAAGTGTAAGCTTACCCAAGGAGTCCTGAGCGGCGGAAGAGGAACGGCGTCGACTCGGCAGCTGCCCGCCAATCCGGTGCGCATTCGGGGGTAGGCTGGCTGATAGACCCGTCTCCTGAAGATCCGAAGATGGCGAAAATCGGAAGGCTTTCGGAATTCGACGTCTCACATCCAGAGCGGTGGGAGTCCTACGTATCCAGAATGGAGAACTACTTCAAGGCAGACCAAGTGAGGGAAGATAGCTTGAAGGCTGCCACCCTGCTTTGCGTTTGCGGCCAAGACGCCTTCGAAATCGCAGAAAACCTTGCAGCACCTGTCCCAGTAGAGTCTGTAAGCTACGCAGACCTGAAGAAGCTGCTGAAGGAGCACTTCCACCCCAAGGTGTCCGTTATCTCATGGCGCCACACCTTCGAACAGAGGGATCAACGGTCCGGTGAGTCAGCCAAGGAATACATCGCCGCGTTACGGAAGGCCGCCAAGCCTTGCGAGTTCAAGGACCTCGAGGAACGACTGAGGGACTGATTCGTGTGCGGGTTAAGGCATCGAGAGCTACAACAGAGACTTTTCGCTAAGGAAGAATTATCCTTCCAAGACGCCTTAAGGGAAGTCACCGCAGAAGAAGCAGCAGGCGGCGCCGTCAAGAACATGCGGCCGATCAGAAGCAGTGCAGAGGGTGCGTCCGTGCACCAGGAAGACGTCCAACGAAACTCCGAGGAGGATCCGGACGAGGAAGTCGACCGTCTACACCCCGCGAAGGAAGAAAACCAGAAGGGAAGCTCTTCGGCTCCGCTCAAGTGCATCGGCTGTGGAGGTCGCCACAGGAGAACCGACTGCAAGTTCCGCTCCGCTACCTGCCGGGCATGCGGCAAACAAGGGCACATTGCAGCTGTGTGTCTGGGCCGACGAAAGGCACAACCCCAAGAAGAACGCCTGAAGGGTACCAGACTCCCCAGCCAGAATAGGGTAGGTTTTTGCGCTTCGCGAAGAAGCATCTGTAGGACAGGCACACACAAGCCCATGAAGAAAAAGCTGTCACTCAACGTGAAGCTACAAGGGGTTCCATTATCTATGGAACTAGACACAGGGTCTGCCCTTTCCATCATTTCATTGCATACATTTAGGAAGATTTGTTCCAGTAGTGGGACTAAGGCCAAGTTAAGGCCTTCTGATATTGTATTAACTGATTTTCAGAACTCAAGAGTGTGTGTTAAGGGGGAGGCCACCCTTAACGTGCAATACAAGAGTTTTGAAGGTCCACTAGACTTATTAGTAGTAGGGGGTGAACGAACGAGTCTCATAGGACTCGATTGGTTTGAGGCCCTGGGGATACACGTCACAGGACTCAACAGCTTACAAACACTCGACCTACAGGAAGTCTGCAAAGAATTTGCAGATGTTTTCAGCCCCCAGCTGGGCACATTCAAAGGACCACCTGTGTCCTTAAAGCTAGACCCCACTGTCACTCCCATTAGGATTAAAGCAAGAAGGGTCCCTTTTGCTTTAAAAAGTAAGATTGACACTGAATTAGACAAACTAATCCAACAGGGAATCCTAGAACCTGTTGATTCCAGCCCGTGGGAGACCCCCATTGTCACGCCTCTAAAGGCAAATGGGGACATTCGCATTTGTGCTGATTACAAATGCACACTCAATAAGGCATTGCAGCAACATGCCTATCCTGTTCCTGTGGTCAGTCACATCCTGGCCTCTCTCAAGGGGGGGCGTGTTTTTGCAAAGCTTGACCTAGCTCAAGCATATCAACAGCTGCCTGTTGATGATGATGCTGCCATAGCTCAGACCATTGTGACCCACAGGGGAGCTTTTAAGGTAAAAAGGCTACAGTTTGGAGTGAATGTCGCTCCTGGGATTTTCCAAAGCGTAATGGAAAACACACTACGAGGTATACCAGGGGTCTGCCCCTACTTTGACGATGTCTTGATTGCAGGAGACTCCACACACATTCTAGCTGAAAGGCTTAGGGCTGTCCTGTTAAGATTCAGGAAATCAGGCCTCAAGCTCAGAAAAGACAAATGCAAGATTGGGGTGCCTTCTACTGAATTTCTGGGATTCAAAATTGATGCTGCTGGGATTCATCCTGCTGAATCCAAACTAACTGCTATTTTAGAAGCACCCAGGCCAAAGTCTAAGGCCGAACTTCAGGCCTTCTTAGGCCTCCTGAATTTCTACAATTCTTTTCTTCCACATAAAGCTAGTGTAGCTGAGCCTCTTCACAGGCTACTAGACAAACAAGCTGTGTGGCTGTGGTCACAAGCACATGAGGCTTGCTTTAAAGAAGTCAAGGCCTTGCTCACTTCTAACAGTGTTCTTGCACATTTCAACGAGTCTCTTCCTGTGTGCATCGCTTGTGATGCATCCCCCTACGGGGTTGGAGCTGTCCTGAGTCACCTCAGGTCTGATGGAACTCAGGTTCCTATTGCATACTACTCCAGAACACTGTCTTCTGCCGAGCGCAACTACGCTCAGATAGACAGGGAGGCTCTGGCTGTTGTTGCTGGAATTAAAAAATTCCACGATTTTCTATATGGCAGGCATTTCACGGTCTTCACTGACCATAAGCCTCTGCTGGGACTGTTTACCACACGTAAGCAGACTCCCCACATCATTTCCCCTAGAATGCTTAGGTGGTCTATTTTTTTGTCTGCATATGATTTTTCATTACTCCACAAGCCTGGGAAAGAAATGGGCCATGCTGATGGCCTCAGTAGGTTGCCTCTGCCAGTAGTAGAAGCTGACCCCGCGCCAGCTGTCAACATTCTATCAATCCAAGCCTTGCCCGAGCTCCCTCTTAGTGCCAGGGATGTTACCGCTGAAACAGGTACAGATCACACACTTTCACGTGTCCGCTCCTGGGTCCTGTCCAGGTGGCCTGAGCACTGCCCTAGTCCTGAGTTTCAGAGTTTCTGGTCCAAAAGGAACGAACTGTCCCTTTCTCAGGGTTGTCTGCTTTGGGGAAACAGAGTTGTCATTCCCACCTCAATGAGGACTAGGGTCTTAGAATCCCTCCACGAGGGTCATCCTGGCATTGTTCGTATGAAGGCTCTTGCACGCAGCCACTTGTGGTGGCCTGGTTTAGATAAAGATATTGAGGCTAAGGTACACGCATGCCACCTGTGCCAACGATCTCGCCCAGAGATGCCCCAAGCTCCTGTGCATAGATGGGAGGAAACACAGTCCCCATGGTCTAGGGTGCACATGACTACGCTGGGCCCTTTCAGGGCCAGTTCTTCTTGGTCCTTGTTGACAGCCATTCAAAATGGCTTGAGGTTGTGCCTGTCTCATCCACCACCACTGCAAAGACTATTCAGGTACTGAGGGGGATTTTTGCTGCACACGGGCTGCCAGATGTCATTGTGTCCGACAACGGCCCTCAATTCACCTCCTCCGAATTCCAAGCTTTCTTACAGGCAAACCTGATTCGTCATGCCACGTCTGCGCCTTTTCACCCGTCCACCAACGGTATGGCTGAACGCATGGTGCGCATCGCAAAGGACGCCTTGAAGAGACTCACCTACGGGGACTGGCATCACAGGTTGGCTGACTTTCTCCTTTCTTATCGCACCACACCGTCCACTTCTACAGGGAGAAGTCCAGCTGAACTTCGTTGGGGGCGCCAACTTACTACTAGACTTGACCGGTTGCATCCGGACAGACTGCCTTCATCTACCTCACATCCTAGGGCACCTAGACAACTACTTGTGGGTGCCCCGGTTTGGGCTCGCAATTACGGGCCTGGTCATACATGGGTCCCCGCTTCTGTGTCCAGGATCACAGGTCCTCTCTCCTACGAGGTTGCCCTGGACAACGGTCGTGTCCTGCGTCGGCACATCGACCAACTTCGCTCTAGGCGAGACTGTTCTGATGAGACTCCTGGGTCTTTTCCAGGGGGGGAGGGGGACCCTTTGGAGCAAAGGGAAGGGCAAGAGCTACTGCCCATTTCCACTGAGGGAGCCACAAACGGCCCATCCCAGGGTTCTGCAATTGCTCCGAAAAGAAAGTCATGGAGCTTACCCACACAACAGGCACTCACGCCTACTCCAGCCAGGGAGTCACCCCGGGGGCATACTCACTTTCCACACACATCACACAGCACTCCAGCAACGGAGGATACCCGGGGGCATCCCAACAAATCATTCCCCGCAAGAGAGCTGGCACACAATTCCCAAGGTTGGCCTGACCTTACCCCAAATCCTACAGGGGGTCAAACATACACAGAGCTAGTCGAGGAACCAAGTCCCGACTACAACAACCCTAGCACAAATCAGGGAACACCTGAGTTTTGGGAAAGTACAGAAACCCACACGAGCCCGAGCACAGAATGGGGTTCAGGGAATGGACAGCCTCCTGACAGGTCTTGGACTGACCTAGGAGGTTCTACAGAGACGCCCAGCAGTGGCTATCACTTCAAGGGGCCTGAGGGTCTACAGCTAGGTAGGACAACCAGGTCACAAAGCAACAGAAGCCCTGGCCTGACGAGCCCGGTGGGCAAGCAAGCAGGCCAGGCATCGGGGCACAGTCCTTGGAAGACACCAGGGCACAGTAGAGAGAACAGGCTCACGCCTCCCTCCAGTCAGGGGACTTATGCCAGTAACCCAGAGCTAAGAAGGTCACAGAGAGCAAAGAAATCTCCTAAGTACCTAGAAGATTACATAACATTGCTGGCAAGGCAAAAGCCAGTAAACAGTGGGAGCACTGGGGAGCAAATTGTCGTATAAAATAAATGTTGTATGTTGGTAGTAGTTTTAGCCCGGGGGAAAGGGGTGTTATGTCCCGAGCCTTGCAAACGGCTCGGGCGTTTGCAGGCAGTCCCAGGCAGGTGCAAAGCTGCCCGGGACCAGACAGGCTGTCGCCAGCGCCGTGCGCATGCGCGGGTGCTGGCGCGGGAAAAGTAACCCATTTACCCGGGAGTTGCCTATATAAGAGGCTGCGAGGCGTTTGGGCGAGGCTGAAGCCATCTTCCTGTAAGCTGAACGCTGAATAAAAGAAACTGAGAACTCCAGCTGCTTCTCGTGTCTGTTTTCCCGCCACGGACTCAACACTTTACATTGTGTTTCTAAAGTTTTGATGTGATGTTTTGGGGGTGATGTCGTTATTGTTTGAAATATAATAGCTTATTTCCTTTAAGCTTTAATGCCATCTCAGATTAGCATGCATTCTTATTAAATCTGTATAACTGCTGTAGCAATAAATTTACATTTATTAAACCTGGCTGGTATATCAAATCATAACTTGTTTACACTTCACTAACAGGATATAACAATTGTTTAGCATTGGAAAATAATTAACCCTAAGAGGCTGAGTTCACATTGTGCTGAGTATGAGTTTGGTCCACATTACTGAACAATACTTTAGAATGTAGTCATGGGTTCTCCTTTGTTGCTGTGGATATAATTGACATTATACCGTATGTGTGTGTGTGTGTGTGTGTGTGTGTGTGTGTGTGTGTGTGTCTGTGTCTCTGTGTGTGCAGATGTGCGTACATTTTGATAAATTTATTGATGCACATCAGGCCCAAATCAATGCAGAGAAAGGTAAAATGAAAAATTATCTATTTGAAATAAAACTATGTCAAATGATTGAATTTCACAAGAGTGGACATTTAAAATAAATAAATAAATAAATAAATAAATAAATAAATAAATAAATAAATAAATAAATAAATAAATAAATAAATAAATAAATAAAATGTTGAGGAAGTGATAGAGAATAGCATTAATGTTCTTTGGAGAAAAAAATCAAATTAACACCCTGGGACTTTGGTTTGTGCATTTGCAGAGCTACAAAATGTATACTGGGATCCATTTCCATCTTAGGCCATTGGGATGACTCATTTTGGGGGGAAAAGGAGATATCAATTCTGTAAATGGTTTGTGTATGGATTCCACACTTTCATTCTGTTGCCTGAGCTATAATCACTAAGTGTCAAACACTTAGCAATTCTATTCACAAGTATTGCTTTGATTCTTGAAAACATAATGATTCTCAGTGTATAACACACAGGACAATTAGCACGTCTACAATTATTCAATTTTCACATTGTTTATCCTCAATAGTTTATATGTGACTACAACAGCAGCCAAATGCACACTCCTTATCCAGTTTTGTGCTCCAGTGGGGAAGAGATGGTGACTGTGACCAGTTGGGCAGAAGACAGTGCCCCCTATAGGCAAAGCTAAGTGATTACAGTAGGCAAAGTCAATGGGATTGAAATAGGTGGTGAAAACAACATTTAGTTTGTGCCGTTGTCACACTTGGTTCATTGCTTAGCAACTGCAAATACAAATGCATAATATCAGCATGTCTGCTTTCACTACTGAGAAGACAAATCTGAAACTACCCAAAATGTCTGATTCATTGTTAGGCTTCTACAATATGACACATATACCCCTTCAGAAACCAGGAGCTACAGTCAGCTCAGAATGTACTTGCCTTCTGGTGATTTCACTCAATGTTTTTCAAACTTGGCAACTTTAAGATGAGTGGACTTCAACTCCCAGAATTACCCTGCCAACATGCATTTTAAATTACTATTAAATGAAATTGAATTTAAATTTTAAATGCATTTTAATTGCCTGTACTTTTGATATCTAAACTCTATAAACAAGAAAGGGTCCAGATCTTTTCCCAGATATACCTTGCCAAGAAAACAACTTGTATTTTCACAGCACAGGCAAGGCTTCTGTGTTTCATATCTGTTTTGTTTTGTTCCCCAGGTGCATGATGGATTTAAGAAACAGATTCTAAACTTTTCCACTGGGAATCTGTGCAGAACTGTATAACATTCTGCATCCAGGTGGCCATATGGATGTAGCTTTAATTTTACATAGAAAGCTAGGAAGTGGTCTTACTGTTAGGCATTCAGCTTTACAGCATTCTTGACACACATTCACACTTTTGATAGTAGGCATGAATGTGAGAACAGCAGAGCCCTATGCCAGCCTGAACTTTGAAGAACCCAGGGCATTTCACCTTTTTTTTACTGCACTGACAGAATTTATTAACCTGAACGTTTTTTGTTGGCCTTACCAGTCAGTGATTTGTCATTAATAAAAAGAAAGAAAAACGAAACCTTTAAATCCAGCAATAAAGTCTCATTTTTGCTGACAATGCAGGGACTACTGAAAATCATCTATAGTACGTGCAGGCCATATTAAATCTGTTCAGCTCTTCCTCTGTGGGCTAATTACTTCACATTAATTTGAAATTTATGTCTTTTCTTTTTCTTTAGCTTTTGGGGGGGGGGGGGGAAGTCCTGCCTATCTCAGAAAAAATAGGTGTCTGAGCTGTTTGGTTTTTCTGAAAATATTCTTGTCTTTCTCCTTGCCCCCTCTGCTTTCTCTCTCCTACTTGCAAGTTTTCAAAAAAATTGGCTCTGGTGAAGAAATAATTGAAGGGTGGGGAAACTCTTCTTTCTGGAAGTGATGACAAAAGCAAGATTTTATGCTTTTGTAGAAAAGAGGGACATTTGAACCAGTGTTGATCCTTTGATGCAAGAAGCAACTTTGTTGCCGGAATTCAAAATTTATTCTGTATTTGGTCAAAATATTATGTTTTAAAATATATCTTCAACGATACTGGTTTCAACATTCCTGATATATGGTCATTTGCATGATAGATTGCCAGCTACGATAGCCAGTTTCGGGTTTCTTTCAATCCCATTCTGCCTCAGTCCCTAGACTGGCAATTATTGCTGTCCTGGGAATTTTAATGCTGAACAATTGAACAGCAATTCTTGGTGAGTTTTTCCCTCACAACACCATCTACCTATCAGAAGAAAAATAATTATCAATTGCTTATCTTAATGTGTAGTGGAAGAGGATCAGACTAATGTAGGTGGGTGTTTGAGAAGCATGCTTTACCTACTTTTAAAGTTGTCTTGGCACAGGTGGCTGTGGTGGACATCTCTGTGCTGATAATCTTGACTTGGACTATATTTGAGTCCACCATGATTTTGAAAGAACACTAAGCTCTGCATCAAAATAAGCTGGTGAGTTGCTGGAGTGCAGATTAGCAACAGCACTTATATGCTTCACAGCCCTCTCTAAGCGATTTACAGAAACATCATATGGCCCCCAGCAATCTGGCTCCTTGTTTTACCGACCTTAGAAGGATGGAAGGTTGAGTTAGTCTTGAGCCGGTCAGGATCGAACTCTTGGCAGTTGGCAGAATTATCCTACAATACTCCATTTCTAACCACCATGGCTATTGGGTGTGTGTGTAATTGCATGATTTTCTGAGGAAAATATATCATATTCCCTAGATATGTGAAGCACATTTATTTTGCACAAAGATTTGATAACCTCCTAACATAGTAACAAAGTAACAGAGTTGGAGGTCTTCTGAACTAGTCATAGGCCCATGTTCAAAAACAGCCCAAGTGGCAGCTCTCCCTTGCTTCATCTTGGGTTCCCCTATTATTGCGCTAAAAGGGGACATAGCAAGAAAAATTGCAAGTTTCCCTCTGTCAGCCTTACTAGGTAGATGAATAGGAAACAGATAAACCAATTCTATTTTATTTAAAAATTACATTAGCAGAACCTTGCAAGTCTGAAAGGATGTCCAGGAGTAGTTTAACAATTGTGGGAAAATTTGTGCCATCCCCCTCAAGAAAGTAATAAAAACAGGATAAATTAGGGCCATATGGATCCCTTCCTTGGAAAAAGCAGTAAGGAACCTAGAATAACCTAATATTTTGAACAGAACCAGCAGCACACAGCTGACAGAACTTAGTTCTTTCCCTTGCTTAAATTGACCTAGTGGGGTAGTTTTGTCTTCAGGGAATAATAGTACACTTTTTAAATCATTCTCAAGTGGCCATTCAACCCTGTCTTTAAGAAACAATGCTCTTTCAAAAAGCAATGAACAAATGTATGTAAGGAGTCTGCTTAAGACAGTGTTTCTCAACCTTAACAATTTTAAGGCATGTGGACTTCAACTCCCAGAATTCCACAGCCAACAGTGCTGGCTGTGGAATTCTGGGAGTTGAAGTCCACATGCCTTAAAATTGTCAAGGTTCAGAACCACTGGCTTAAGACCTCATGAGCACTTCAGAATGGACTGGTTAGGCATTCTAAGCAGATCCATTTGTGGAAGGTAGATAAGCAAGTCCAAACTAGGGTGGCTAAAGTCTATAGGAGCTTCAGGTGTCTGAGAGGAATGGGAAAGATCTTCATTCTCAGAATTGTCAATAAGATCATTTTTACCTAAGGAAAAGGCAGAAATGTTCTTTAAAACTGCAACAGCTACAGATGAATTTAAGGTGCCTTCAGAACAGTGTGAGGAGGTGACCAAGCTAATTTATCCTTTAAAAATGTTTGTTGAGCTTTTTACCACAGTTAGTAGGACATGAAGTATCACAGTTAGCAGGACATGAAGATGAGCTCTCTCTGTGAGTGTTTTGGCCTGAATGGAAATAAATACATAAAGTATAAGACATTAACAAATCACTATCAGGCTGCCAAGAAAACTGCATTTACTCAATCACCAGGAGTTGAAATTCTAGAGCAACTTCATCTATCTAGCATACAGATGCACTTACCTGCATCTCATCTAAGGAAGAAAAAGAAAGAAAGAAACCAAAATCCATTATTGGTTTCTGAAAGTTTCTATAAGTAGCTGTGCATGTATGTCATTTGGCTTGATTGCAACCTAGAAAGCTGTATGATTGTCCAAGATGTCAAGTACAATAGAAGATGCTGTCCAGTTTCTAGGACTGAAAGATGATGCAACAATCGGTGTGGTTTGCTTTCCTATGAATTATGAGAGGGAGGAAAATAATGCCAATTTTATAAAAAAACAATACTGCAGTAGGACAAGATTTTGCTGCTGAAGATACGGTACCTAACAATCTCACCACACTATCAAGCCCAAAAATAAAGATCATGGTTTCAGGTTTTTGGGGTTTTTTTTTGGGGGGGGGGTTATTTTTTTAAAAAAGTTCAATCTCTTTTAAAAATATTTTAGTATCTTTTCAGCAGACACTGGCAATAACTTAAATCTGAAACCTTATACTGATATAAGCAGATATACTTTAGAGGCATTCAAAAGCAAAAGACCTTTATAGAGCAGTCATCATAAATATTACTGAAGAGAGAGAGGGGAGGGGAAGAGAGGGAGAGAGGGGAGAGGGGGGAGAGAGGGAGAGGGGGGAGGGAGGAAGGGAGGGAGAGAGATCCAGGAAATGTTGTAGATACATTTTCCCTTTTTTTCTCTGCTTTAAATGGAGCAAAGTCCATTTACAGCACTTGCAACTGAGCTTCTGTGTTTCTCATTATTGTCTCCAAACTCACATTATATTACATGTGGAAATGTGAGCTTTCACACTGTGAAATCCCCCCCCCCCTTGATTGGTTACACAGATGTCTCCATTAACTCTGGGCTGTGAAAATCCAGCGTTCAATATCCTTGCACCTTGTTCAGTTTTAAATGGCTTGGTATAGTTGCCCTGACGATGATTACATTCTGTTGCACAAAGCATATAACCAGCTCAAAACATCTGAAGATCTAATACTTTGTGTAGAGGTTATGAATCCATAGGGCTCATGAAGCAAGCATTCTGGCCCCTCCACTGTGGAAGATATGCTGTTTCCATGTGAACCAAGACTTAATAATATAATATCTTGGTTCACAAGGAAGTTACGCAGGTAACTGCACATAAACAGACTTTATGTCTTATGATAGATGTGAATAGATGAAAGGCTGTGGACAAACCTCCCATCACAGATTAAGATCAGACATGAGACATATCAGAAATAAAGCATTAATGACAAAACCTCACAGCCCTGGGTTTAAACAGGTTTCTCCTATCAGGTGCCTTGTGTTTTGTTGGATTGCTGATCGTGTAGACCAGACCGAATATCATGCAAGCTGAGAATAATAGAGATTTCAATGCAATGTATTGTAGAAGATATTGTTTTGGGGAAAGCCAATGTTGTATGACTGCTCTGCATTCAAACTAAGCGGGAGTCCTTTTTAAGATGACAAGGAGACTCATTCTCTGGAGATCTTTTGCAGACTAATTAAGACTTAATTAGGAAAGCATTCTTTCAAGAAGTTGGGAAAAACTTTACTTGAACATGTTCTCTGTTGTGTATGTCTACTCTTAATGGCGTTTTCATAATGGCCTGGCTTTGTTATTCTTTTAAAAGCATTTAACTTTCATATAGATCTTAATTGTTAATTACCCCGCATAATGAACTCATAGCAGGAGCTGGAATATAAATAATATCTGGAAGATTGCTTTTCCTAACCTGTCAGGCCATGTTTACAATCTTTTAGATTATCAGGCATAAGAATCCAGCCACCTTTGTGGGTGTCCCTTTTTCAACTAGGTATGGGGAACCTGTAGCTCTCCTGAACTAAACTCTTACCATCCATCATCAATGGGCATCCCTTCCTGTTTTCTGTTTGTTTGCTTTTAATTGAGAATTGAGGCTAGGCTTTTAATTGAGAAGCTAGGCTAAAAGTTTAATTATCTGAACTAGTCTTGGCCTAGAGTGTAAGTTACACACATCTAAAGTATGATGTGTGGTATGATCATCAGTTATGATCAATTCAGATCAGTTATCAGTTTATAATCGGTGAATGAGGGTTATGCTATTTTCTTGATAGTTTGGAAAGCAACTTATATCCAAATAAACACTTATGAGATTGATCTGTACACAGTTTTATATTATGGCTGGCTATTATATTGTTTCAGTTAAACAGCTTAAGATGGATTTTGTAAGTGTGCAGCAAGGCTAGGAAAGGTTTGAAAGTGGAGATTCAATGATTTGATTAGTTGAAATAAGAGATTTTCATGTATGGAAGTATATGCACTGCCATGACAGGATTTACTCTGAAATGTTAAGTTTTTTTTTTAAAACAAAAAACAAAAACAAATAGTGAATCTAGACCTTCAAAGCATTCTGATATTAACTTATTTACTTTATAAGATTGAATGTCAAGGAATATTACATTACGATGTCAGATTGCTTTGCACTAGGAAACAAACCAATGGAAGGTTCCTGGATAAAAGAAAAGTCATAATTACACAACATGATATGATTTTTGTTTTTTAGATATATTTTATTTTGCATCCTTCCCAAAGGTCAAATCTTGCTGTATGGCCAGAATTTTTACTTGGCTCATTGAATTATATGTAGATAGCTTGTTTACTGTTATTAAACCCAAATAGTAATTTTAGTCTTACCACTAATTGTACTAAAACAAGTTAAGTATGCTTACATCTAACATTAAACCATATATTGATTTAAGAGGCGTGCTGTTGCAGACTAGACCTATTAGCCTGGAACTTGGAGCCATCCTAAAACCATATTTCCATCTATGTATTCAGAGAAAACATGAATCTGTAATCTTAGATGCTTGCAAGCAGCCTTTGGAAGATTACATCCTATGTCTAGTTTTATGTATGTCTATGTGTGCATATTTGCAAGCATCTTCTACTCCCCAAAAGCAAATTTAGGCATCTGTATTTATGCGGTGATTTCATCCTGGAGAAAACTTTCCCTTGCTGCCTATCAATCGGCATTTGCAAGTGTAATATCTATTTTTGATCAATGCTTACAGCAGTGGGTAACCCAAATTGTTCTGAGTCAAATTTACATGATCAAGATCATTTAAGGGGAGGGGGGGATGAGAGAATTTTCAATTACTGTATTTTAAAAACAAACTTAAAATAAAATCACAATCCTGCTCACTACCAGTTTATGGATGAATAAGTAAAAAAATTAAGCCTGGAGCTTTCTGGAGTGTGCCAGCCATCCTGCTATATTTTTAAACAGATGCCATGCCTTTTTTTTTAATCACATATTTCCTGACTACACATTAAAGACAGCTCAGCAGAGAAGTCCACAGATAGGCAGCCAAGCACTAGTGCAGATCTATTGAGATAATCTTGAGCAGGCACTGTAAATCTTGCTCCAATAGTCTTTGAACATATATTTATCTGCTTCAAAAAACCCTATGGTTCTAGAAGTTATGAAATAGTCTTTTCAGCATGAATTAACAAGCGGCGAGTAATTTTTAAACTATACATTTACACAGGTAAGAGAAAAGATTTTCTCATTCCTTCTCTTTTCTACCACACAATATGATATACGGATAGAAGTTTAAGCAGACAAGCTCATAGATCATCTGGTAATATCTTTTCACCTCTGGGGAAGTGCTTTATCCTCTATGTTTAAATGTGCATCTATAATGCATTTCCTCTTTTTAGTGATGTCTAACTAGCCATTCAGATTGGGTTAACAGTCCATGAAGAGTTAGCCTTATACCATGTGGTCTCGAAAGACACATATTTAATAAAATGGCTATTGCTGAAAATATTAACTATAAGGCGGTAACGTTAGCAATACGATTTTGGTTTCTTGTTGAAGAAAGTTGAAAATTTCTTATTTTTGTTTTCTTGGCTGAGCCTTCTAGAAGTCAGAAATCAGTCTAAGCTTTTCATTAAAACAAATTATATAACAGAGCTGTAGAATGCTTCATAAAGGAGATTTCACAAGGCATGAATAAATCATGAAAGAAATTATGTCTTTCCCCATGCCAGATTCTTGCAAGTACTCCTAGTGTGTGCATAGGCACAGTAATTTCACTGGGGAAGTGATGCAGCTGCTTTAATGATTGTAATAAAAGTATGCTGATACAGATAGTCCTCAACTTACAACTGGTTGCCTAGTGACCATTCAAAGTTATGGACCCCCTCTGAAAAGCTACTTATGAATCAAATTCCACATTATGGTAGCTGTACAGATCCTATGATCATGTGATCACATTTTGGGTGCTTGGCAACTGGATTACCATATGGCTGTTTGCCATCACATGCCTACAATTTTTGACTTTTGTTTTTTTGCTGATTTCCTGCATTTACTTCCTATTTCTGGCAAAAAACACCCGTTAGGTAAAATGGATTCACTTAACAACTGCCACAAAAAAACCCTCATAAAATCAGGTCTGGTCAGATGGTTATAACAACCACAATACCTTATGACTGTAATTCCAGGCTGAATTACAGTTGTAATTCGAGGACTACTTGTGAAGCATCTTTTCAGAAGATCTATACATCTATTCAACTCTAGTTTTCTGTCAACGTAAAAGTGATTAGAGAGATTAACCTTAAAACATTGCAGCAACTGATAAAGGTTTTCCCAACTTCCCCATTTATGTTACTTATCCTTTGTGACTATACTATTAAAATGTACTTAAATAAAAGTTGAAGTTTGTATAGGTGACGGACAAACCTTGTATGGTGAACTGCTTGCTTGAATAGTTTGGGGCTCTTTGTGCTACTTGGATATTTTTTCAGACTATCTGCTCATTGACTGTGACACTTAAACCATGTGGACCACTCTGTAAAGGTTTACTGATGAGAAAGCAGGCTTGTCCTATAATGGAGATTGGCTTGGTATCATTGTGGCATCTTGCTAATGTTTAAGAATAGAGAAGCTTAAAAGCTTCCGGTGGGAGGCGACGGCGATGGCGGCTAGCTTTTAGCCGTCCAGCTGGGGAAGTGTCAGAGCCGCGGAGCGCAGCGCGCATCAGCTGGCCCGCGGCTCGGAAATCCCTTCCCGGGCAAAGGGAAGGGATAGAGAACGCAAGAGTAGAGGTAGAACCCCTGAACCCCCTCTGGATTTATTTCTAGAGGGGGTGAAAGGAGTGTTCCCTCGGAGCTCTTGCTGATCTCCGCCTCCCAGCTGTTTTTGCTTCCTTGGAAGCAAAAGAAACCGCCGCTTCTATCTCCGTGTTTACAGCATTTTGGTGAGTAATTTTTAAACGGACGGAGCAGTTTAAAGGACTTTTTCTTATATTTTAGGTGTTTATTTTTTTATCTTTTGATTTTTACTATTTTTCCTCCTTTTCTTTGTTATACTAGTGAAAGGACTTAAGATGGCGTTTTGAAAGTGTCGGAGTTTTTTTTTCCTTTCTCTTTTGTTTTACTTTCCCTTTTTAAGGATTGTTTTTTGCTTTTGCTTTTGCTTTTGGCTTAGAATTTTTTTCTTGAATTGTTTGTTCTTTTATTACTTATTCTTGGGATTTATTCTGGACTTTTAATGATTATAGTTTGTCTCTTTTTAAAAATTCTTTTTTTCTTTTTTTCCTCCTCCCTTTTTGGCTGGAGGGGAAAGGGAAGTGACAATTGTGCTTTTTAAAATGGCTTCAAAGAGGCAGCAGCCTTCCTCAGTACCCAAGGTTATTTCTTCTCCTATAACTTCCACTGCACAGCTACAACAACAATCTAAACATGCACCACCGGCTCAGCCACCACCCTCCCCTCCTCTACCTGGACTTTCAGTGCAAGAGGTTAGAGGCATAATGGGAGAGATTGTAGTTCAAATGAGAGAGGAAATGACTCAATTTGTTTCACAGATTAAATCAGAAATTAAATCTGATCTCAAAGAAGAGATAACGGGGATAAAGTCTAAATTGCAAGAAAATAATAATGAATTACGACAAGATATACTGGCAGCTGTTTCAGGTTTGGCTACTGTGGTGGTTAAGCTCGATGCAAGGCTTGAGGAAGTGGAAGACAAAGTTGACTCTTTAGATGACAAAATTCAAGACGTGGAAAGGAAGGTGGACTCCTCACAAGAAGATATTTTGATGTTTCAATACAGACAAATGGAGTATGCTCTGAGGATTAGAGGCCTCAAGGAAGATATGAATCAAGATTTGATGGAGGTGGTTCTTAGTGATCTGGCGCTGGCTTTGGATATGGATAAAGGAGAATTACAGAGAGAAGTAGAAAAAATTTATAGACTCAACTCCTGGATTGCTAAGCAGAAGAATTTGCCCAGAGATGTGGTGATTTACTTTACAAAGAAGTCCCTGCGGAATGAGATTATACAAGCTTTTTACAACAAAAGATTTCAGATTGCCGCCCAAGATGTCATCATTCTAAAGGAAATCCCATCTAAAATTTTAAGAAGTAGGAAAGACTTTGCTTTTTTAACCAATGAGCTTAAAGCTAGATCGATGCCATTCAGATGGGAAATTCCGATGGGTATCGTTTTGAGCCATGCTGGGACACGTTACAGATTGAACACAGTTGACAAAGCTAGAGATTTCTATACTTCGGTCCTGAGTGCAGGCTCAACTTCATCTGGTCGGAAATCTTTGAGTGCTAAGGAACCTGAGCAGCAATCTGAGGCACTAGATTTGGTTTCCGCAGGGATGATAGAAGTGGCAAAGCAACGCCAAATGGAGGCTAAAGAGCAGAGGATGACTCGTGCAGCTTATAAGCGTAAAGAGAAAGAGCAACGTAAAAAAGAGCCCAAAGAGAATTCTCCTGGAAGTGCATCACCGCCGGTGGGAGGAGCAAGACCCAAGAGTTATGCAACACACGCAGCTCTGTCAGAGTTTGATGGTGTCTTCTCCAGGCTGCGTGCCAAGGGAGATGGCAAAGTTTTTGACCTGGAATGTTAATGGATTGAATTCTCCTCAGAAACGGAAAAAAATCTTTTATTATTTGAAACAACATACCAATGATGTTATTTGTTTACAGGAAACTCATATTCTACTTAAAGATCAGAAATATTTAGTTAATGCTCGTTTGGGATCTCATTTTATATCTCCTGCACCTGGGAAGAAAGGGGGAGTTGTTATATATGTCAAACAAAACCTGCCAGCTTGTCTGGTAGAATCAGATCCCCAGGGGAGATATGTGATGATTGAACTTGGTATTTATGGTAAGAAAGTACTTATAGTTGGACTTTATGCTCCAAATCAACAACAGGAACAATTTTATAAACAGTTACACCAAAAAATAACTTTGCTTGATTATAGATCGGTGGTATTAATGGGTGATTGGAATGGTGTCTTAGATACACAAAGGGATAAGAAAGGTTCCTCTCCTTTTCTTAAACAAGCAAGGCTACCTAAAGCCTTTTTTGATATGAAAGAAGACTGGGAATTAAGGGACTATTGGCGGGAACGTAATCAAGAGGAGAGAGACTTTACTTTTTTTTCTGACAGACACCAATCTTTTTCAAGAATTGACTTTTTCTTGATTACCACGGATTTGTATAATAAAGTAAAGAATGTAAAGATTTTTCCTAGATCACTGACGGATCATAGTCCAGTTTGGATGGAGTTGATTCAAGAGAAAGAGGAAAGAAGATCCTGGAGAGTTAATGAAAATTTGTTTAGACAAGAGAAGAATGTTCAAAAACTAAAGGAGTGTTTAAAGGACTATTTTGCTTTGAATATGTATAAGGGGACTTCAATGTCAATGGTATGGGATGCAGGTAAAGCATTTATGCGCGGTGTTTTGATAAAAATGAATAATTTTTATAAGCGAAATCAGACTCAGAAACGTAGAGAACTTGAAGATGAAATTAAACTAAAAGAAAGGGCTTTGATTCTAAATCCTTCTGATGAAAGTACTAAAGAATCTGTAAAGTTATTAAGGTCACAATTTAATATGTTGATAGCAGATCAAGCTGCAACCAATTTATTATTTATGAAACAAAATACATTTTGTAATGCTAATAAGCCGGGGAGATGGTTGGCTTATCAATTAAGAAAGAAACAGAGACTGAGAATAATAGAGAAAATAAATTATAAGGGTAAACTAGTTTCTCAGAAGGAATTAATTAAAAAATCTTTTTTGGATTATTATCAAAACCTATACAAATCTACTAATGTACAACTGTTAGATATAAATAAATATTTAGCTGAGGCAAGTTTTCCTAAACTGACTGAGGATCAGAAATATGAAATTAATGGTTTAATTACTAAGGAGGAAATCGCCTCAGCAATTCAACAATTGAAATTAGGGAAAGCACCGGGTACGGATGGGTTAACAGCTGTTTATTATAAAGCTTTAATGGAGGAGATGATTCAACCATTAAATGATCTTTTTAATGGTATCTTACAGGGTTTAGAGATTCCTCCTTCATGGCGTAGTGCTTTTATATCATTGATTCCAAAGGAGGATCAAGATCTTACTTTACCAAAAAACTATAGGCCTATATCTCTTTTAAACGTGGATTATAAGATATTTGTAAAAATTTTGGTAAATAGGCTTATGAGGGTGGTGCATCATCTTGTGCATAAAGATCAATCAGGGTTTATAACAGGAAGGTATATGAAAAACAATGTTAGACAAATTATTAACTTATTAGAATACTTAGATAAGAACAACCAAGTTCCTGCAGGGCTCATATTTTTAGATGCTGAAAAAGCATTTGACCAACTGAATTGGCATTTTATGCTAAGAGTAATGGAAGAAATGAATTTTGGTGAAAACATATTACAAGCCCTTAAGGTAATATATCAAAAACAAACAGCACAACTTATTGTTAATGGAGGTTTGTCGGAGGTTTTCACAATAGAGAAAGGTACTAGACAGGGGTGTCCTTTATCGCCATTGTTGTTTGTTTTAACATTGGAAATATTATTGATTAAAATTCGAGAGTCTCAGGAAATTAAAGGAATATATGTTAATAAAAAAGAATATAAGTTGAGAGCTTTTGCGGATGACTTGGTTGTTACTTTGTCGCAACCTGATTATTCTGTAGTAAACTTATTACAGTTGATTCACCATTATGGTTTGGTCTCGGGTTTTAAGATTAATGTAAATAAGACTAAAATTTTACCTAAAAATTTGTCGAGTCAGGAGAAGCAGATTTTGGTTAACTCGACGGGTTTTGAGATTGTTAATAAGGTAAAATATTTGGGGGTGATGCTGTCTGTTTCTAATGCAAAACTATTTAAAAATAATTATGAAAGGTTGTGGGTCGGGGTACAGAAAGACTTGAAGAATTGGGAAAAGCTGCAATTATCCCTCATGGGAAGAATTGCAGTGATAAAAATGAATATTCTACCCAAGTTTCTTTTTTTGTTTCAAATGTTACCAATTTTGAAAAATGAGATTAATTTAAATGAGTGGCAGAAGGGTCTCAATAAATTTATTTGGGCAGGGAAAAAACCAAGGGTTAAGTTCAAAATTATGCAAGACTTCCGTGAGAGGGGCGGACTCAAGGTACCAAATTTGAAATTATATTATGATGCGGTGGTTTTAACATTAATTAGTGACTGGGTAAATTTGACAAATTCTGAGATACTTTATCTAGAGGGATGGGATTTACTTTATGGGTGGCATGCCTATTTAATATTTAATAAAAAAATAGATTGGGCTTTTAAATCTCATATTTTAAGAATTTCTTTACTTAGGATTTGGAGAAAATATTATAAAAGTGATTTTAAAGTACCATTATGGGCTATACCTTGGCATGCGATAGAAGGAATAAAAAGAGGGGTTAAAATGGATATGGTGTCTTACAGACAGTTACTTAAATGGGATGGACAAAACTGGCAATTAAAATCACGGGAAGAATTAGCACAAGAAAATTTTACTTATTCTTGGTTCCAATATAGGCAACTACTAGATAGATGGAAGATGGATTGTAAGGTGGGTTTTCTTAGAGAAGATGAAAATCTTATTAAGCAACTGAGGGATCAAAGACAAACCCACATTAAGAGAATTTATGGGGTTTTAGTTGAATTGGACTCAGAAACGGAACTAATTAAAGATTGTATGATTAGATGGGCGCAGAACTTTGGTGAGCCAGTTTCATTGGACACCTGGGAAACTATTTGGGTGAGAAATGTCAAATTTACTCAAGCACAGAATCTAAGGGAGAATTTTTATAAAATGTTTTATAGATGGCACCTTGATCCACAAAAAATGTCTTACATGTACCCTGACGTGCAACCTAAATGTTGGAGATGTGGTTATAAGGAGGCTTCCTATTATCATATTTGGTGGTCATGTAGAGAGATAAAAGCATTTTGGATCAAAATATGGTGGAATATCCAGAGAATTTTTAGAAGGAGGGTAAAATTTACTCCGCAATTATTTTTGTTAGGTATTGTTACAGATTGTGATACAAAGGAGGTTGTATTGATGTTAAACTTGATCACAGCCGCGAGGCTGTTAATTGGACAATATTGGAAGAAGGAATCTTTGCCTACATTGCAGGAATGGTTTTTTAAAGTAGCTTATCTGGCAGAAATGGCAAAGATTTCGGCTTTCTTAAAGCAACAAACGCAAGAGAAGTTTTTTGCTATCTGGGACAAATGGATAAAATTTATACAATTTAGATTGGGTATACAAAAATATTATATAGCTTTTTCATAAGTTTTATTTTTATATATATTATAGATATCTTTTTTATATATATAAATATAAAGTTTTTAATTTAATTTTTATTTTTATTTTTTTTTTTATTTTTTTTATTATTTCTTAAGCCTATATTCTGCTCTGGGAAGCTCAGGGGGGGGGAAGGGAGGGTTTTTGGGAGGGGTGTGGGGTGGGGGTTTTTTTTATATGTATTGTTTAATTTTTTTTTCTTTTGTATATGTTGTTTTTTGTTCTGTATTGTTCTTGTTTTTTTTTGTAAAATTTATAAAACTTTTAATAAAAAAAAAAAAAAAAAAAAAAAAAAGAATAGAGAAGCTTAGTTGCTGCTATTTCGTGCATCTGAGAGTTTTGAGGATAATGACACATGAATCTGGATATTGTTGATGGCTGGGATCTCCAGCTTTGGATTGATGGCAATGTCTCCATTGAATTGATGGCCAGTGATGAACATAGGCCTTCAGTGTGCATAATAGAGATTACAATTTCTTCAATTTGTTCAATTTTTCCTATGTGGATATATTCATAACTTACCATGAGCCCACAAAGTTTATAAAATGGACAATGCTGATATATAACAGCAGCAAAAGCATGTCCTCAACTCAATCAGCTCTGCAAATCAATACTTGTGACTTTATAATTAAAGACTTAGTTATTTGCACTGTTTTGCTGCAGTGATGAATAAAGGAGTCCATTATCTCCAAAGATTGGTGCCTCAGTTGTTCCTCTACAGTAGATTCCCATTTCCTAAGGATCACTTTGCATAGTTTTTTCCCAGAATCTTAAAATGTACAACCTTAGACATTATTTATCTCTGAAGTGAAAACCAGCATCAGTAGCCTTATAAGAGCCTGTTTGTTCTTTAATTTCCATATTAAGATTAACACAGTCCTTGCGCTATAATTTTATAGCATTTATGTTCATGAAGAATCAACTGTGAGCTCTCCTTCAGAGCTAAGCTTCCTTCTTGATACTTCATGGATACATCCATGTGGTTTTGTTGCCATCAATGTAGAGATGGATTGTGGTTGTCTTTTTCTGAAATGCTTTCCCACCCAACAAAACTTTGGACTCATTTGTCTATGTGTCCATTAGCAGATTATTTTTTGCAAATCTGATGAATCAAAATAGAATCAAATTTGGTGTAGGGTAAGACGTCACCAAGGGAACTGTTGAGTTCAGAAATGGGTTGGATTAGATCATGAGTTGGAAGAGACACATTCCAGAAAACAAAAATGGCATATACATCCCTATAGAAAAGGCAGTTGAGAAGCAGTTCAGACTGTTCACAATATGCTGAAATCAAATGTACTTTTCATCTAGAGCCAAGAAAGAGAGGTATAGCTTGTGCAGTTGCTGTTTCATGCTACATCTCTTCCAAACGTAAGGCTCAATAAGCAATTCCAGTAAAAAACATTAAGTCTGTTTAAAAGGTGAAAGTAGGCATTACAATTTGGCTGGTATGACAGGGTGAGCCAGAATTGATTTTATCCAACTCATCATTTGGGCTATGTGCCTGCTAATGTGTCTTCTGTGTGAAACTTTTATTATCTTGCAAGGAGAGAAAGAGAGGAGAAAAGGTGGAAATCAGTCAGTCAACCAAACATTTTATTTAGCGTATTGACACAATGCACCAAGTTAAACTGCAGAAAGTAGTAAGGTGTGTGATGCTGAATGAAATTGCCCATCACTCAACAGAAAGGGAAAAGGTACCATTCATCATATTATGTCTGTAAAGCAGATGCAGTACTAGAACTGAAGCAAAAGTGACAGCTGGAAGCATCTATGTGTCTCTCTCTGTGTGTACATGTGTTTGTGTGTATGAAAAGCAAAGAGACCCTAGGTTTTACGCTTTGAGTCACTAATCACACTTTATATTATTATCATTTCTAGAATGTTTGAGTTTGTGTTTAAACTGACAACACTGATTGTTACCATTATCGGGAAATTCATTCATAGCTGAAAAAACATGATATTTCAGGAAGAACAGTAAGATAGCTTAACATTTCAGCCAGGGCAATTTTGTTGCTTTATATATTGGATATTCCTGCCAGCCCATGAGATATACTTTTCAAATATGTGATTTTGAGCAATCAGTTTTGGGTAATTTTTATTTATTTATTCAGTTTTTTTATGCCACTCTTTTATTATCTTTATAAACAACTCAAGGTGGCGAATATATCTAATACTCCATCCAGTGGTGGGATTCAAATATGTGAACAACTGCTTCTCTGTGTGGATGCTGCTGTGTGGGCCTGGGCTACCGGTTCTGCCAAAATGGTGTGAACCAGCTGAATCCCACCACTGACTTCATCCTATTCCTATTGTGCCCACAACAATCCTGTGAAGTGAGTTGAGCTGAGAGAGAGAGAGAGTGACTGGCCCAAAGTCATCTACCTGCTTTTCATGCCTAAGGCAGGATTAGAACTCACAGTTTCCTGGTTTCTAGCCTGGTGCTTTAATCACTAGCAAATCTCTCTCTCTCTCTCCCTCCCTCCCTCCTTCTCTCTCTCTCCCTCCCTCTCTCTCTCTCCCTCCCTCTCTCTCTCTCTCCCTCCCTCCCTCTCTCTCTCTCCCTCCCTCCCTCCCTCTCTCTCTCCCTCCCTTCCTCCCTCTCGCTCTCCCTCCCTCCCTCCCTCTCTCTCCCTCTCTCTCTCTTCCCCCCCCTCTCTCTCTCTCCGATGAAAACATCCTTTCTGTTTTGGTCAAATGGTACTTGCCTAAGTTCATACACCAAAGCATGGATTAAGAGGGAATCTAAAAAAAAAATCAAAAAAATCAAAACAAATGATTTTTCCCTAATGTTTAATAACTCTCCTTTCCCAGTCAGCACCTTCAAGCCATAAGAATTAAATTATCCTTATCCTAGACAGAATGGTAAGGAACGATGCATTTTATATTCCAGCTTGTCTAGAAAGCAGCAAACTGGAACAAGGGGGCTTTAGCTGATCTCCCTTGACATCCGTTTCCCACTGAGTATCTCACTGACTGTTAGGGAAAAGTAGAAAGGTACCTGGGTGACAAATACTAATAATATAAAATACCATGTAGTCAGATCTGAAGTGAAGTGTACTCTTTTCTTCACCTTTTCTCTCTCCATCTCACTAGTTTTATAGCCTTCTCTCTAAGTAGAGTTCTTGGGCATATATCTTAAATTAAAAGACAGTCAATAAAATGCAAGTATAGATCTTCCACAGTTGATGGTGTTTGGAGCTTTTATCCATAGACGTGAAGAGCAAAATCAGATGGCGAGTGTCACTTTTTATGTGCCAGAAAATACAGCAAACTTTAATGTGTGACATTTGCTTATAGTTCAAGATGGTTTCTACCTAACATTTTCTCTATGCTGTGAGGCTTCCTCAGATCAGTTTATAATATTTTTTCCAAAGGATGTTTCTCATTTATCTCAACATTTCAGCCTCAATCTTCTTTCCAAAAATAAAAAAACAAAAGCCTTCAAGAAAATCCATTTCATTAAAAAAAACTAACATCAAAAAGCAAGAGAAGCAAAAAAGCAAGATGGAGTCACACATGTCTGCTTGATAATAACAGCAAGCAACATGAGACCTAGAGAAGCTCAGTCTTATTACTCCGATTGCTGATATTTGTAGAAAAATAGCTTATTCAGTGAAGAAAGAAAAAAAAGAAGGTTGCTACATTCAATCATGTATTAGAGTTTTCCCTGTTATTACATATAAGATTAATGGTTTTGGAAAAAGCAAGAATTATGGGTGTGCTAACTAGCATGTATAAGGCAATTTCAGATAGCAGATATTTATTGTGGGTCTGGACTGAGTCTAAAAAGAATCATAAAATCAGTGTCTTCTTCAGACACGACACAACACACACACACACACACACACACACACACACACAGGCAAACACACACAGACAAATAGAGATAGAACTGTCATTCTCAAGAAAAGTTTCCCAGCACAAAATACCTTCCAGGTTATTTGTGTATGCGATAGCAACCAAAACATTTTTTGCATACGTAGTTTTATATGATACCCAATCCTTATCCTCTAGTCTCTTATCAGTTCCTCTCTCTTTGAGTAGCACTGCCACCTTAAAAAAATGTACCTGAAATTATTGCATGTTGTTGTACCAAAATAGTATGTTGATAGCGAGGAAAGTGAATTAGGAAATTACCCTTATTGTTGTGAGCTTTCTTTTAAAAGCAGCAAAGCTACAAATTGTAGACTAACATGTTTGACAGATTCAGAAGCAGCATTTTTCAGGAAGGAAGATTTTTGCCTGAAAAATAGTAAGAGATGGAGTAGCAAAAATTCTTCCAATTTTTATTGCTCCTGGACAGTTGGAATACTGGATGTTTTGTTATATATATTTGCATGCTGTGTGCGACTAATAAAAAATTGGAGATAGACACATTAAAGACATTATATATGAACCTCTTACGTATAGATAAACCAAATAGTATCCATCTGTAAGGGAAGGATTGGTTATTGCTCCCATTATTGTTCAGGACCTGGACATGTCTTGGACAAGGCTAATCCAGATTTCCTCTCTGTATATTCTATGTGCTATTCCTAAATCTGATTATTTTCTCATACCAATTTTATAGTCACATTTTCTTAGGCAGCCAAATCCTTTTCCTAATCTTCAGACAGGAATTAATCCAAACTCAAGTCCTTAGACTTCACGCTGCTTCAAGAGGGTGGAAAGAGGCCATGATATTTCATAAATGCACTGGTTAAAACCCAGTGATAGAAAATGAGTAAAATAAAGCATAACCTTTTCTTGTTGGTGCCAAGATTCTGATATCAGCTTCCTACTAGTTTAGCTAAATGCTGATCAGAAATATCTGGAATACCAAACTGAACAGCCTATGCCACTGCCAGCAATCTATATAATAAAGAAACAAATATAAGGATGTCCTAGAAAATTTCCAGCTTTGTTAGGATGCCCTGTGACTTTCAATGGAAGCAAAAGTTGGATTTTGAAGAAGCAGAATACAAAGGGTATCGGCATTTTTGAACCTTGGAGATGACACCCGAGAATACCAAGCGCAGCCAATAAAAGGAACAAATGTATCATCGAACCAATCAACTCAAAGATATCCTTTGAGGCAGAAATGGCCAGGCTCAAATTATCCTATTTCATCATGCAAAGACCCAGCTTTCTGGCCAAGGCTCTAATGATGGGAAAGGTGGAAAGAAAGACAAGACAAGGATGACCAGTGACAAAGTGGATGGACTCAGTTACACTGGCAATGAGTGCACCATTCGAAGACCTGAGAAACCAGATCAGGGAAAATGTCTATCCTGTTTGGTATTTTTACCTATATAGCCCACTCTGCGCAATTATGATTGTTTCATCCTATTGGAATTCATCAGGTATACAGTAGGTGGGCTTAGTCACATACAGTAGTGGTCTATATAACATATTGTTTTCTATTTATTATACAAGCTCTAACCCTTATCCTATACAATCATAATTTAACATAGACTCTTTTGTTTTGTATTCTGTTGTTTGAATAAACAATAAAAACAGCAGATAAACAGGAGGATCCAAAGATATTCAAGTGGATGTCAGACCTGAAGCAAACCTAGGAACGATGCTGGCCTACCAGTTCAATGAAGCCAGACAGCTGTTTTGATTCTAATTTTTTCCAAGCTGCAAATTGTCTTTCTACAAAGGGAAATGACAAGTCAATAAATAAAATCTTGTCACTGGCAGAATGTAAACAGATTCCTATGAACAAAGGAACTGTCAACAGCTACTTGTCCACACAAGTGTCATAGCTCTCTAGGTAGCTTTCTACATTGCAGTTGCCTGCAATATTGTACTAGCGGTGGTTTCCAGATAAAACTACACTTCACCATTCTGGCATTCACAAAGGCTGAAATGCAGCCAATGTGCTTTCAAAGCTTCAACCCAATAAGTCAATCCCCGCTTCCTTGTTCCACTAACCATTCCTGAATTTTATTTCTACCAACAATAGGCCAGATTTTTATGAGTGGAGCCAATTCACATACATTCCATGGGCTGGCTGAATATTAAACAGCACGATTTCCAACCTCCTGAATATACAAACATTTTAAAGTGGAATTACAAAAAGGAAAAAAAACAACCCTAAAAGGCTTTCTGGCAAGGTCTTTTGGAATCTGCGTGCATTTCATTCATAGCTTCTTTGCAGTCTTTGAAAACTCTAGGAAGAAATTTCAACAAATTGCAGCCAAAACAATAAGAATGGTCAGCATGATTTGCTTTTCCTTCAAAAGGTCAAGTGAGCAATAGAGTAAGTGCCTATCCGGACAATAGGGGCTTATGGCTGCTGCTGGAGAGACCAATTGTAATATTGCAGTTGAATGTGCTAGTCTGTTCTAAGAATATATTTATGTTAAGAGGGATTTGGAGTTGTTTATTTGAAGGAGAAAGTAGCAAAGGAAATTAGGAAGAAATTGCTTTGGAGATCAATGTTTATCTACATTTATGGTGATTTTTAATATAATGGAACTGAGAATGTGAGTACTGGTTTAAAAGATTTAACAGATGTCTCTCACACACAAACAGAATCATAGGACTGGAACGGACTTTGGAGGTCTTCTAGTTAAACCCTCTGCTCAAGGCAGGAGCATACCAACCCAAATGGCTACCCAGTTTATTCTTGAAAACCTCCAGTGATGAAGTATCCACAACACAAGGAGACAAGCTATTCTGTTGTATAATTATTCTCACTATCAGAAAATTTCTCCTTACTTCTAGGTCATATCTCTCTTTGACAAGCTTCCACCCATTAATACTTGTCCTGCTCTCAGGTGCCCCGTGAGAATAAGCCAATTCCCTCTTCTTTGTGGCAGTCCCTCAAGCCCTGGAAGACAGCTATGATGTCCCTCCTAATCTTTCTCTTCCATAGGTTAGACATACTTGGCTCCCTTAACCATTCATCACATGATTTAGCCTCCAGACCATTTATCATCTTTGTTGCTCTTCTCTGCACACTTTCCAGGTTTTCAACATCTTTTCTGTATCATAGTGACCAGAACTGGATGCAGTATTCCAACAGTTACATCATTGTCTTGATGCTATCCCTCTGTTGATGCAACTGAGGACTGTATCTATTGTAACATTTATTAAGGAATTTGGTATATATAGTACAATTCTTTCAAGAAAAGAAAAGATCTGTCATTAAGTTTATTTGCAATTAGAGGGAGCTGTATGGAAAGACCACATCATTAATAGGTATTCACGCCTCTGTTTTAACTATCGGGACACTATCAGCTACATAGTCTCTTATATTGGTTAGGGGCCAATTTACAGAAAACTGCAGATACTTTTGCACAAAATCTGGCTTACTTTACCTATTTACATTTGCTTAAATGTATTATGGCTGCTCACTCCAAAACACTGAGATTATAGATTACAACAAGGTGCAAGGATTTATTTGATTTTTGACAGAATAAAATACAATTTTCTAGGAAGGCCAATGTTTACACAAGGTTTTTTTTTTAAGTTAGTTAGTGAGTCCTAAAAACATAAAACTACTAATGTTCACCTTTGGCAGTAGCTCTGATTTGTAGATGTTTCCTAAAAACCTTTCAATGGTTTCTTACATCCATTTGGAATGTGTAAGTGCGTTGCAGTGGGTGCTTTTGTCTTTAAAGCATTCTCATTTATGTTAAAGGACTCCTCCAAAAGTGAAAGTGGATAAAAATAATGAAAAGGTGGACTATTAGTCACTGGACTCCATTTATCTCGCTCTTCTTTCTTTACTGTATCCCTTTCTCTCCTTGCCATCCTGGCATTTTATGGAGCAAAATAAACATTTTACCAAGAGTTTTTGTAGATGCAGTGTATCTTTTTACTGCACTCTCAATCTAAATCACTTTGGATCATTTCCTAGCATTCTCTTATACCTTCAACCTGAAGAAACTTTCTCTAACTTTTTGTTGTTGTTGTTATTCAGGATTTGTCTGTATTTGATGTAAACTGCTCATGGAAGATTTTTCATCCCCATGTGTCATTATGTTGCTGATATTAAACTGCTTGAAAAGATGTTCTGGGGTGATATTAAAGCTATGGGGGGGGCATTACAAGTCTTTGAAAGCAAATATTTAGTCATGGGTAATCACTTGCATTCTTGGGACAGTCTTTTATCAGGGAGGAACTTTGGAATTAAATGGGGATAAGTGAGCAGCAACAGGGAATTCTGGTGGAAGCCTGCCATAATAACTGGAATAGTCTGCTAATTGGGATAGTCTGGTATTTATCTCTAACAATAATAAAGTATGTCCTCCTGGCCCCCATGCCATCTGGAAGGGAAACGTGTATATCAGCAAAATGAGCATCTGCAAGTTAACAGGGGAAATGTTGTATGTGCCATGACATGATCAACAGATGTCAGACCAGGACTGTGAAGACTAGAACTTCCCATCATTTTCTTTTCTTGTATACACCCTGGTGAGGGTGGGGAAAAACAAATGAAAGCTTTCAATCTGGCAATTGAAGTTTGGCTTGGTTTTGTTTGCCTCTCCCTCTCTGCATCCCTTTGGCATTCTGCCTTGATCTTGTGCTACCTATGCAGCTTTCGCAACATGATGGCAGTTGAATATGTCTGGTAACGTGGAAGGGAGGTGTTATGATAGGTGAGCTTTTTCTCTATTCCCCACTCTAATTGGTATGTAATGCATTAAAAATACTGTGTGTGTGAATAATATCAGGGGATTTAAGCTCCCTCCCCACTGCGTCTAGGAATGTCTTTAGGTTAGAGTTGGGCAACAGTTTTGTTTGGTTCGCCATGATAGAAATTCTAATTAAACCCACAATTGTTATCATCAAAAGGAGCAACTGTGTTCTGATTTGTGTGTATGTATGTGCATGCATGCACACACAGCAAAACAGGCAAGATGGCAGTTGTAGCAGCACAATTTGTGTCCCATCCCTTTTTTATGAGTGCCAACATTACAAGGCAAAAGAAAGGGTCAGGACTTTGATCACACTCTGGTGGCCACCAATGTGCCTGTTTTCACACAGGCATACAGAGCAACGTGGACATTGCTAAATAGAAGAAAAAGTTCACAAATTCAAATAGGATGGAAAGTGACAGACTCCACACTTGATGAGAGCCATTTATGCTCTATATGTTTGGGATGAATTACTTTTTATTCTGGATTTGAACAATTTATTCAGAACTGCAGGAGATAAAAACCGTATCAGAACAGTTTCCCAAATCTTTGATAAAGCAGCTATTTTTGCTGTTTGGGGAATACCTTTAGGACATTCCTATAATGTTGTCTAGAGTGGTGACAATTGACAATATTCTTGCCACTCTGTGTTCCATCTCTACTTCTGGTACCTTTGCTTGCAGTTGTTCAATGCATGCTAAAGATACCAAGATAATCACAGGGTTGAACAGTCTATATTTATTTATTCTGATTTGTCAAAAAGGAGGAAACACCATAGTTCCTTGGTAGTTATAGGGAAAATAAAGGAAGAAGAAAGGAAGCTATGGGAAAGGCATAGGCATAGTGGTGTGTTATAGTGGAATGAATTTTAAGGAGATGAAGTATTTATAAAAAAACCAAGAGATATTAATTGATGTCAGATAAGCATCTGTCATAGCCTTGGAAGTAGTAGAGAAACATACCCATTTTGTGGGCAGTTTCACTGGACACATCTACATCTCACCTACAAGTGTTTGTCAGGTGTCTGGTAGTCTATTATCCAGCCTCTTATACTATCACAGCCATTTGAAGTCCCCGTTTAGACAAGCAACAATAGGGAGAATCGGACCTGGACTGTACACTGACCATTTGGATCGCAGTTATGAAAGTGTTGTTGGAACAACTGGTCTTTAGGTCATCAACAATGTTGAGATGGCTCCACACAACTAATACTACCCATTCAAATAATTCCTGTGACTCTCCTCCTATGTATGTTGGAGATTCAATTCCAATGGCAGTGACTCCCTGCATTTCATAGCAATAATACTTAGACTTATATACCACTTCACAATGCTTTACAGCCCTCTCTAAGCAGTTTACAGAGTCAGCCTATTGTCCCCAACAATCTGGGTCCTCATTTTACCAACCTCAGAAAGATGGAAGGCTGAGTCAACCTTGAGCCAGTGAGACTTGAACTGGCAGCCAGCAGTCAGCAGAAGTAGCCTGCAGTACTGCATTCTAACCACTGTACCACCACTGCCCATTAACCACAGGGGATCAGCAGTGTCCAACCTTGGCAGCTTGTGGAATTCATCTCCCAGAATTCTGCAAATGAATTGAAGTCCACAAGTCTTAAAATTGCCAAGGCTGAAAACCCTTGGTTTAGATAAACAGTAAGATACTCTGGGTCAAGATGTCCCATCCCATATTGTATATCATTATCCCTGCTCTTTGTCTAAGACGTTGTTTAGGTGAGATCACTTCTTTCTTCACATGGGCATATGTTCTGGAAATCTCCTGCTCCAGGATGTTCAACTAGCCATGCCTGTAATGTATTTTCTGTAAATAAATCTGCTTTTCTATGATGTTTATTAAGCCTACATCAAAGTCATTATTCAGATTATATCGCCTGTCCCAGGAATGTTTGCACCAAGAGAAAGAAGCTTCAGCTTCTAGCAATTCACACCTTAAAAAAAACTACCTGCTTTAAAACTTCCATCTCACTGCCATTCAGATTACATGTTATGGTGTGAGATGAGCACGTGGCAATGGGGATAAGCAATTAATTTTGAGTGGCTCGCTGGCTAGTTGTAAGTGAAGACTTTCTAAACCAGAGTAGTTTGCTGGCTATCTAAAGTGTCTTAAGGACACTCCAAGCAGAATGACTGTCTCTCCAATGAACACAGTATGATGGGACTTGGGGGAGAGGAAGTCAAAGGTTCTATTTTTATTTCTTCTATTTAAGATGAGTCTTGGCTGGAAGATTGTAGAAAAGAAAGGATTGGAGAAAACTGATTTCACACTGTTGAGCCTAAGAACTTAGGACCAATGCCTAAAAATTGCAGAGAAAACTAGATTCAGTATGGTAAAGTTGGCAGAGAATATTTACTTAGCCACATGAGGAATTATTTCTTTCTCTAAATGAAGACTGTGAATAGTTTATATTTCCAGATTTTGTCTGTCTCTCAGATTGTTTACAGGCTGAGTGCTCATTTTGGCATGCAGATGTCAGGTTCATATACTGCAATTAAATTGTCCTCTCAAATTTTGTTGCTTTTTCTAAAATTTAATCTCCTTCCTTCCTTCCTTCCTTCCTTCCTTCCTTCCTTCCTTCCTTCCTTCCTTCCTTCCTTCCTTCCTTCCTTCCTTCCTTCCTTCCTTCCTTGTAAGCTAGCACCATAGGCAATGAAACAACTTGTATTAGTTAAAGACTATTCTACTATTATTACCAAACCACTTAGATCTGATGACCTTGATAAAAAGGAGAAAAGCAAGGCAACTGTTTAAAAGCTTATACCTAGAGAGGGGAGATTTCCTGTCCTACCTCCTCCAGATTCCAAGTGAAGGGAGCATCTGCCTGGTCCAGAGGTAGAAGAAGTGTAAAGGTGTTGGAAGACACATGTAAGTATTGATGATAGACAGCCCCAAGCTTCCTCCCTGCTACAGTGATATTGTTTTATTTCACTTTTCACAGCAAGGCATATGGTAGCTATCCAAGATCTACATTAACATTGCCTTCCACACATTTTCTTGTTTGTATCTATTCTGCCCAGCAACATAACTCCCTTTGTTCCTTTGCTTTCTACTTAGCTACTTCACTGGCAAACCATTCTTCAGTGCTTTCTTTTACCTCAAGCCTTGCACTAATGAGGACCCAACAAAAGAAGCTTGGAGAGAAAGGGGGTTTTGATGGAAGGCATGCTTCAGGTTGCAAAGAAGGAGTATATAAGGTATGTGAGAGAGAACAATAGATCCATTCAGGAGTAGGAGCAAACAACACATGACAGTGATGGCAAAGTTACACTAAGTGTGGTTTCTAGCAGAAAGTGAGACGGCAGGAGAAGAAAAAGCATTGTTCAGAAATCTTGGGAGAGCCACAGTGATGTTCTTCAGTCTATAATTGAGACTCTTAATGTAACAGCTCACTCCCAGTTGGTGGAAATATAACATTAGCAGAAATGTGGGCTGAGGAAGAAGCAACGAGAAAGCAGGTGTTGTTTTCTAATAGCCAGTTGCCAAATACAACTGGCCATATGGGCAGACCAAGCACCCACCGAGTGTCCTATTCCACTCACTGTTCAGCTATTTTTCTGAAACTCTATTTCAGATTAACATGGTGCTGTGTACAATCTTTCCCCTGCTCCTTTCTTTCATGCTGCATTTCACACAAAACTGGTTTCATCAGCAAACGAGGGCGTATCTCCTCACACATAAGATGTTGGAAATACACCCATGCTGTCCTTGGGCCTTGACTGCATGCTTTGTAAGTGGCTGTCTTACATGTACAGAAGAAATTCCCAGCAAAATGGAAGTCACTTCTCTAAAAGAAAAAAAATGAAAAAACTTTGCACAGGTTGACATAATTTTGTTCTTAATGGCACCTCTCCAAATCAAGGTAATCAGTCAATACTTTTAAAGGATGTTTAGAATACAATCATTGTGTCATGGTTCTGACAAACAGAGAGGAATAAAGCAGAACTCCACGGCTTGAAAATTCCTCAAAGAACATGTTTATTAGTTACAAAGTATTGGCACGGTCAAAAGTGAAGCCAAGTCTGAATACACAAGTAACAGTTGCCCAATTACAAAGTTAAATGACCGACCCACAAAATTATGCAAACAACTACATTTCCCAATATACTCATTTGGCAGGCTTTTGTATGCAATGCCCAGTTCCTAGTTGTGGGGGCAGCAGATGACCTTGGTTCCCATGGGACAGAAGATTATTTTGACTAATGAAGCACCTGGGCAAGCCCCCTCCCTCCGTTCCATGTGGCAATCTCAAATGAGGGGGGGAAATGGCGGCAGCCAGGCTCATTTGTAGAGTTGACACATCATTTTAATGCAACGCTAATGATGTCTCAGCATGCCTCTTTCATCCTAGTGCAAACATACAATTGCACTACTTACTAGCGGACTTCAATTTCTACCTTCTCATTCATATAATTGATTTATATTACTACTGCGGCTGACATATTGGCCTGATCCATTTTACATGGCTCAGCCACAGAAGCGTGGTAGTTTGCCTTGTTAAGAGAAAAACAGCAACAACAACAACAACAACAAAATGACTTAAACCAAATAGCTGGTGACTTGTAGTGTCTCAATGCATCTTTTGGAGAAAAAAATGTAAGCTTGAAGAAAAAGGGGCGTTGTCTTACCTGAACGCCTTTTCTCAGCATGATGATGGAGAATCCACAGATGGGTTGTCTTAATCTATCTGCTCCAATTAGACTAAGTCTGAAATTTAGTACCGCCCCCTCTGTGCCAACTGCACCCCAGTTTTAGGTTAAGGCGATACTCAGACTTTAGTCCGACGCGTCTGAACAATATGGGAACCAGGCCAACTGACCTAATGGGAGGGAGTGGATTCTCCATCATGATGCTGAGAAAAGGCATTCAGGTAAGACAACGCCCCTTTCTCCAGCATGATTGGATGGAGAACCCACGGATGGGACATACCAAAGCCCTGTGTCCCTAAGGTGGGGAATTAGATTGGGCCTGGGTCCCATCCAACGTTAATGCGTGTTCTAGAACCTTGTGGCCAAATGAAGCCGTAGAAGATGCATATATATCCCTCTTGTAGTGACGGACAAAGGAAGAGGGCGATGCCCATGTTGCTGCTCTACAAATTCCCTCTACGGAGGCCTGAGTAGACCAGGCAGCTGTAGTAGCTGCGCCCCGGTGGAATGGGCCGTGATATGCCTGGGATCTCGCAGTGACTGAGACTGGTATGCCAGAGAAATACAAACTCTAATCCACCTGCGTATTGTGGTTGAAGAAACCTTCTGACCTAGTGATGAAGGGTGATAGGACACAAACAGAGCCTCTGTTCTGTGGAAAGATGAGGTTCTCTGTATATAACAATATAAGCCCTGCGCACATCCAATTTGTTCCACTGAACCTCTATGTCATTAGATGGGTTAGGACAGAAGTCCGGCAAAACTATTTCCTGAGATCTAGGATACAAGGACTTGACCTTAGGCACGAAGGAGGGGCCTAGCCTAAGGGTTACCCTGTCCTTATGGAACGTACACAGGTCCTTCCTCACTGAAGAGTAGCCAGTTCAGATATCCTTCTCGCTGAAGTTACAGCAACAAGAAATTCCACCTTCATCGATAACTGTTTAAACAAACCAGTGTCAATAGTTCAAAGGGTGCGAAACAAGAGCCTATAAACCTGATGAAGATCCCACGAGGGGTATCTATGTACAGTTGATGGTCTGACGTTGTTAGCTCCTTTTAGGAAGGAGCGTATCATAGGGTAATGTGTTAAGGATTCATTGCCACAGGAAATAACTGTGGCAAGTGCTGCTACCTGCTTGCGGATGGTGCTTGTGGAAAGCCCTTTGTCTAGACCATCCCTCAGGAACTCCAAGATAACTGGCATTGAAACCGCCAAAAGGTCAATTTTTCGAACTGAACACCAATTACAGGAGTATCTCCATGTGGCATCGTATATTCTATTCGTCGAGGGTCGCCTGGATTGCTGAATCATAGCTATGACCCTTGACGAATCTGAGTCTCAGCCTAAGGCCTGCCTCTCAAGTGCCAGAAGGTTAACTGGAGTCATTGAGGGTCTGGATGGCGTAGTTCCCCCTGAATGTGGGAGATGCGATTTGCTGGGATCCTCCATGGAGATGATGCAGAGAGCTCCATCAGGTCGGCAACCAAGAGCGTCTCGCCAATGTGGCGCAACAAGGAGGACCTCTGCTCGTTCGCGAAGGATCTTCCTGATCGTGGCAGGAAGAAACGGCAGAGGAGGGAAGGCATAGAGCAGTTCCCTGGGCCAGGGACTGCGGAGCGCATCTGTTCCCTCCGCTGATGGAGGTGGGAACCCGGAAAGGAATCTGGGAAGTTGTGAGTTGGTGGGGGAGGCAAAAGGTCTAAGGTTGGGGAACCAAACCTGTCCACGATCTCTCTGAACACCTTCGGATCCAGCTGCCATTCGGAATGGTCCATGGTTGCTCAGCTCAGTGAGTCCACCTGCTGGTTGGTCACTCTGGATATGTGCTCCGCCCTGATGGAAGAAAGATTCAGTTCCGCCCAGGACCCCAGCAATTTGGCCTCCTGCATGAGAGGCCTGGACCTTGTCCCCCCTTGTCTGTTGACGTGGGCCTTGGCTGTAATGTTGTCAGTTAAAATCAGGACATGTTGGCCCTGTACTATATCAGTGAATCCCTTTAGGGCCATATGTATGGCTCTGAGTTCCAGCCAGTTTATATTGTTCTTTAGGTCCTGTTTGGACCACCGACCTTGAGCCCAGTGCGTGTGGAGGTGTGCCCCCCACCCAAACAGGCTTGCATCTGTGGTAATGGTAATCCTGTCTGGTTCTAATACTGCTCCCCGTGACGGCGCCGGGGAGTCCCACCATTTAAGGGAGTTCAAGTCTCTGAAATGGAAGGAGAAGTCATGTAATTCTCTGGCCTGGAGGCGTGCCCATGGCACAATTTGCACGCAGGACACCGTCTTCCCCAGTAGCTGTGATAGGGAGGCCAATGTGACTACTCTGGCCCTTTGGATCTGATGTACAAGAGTCTGAATAGAGTTCCTTCAGTCCTGAAATAGGTAGACCGTACAATTGTCCGTGTCTATAACAGCGCCCAAATGGAGGAGCCGGATTGTTGTATGACTTTTCTGGAAATTAACAGAAAACCCGTGCTCCTGAAAGACCTTGATGGCTAGGGTGAGGTCTGACTGAGCGTTTCGGAATGATGATGACTGAATTAGTATGTCATCTAAATAGCAATGAATTCTGATTGAAATTTGTCTAAGGTGGGCTGCGAGCACTGCCAGTACCTTGTAAATACCCTCGGTGTCGATGAGAGGCCAAATGGTAGGGCTCTGTACTGGTAGTGGGCATAGCTGAATCTGAGGAATTTGCGGTGGTTAGGAAACATGTCTCAGTTAGGTCTATTGAGGTAAGAAAGTCACCTTGCCTGATGCTGGCCAGGATTGATTGAAGTGGTTGCATCTTAAACTTCTTATACCTCAAGTAAGGTTTAGACCTTTCAAGTCTAAGATTGCCCTCCAGCCCCCCCAAGTCTTAGGGATGACGAAGAGGTTTGAGTAAAACCTTCGTCCTTCTTGGTCTTGTGTACTGGTTCAATTGCTCATATTTGTAATAAATGAGCTATGGCCTCTGACATAAAGTCAGTCCTGGACCTGCTCGTTGGGATAGGGCAAGAGCGGAATTTGTCAGGTGGTTGAGAACAAAATTCTAGTCTCAAACCTTGCGTGACAGTGTCTAACACCCATGCATCTGTAGTGATGGCTGTCCAAGTGCTGGAATAAGGGGCCAGCTGGCTTCCTATGGGAAGTGAGACTGTGAGATCACTTGCCTCGTTTAGAGGAACGGCCCCTTGACCTTGAAGGGGCCGCTTGGCCAGGATCTGTGGTCTGCTTCTGCATGCTGAACGATCCTGCTGTCGTTCTTGTCTCTGAAAGGAATAGAGGGATGCCTGGGCCCAGTCCCAGGATGGAGCTGGTCGAAAGGCAGCCTCCTGTAACTGCTCTGTGACATGAGTTAACCAGAGTTTTACGTTTGTCCTTACCTTCTGTTAAGTATGGTTCTAGTGCCTTACCAAAGAGATGTCCACCTGTGTAAGGTTTAGAGGCCAGACGCCACTTGGTCTTGGTGTCTGCTTGCCAATTCCTGGGCCAAAGGAGCCTTCATGCTGAGATGTCTGCAGCGATGGTCTGGCAGTGTATCTAGCCATGTGCAGAGAAGTGTCGGCTAGGTACTGGGATGTAGCCACTAACTTACCCAGATTTTGGTGAGCTCTGAGCTGGTCCGGAGGGATCCTGTCCTGGAGCTCACGTAACCCAAGGGCTGAAGCCCTGGCGAAGAAGGCCATGGACGTTGCCGCCTTTGTTGCCCAGGCTGATGCCAGATGGGAACTACGCAATGCGGAGTCAATCTTTTTATCCTCCACCCTAAGTGCCTCATTTATGTCCCCAGGGATATTAGCATTGGGAAACAATGAGTTCAAGGCTCATCAATCTCAGGATTCTCCAATAGGGAGGCCAGAGAACTGGCAACATTGAATAATGTTCCTTCTACTGCACCGGGGCTTAAGAAGGATCCTAAGTTCTCCCATTGTTCTTGAACTATATTCAGAAAAAGGGGAGGGCAGGGAATATTGTTCTGCGAGACTGAGGGCTCGGTGTATATGGCGTGGGGACCCTTGGACATTGTAGGTGGAGTCTCCTGTTCTTGGGGGAGGTTTGCAGTAGTGCAGGGTCTGAGTAGCAGGGAATTAAAGAATGAATGCTCAAAAAAACCGACAGGAGGGGTGGGGTCAGAGGGAGTGATGCCCTCATCCTCAAACAAAATCAGGCCAGATTGTTCAGCCCCTGTAGATTCCAAATCCGATGAGGGATCCTCCATCAAATCTGGAGATTGTGGATGATACATGGCCTGGGGGGGGGGGCTGTGGGGTGTTGGAGGCCATAAACTGAGCCACAGCCTGGGCTATCATGGACTGAAGGAGGTCCGGGTTCAAGGCCTGGTTCTCAGGAGGGCAAAGCCCTGCTGCAGTGGGGGTGAACGTGGCCTGGGGTCCTGGGGTGTCCTGGTTGGTTATGCCCCTCCCTGGGTCCCTCTTGTGGTTAAATCTAATTGGGGAATTCCCCTGGGGGGAGACCAGGCCCCTGGGGCTGAGGCACAATGTGAGGAAAGGGGTTCAAAAATGGACCTTCCCATCATGCCTGTCAGATCTGGGGAGGCTGCTCTCAATCTTTGGGACTCCTCCTCCCTCTGTGGCTCCCTGCTTGGCCGGGCTCGCTTGGTGGTGTTCTTTCCACTTGCCTCTGTTTGGCGTTTCCTCTTGGCCGGCTCGCTGATTTTCTCTGCCATGATGAGTTGCTCTGGGCTCAACCTTGGCAAAACGCCCCCCCTCAGCGCTGTAACTCACCAAGGGAGCCTGCAGAGATGATTCAGCCCGTGAGGGGGGTGGGTGGGGAATTAATGGGCACCGCGTCCCTTGGGAGCAAACAGGCCCTCCCCGGTTCAACGCTGTAGTCTCGAAGCCTCTGCCACCGGTGATGAACACTGTCTTCAGGAGAAACTCCAGGCAGTCTGGGCCTCAGTCACACACAAAATGGCCACCGTGAGTCAATTCAAAATGGCGGCCGCAGAGTTCGCACCAAAAAAACGGCGGTTAGAAGAAGGCCTTGAGGCCTGAGGCCTAAGCTGCGATGAGCCCTCATTCTGAGGAATCACTTGGGCTCCTAACGCAGCGAATGGATTCCAAAAAAAAAAAAGGCCATTAGAAGAAGAAGGCCTTGAGGCCTGTGGCCTAAGCTGCGATGAGCCCTCATTCCGAGGAATCGCTTGGGCTCCTAACGCAGCGAATGGATTCCAAAAAAAAAAAAGGCCATTAGAAGAAGAAGGCCTTGAGGCCTGTTGCCTAAGCTGCGATAAGCCTTCGTTCCGAGGAATCGCTTGGGCTCCTAACGCAGCAAATGGATTACAATTAGGTGAGCTGAGAGAAGATGAGGCAGGCCAAAGCCTAGTAAGGCCTCCAGGCTCTGAAAATTGGATCGGTGCCAAAAACTTTCTCCTGCTGCTGGGGCGGTCTGCTGAGGCCGAGGGACCTAGAAAAGGCTCCCTCCAGGCCTGATGAGCCTCGTCGTCCCTTGCGGAGCCCCCCAGTCAATTGGCAAGCTTACCCCTGCCTCTAAGGCCTCCAGGCTCTGGTTAGAAGAATGGAGCCTCTGATGCAGAGGAACGGCCCCTGGTAGGAGATTTCTCTTGCTTCTGGGAATCCAATTTTCAAGCTGATTGTGAAGCTGAAAGGCTCTCAAAGGGAGAAAGGGAAAGTTTCCCCCCCCCCCAAAGGGAGGTTTTGTCAGCCTGTCAGCCTGCTAGGCTACAGGTTGGGATGAAATAAAATAGGAATACCAGTCTTCTGCTCCAGGAGCGAAGAAAAAACGCGTCTTAGAGCAAAGAGACTAAGTCTAAAACTGGGGTGCAGTTGGCACAGAGGGGGCGGTACTAAATTTCAGACTTAGTCTAATTGGAGGAGATAGATTAAGACAACCCATCCGTGGGTTCTCCATCCAATCATGCTGGAGAAGAGAACTGTCCTGAAAAAATGTGATGGGCAATGAAAGAGTCAAACACACTCTTTAAAGGCTCGCATTCACTCATGTACACAGAGAGATGGATATAGCCTTTTTTTTTTTTTTTTTTTTGAAACCAGTCCATGCTGTTCTAAACCCTTTGGCTCCACTCTACCTTGTATCTTCTCAGCATCTGAACTATATATAAATCCTCTCCCTTGACTGGAACATATTCTATAGGCCTCCTGTGCTTAATACATTTCTGGCTTGGATGCACTAAGTCTGTGCCACTCAGCAACTCTCTTGGAACAGAGGCTGCTCTGCATAACTGGCTTAATGAAATTGCCATCCTCGTGTACTGCTCTCCATGCCAAACACTGTGCATGATCCTATTTGAAATGGCAGTTCTGATTTGCCTGCCTACTGTCCTTTCAGAATTTATTTGGCATTCAGTGGGATGTTTCTAAGCTGCCTCTCAAGGGGACTGGACCCTTAGCTGTGATTCTTCTGAAAGACAGCCAATGGCCCCTATAAATTCCACTTCTATAAAGCCCCTCTCTTGGGAGAAGATGACTGTTTATCCATCAGGTGCTTACAGCCTACACAAGCAATTTAGTTCTCTGGCCCCAACTGGCTAATGTCCAGAGTTTCTGAGCACAAGAAATGTGCTACGTGCGCCAATATTTCACAAATCAAATGAGGATGTTGATGCTTTTGTGTTTTAGCATCTACCTTGACACCAAATGTAAAGATTTTTGTAAGCTTTTTATTGTTTTTTAATCAATCAATCTTAAGATAACAAAATCCTATGCTGCAATGTTAGGATCTAAGAAGGATGCCATTGGGAAGTAGGTAGATTGAAAAGAGGCAGTGATCCTCAATTAGGAAAGGAGTGAAAATTTCAGAGCCTAAATTTTTAAGAAAGCTGAAAAAATCGGACAATTACCTGGAAAGGAATGGAGTGACCCTGTGGAAATAGTAAAGCCAAATCTCTGAATTGAGTTCAAAGTCCTGTGACTTCATAGCCACATCAGTGTGGTTATCCTGGCAGTAATTGGAAAAAAATGGTTTGTCAGGTTCTTTTTCAGGGATATTTCTTCAGCTTTCCATACAAGCTTGTTCTTCTGCTTTTCCACTGAAGTTTCTCATCGCAAAACAACCTTAGATTGGGAAACTGTGGCGTTGTTTAAATTCTGAATTTTGCCGATTCAACATTCTGTGGAGATTAAAGAACTTTTTAACTTCTTGCAAGTGGGGTCAGGGATATTCCTTCAGGAAGCAGCATTGAGAGGGGACTTCCTTCCATTCTCCTTTGAAGCAAAACATCCTAACAGAGCTGTAATTGTATATTAACCACATTTTGGGTAGAGGTGAGAAGACATCCAATTAACAGCAGTTCAGAAATCTCCTGCTGAATCCAACCATTATCCTATCAAGGAACAGCATCCTCTGTTCCACTGGGATCAAGCCAATGCATTCAGAAATTTGGACATAGTGTCCACAGTACTTTCATCATTTCCTGCCAGCAGCTGGCACTGCGTGCAGGGTTTACTGCCTCTGTTTTCAGAGGTAATAAACCACCATCAAGACTAGTAACTACTGATAGCCTGGTCCTCTATGAATTTGTCTGATAACCTTTTCAAACTAAAGTAATATGGTGTAACTAATTTAAATCTAAATTAATGGCTGTCACTACCTCTGATAACAACTTGCTCACAATAAAGATGTCCTTCCTTTAATCAGTCCCAAATCTTCCCATTTAATTTCAGTGAATGATTGTGTTTTAACGTTGGGAGAGAGTGAGAAAAAAAATCTGCATTCATAATTTTATATGCCTTGGCATATCTCCTCTTACCCATTTTCATTCTAAAAAAGAAAAAAAACCACCCTAAAACTAAAGTTTTGCATTCATTGTTGTTCAGATCTCATAATTATTTTGGTTAAACTTTGTGTTTTTTGTGGAGAAATTTGTTCTGAAAGTTTTATAATTCTATATTATCTTTGTTGGTTATAGTGACCAGGATTCTATCTAGATCAGGGCTTTTCAACCACTGGTACAGGTACCACCTGTGGTACATTGGCACCTGGCAGGTGGTACGCGACCATCCTAGAAAAGTGGTTGTGGGGGAGGGGAATGAGCTGAACTCGTGACAGCACTGCACAAGCATGAGCGAGAGATGGCTGGAGCTGCAGGACTGTCAGGGCTCAGCAGAAGTGCCAGGATTAATGCCGTTTTCCAGCTGATCGGCATTTTTTCGGGGCTGTCAGGGCTCAGCAGAAGTGCCAGGATCAGCGCCAGGCTCCAGCTGGAGCTCGGTGCTGATCCTGGTGCTTCTGCTGAGCCCTGAAGAAGCACCAATCAGCTGGAAAGTTGCAGCATCTTCAGGGTCTTGTGATTTACATTCAGATGCTTGGCAACTGATTCATATTTATGACAGTCGCAGTGTCCCAGGGTCATGTGAAGTGACCAAAACCTGCTGCAACCACCCAGCAGATGGGGGGAATAAAAGCCAAACACCCTCCACCCCACCCCTGCTGCCAATCCTCAACAGAAATGCTCACAACAATGAAAACCTCAGACAGGAGGAAGAGCGTGGCTGGGTGGGTAGGCAATGTCTTGCTCGGCTGTGGCTTGGGGGGCAATTTTTCAGTGCCATTGTAACTTCGAACAGTCACTAAGTGAACTGTTGTAAGTCAAGGACTACCTGTACTTTATCACTTTTTTTCCTTTTTTGGGGGGGTCATCAAGGTTTTGACACCTTGCTAGGTGACTGGTTGTACTCGGATGTTGCCATATCCTAAAAGTGGTACAGTGGGTGAAAAGGTTGAAAAGCCCTGATCTAGATGACTGGTCTGGATAGGCTATTAAGGCTATTAAGATCTGGAAAAAGTAAAGCCGGCTTAAGCTCAACTTTAGGAAGACCATATGGTTGTGAGGTCAAGGACTTTCTTTCCAGAAGTTTTTGATGCACATCTCCAAGCCAAAGTGATATATCTCTATGTATTGGAGTCGTCCAGGGCAGAAGTTCTTGTCTGAGGAGCAAGCAACAGCTTCATCTGACACATTAATTACATCCTTTCTAGATAGTCGCTCATGCCTTAGTCACCTGTTGTTTCGGTTTTAGCATTGTGATCAACATTGGACTTCTCTTGAAGATTAGTCAGAAAGTGTAGTTACAGACATGCATGGATATGGTCATACTTTGATTTCATGAAGTACAATGGCTACCAATTGTCTTCTGAGTGCAATTCAAGGTGCAGTTATCATTAATTAAGACCTTCACAGTTCAGGGATTGCATATGTTATGGAACTGTCTTTCTCCAATTGTTTGTATCCACCAATAAGGGTTGGTATGCTCCAGGTCCAACAAGAAAGCAATGCCTTTCTGTGGGATCCCAAAATGTGCCTTCTTGTTGGTGTTCCTGCCTTCTGCAACAGCGTTCCCCTTGAGATTTATTTGATCTCATTCTTTCTGATTTTCAGGAAAGCATTACAACTTGGTGGTTTGTGAACTCACCTGAAACATTATTATAGTAGTAATCCTGTACTGTTTTTTAAAATATTTTTTTTAAAAAAATGTGTGCTGCTTTGAGTAGTTATCTAAACACTGGGTGAGAGTAGAAAACTGTAATAAGAGTTGGAGATTATTGATGTGTGCACTACAGAGGCTGTTTTTTTTCTCCCAAGAGCTAGCCTGATATTCTTTAGTGCAGTTGTGGAATTTATCATATCATTTTTGAAGTAAGAAATAATGGGCAGACCAGTTTCCTTTTTGAATGGAAAGCAAGTAGGATCCGCTATATTGTCTTTCACCTCAGAGAGCCAAAGGTCTTTGTTAATTCATGCCTTGCTTACAGAATACAGTTGCAGGACTGATCGCAGAAAGGAACTTTTCTGTAGTTTGGCACCAACAGTGAAATTCTTTCCTTGCAAAAGCTAATTCTATGTCACACCCTCTTCGACTGTGCACCTGTCCCAATATGGAATGCATACAGTAGAGCTATTAGACTAAAGTAAAGAAAAATAATTATAAAGTGCAAGCATTGGCAGTTAGAAGTTCCTGAGATACCAGTGTACTTTCAGAGAATACATGAGCCCTGCCTATGCCAAATGAGAATTCACATTTTTTACCTAGTAAGTGGATACTACCCATCCAGATTAGACATTGAATAAACCAGTACCAAGTTTCTATACTATGAATAAAACAGAAGTAATTTGCATTTTCAGCTGAATCAGAAAACAATGAGATACCGAATGATGCAGATGTAGGTGCCTTTCAGCAGTACAAGAGAACAATAGGAATATTCTGGTTTGTGTGTTATGCCAGGTGCAGAATGGTATGTATAAAGACATTATTTTGTTTTCCTGTTTCTTTTGCAAAATAGAGGCAGTTGTGGTGGAAATGCAAGCCACACTTTAAGAGAATATATATATATATATATATATATATATATATATATATATATATATATATATATATATATGCATAAATGCAATAATTCTCAAAACTGCCTTTTCACATTCAAACAGCATTACATATCATTAGCTTTTTCTTATTCCTTTTTTCGGTGGTGTTTCCAAAATGAAAAACGAAACATTGCAGTGCATATACATATTGTATGACATCTTTAGTATTCCAGAGTGAGTTAGCAACAAACAGCTAGTATGCCATATGCCCTTTAAAACTGAAAGGCCACCTGCCAACTCATTCCCACTTTCCTCTTTTTGGGTTATCAGATGCATATAAATTAGTGTATTCCTGGGATAAGGCAGAAATACTCATGCTAGCTGCAGACACAGGGGGGGGGGGAGAGAGAGAGAGAGAGAGAAAGAGAGAGTTCATTTCTGAAGAGTCTCAATGTAACTCCTATATTTTGATATGGTTATTCAAATTTAAAAGGTCAGTTTTAGATTTGAATGAAAATATCTGTAATTTTGCATAAAAAGAAATCTTTGTGTGTGCGTGCAGGGCTCTCTGATGTGTGCAAAGAATTCATCAATAGGTGGATAGTTGTGCTCAAAGGACTATTATATTTTACCATCTAGTTATTCCAATAGCTAATTGCTGGGTTTAAGCTGCAAAAAGCTGCAAAATTATCCAAGGAAGAGACAAATCTTTGAAAAGTACTCATGTGTAAATGTGTAACATTTCAGCAGAGAGTAACTGCTATCTAATTAAGTCTTCCATTTCTTTCTCAAACAATCTGGATGGTGTTTAATTCTATTCAGCCTCCTAATCATTTACATATGAACACAGCTTGTTTTTGTTCAATAAATGTGGACAGTCGAATTGGGCAAAGGTTTTTTGAAGGAGCAGTTAACTATGCACTTTTGTTAGAGTGTAGAATTAAGTCAATTGACAGTAGGGTAAAAACGAAGAAATGGAATATTATGCATTTTTTCATTTTCTTTTTTGAAAGGAATATAATTTCTTCATGTAGGAGTCTGTGTGCATAAACATTATTGTTTGCATTAACAAAAACTTCTAAAAAGAGAAAATATAGTTTCCAATTTCTCAAGGTCTTTCTTTCTCTCTCTTTTTCTTTCTTTCTTTCTTTCTTTCTTTCTTTCTTTCTTTCTTTCTTTCTTTCTTTCTTTCTTTCTTTCTTTCTTTCTTTCTTTCTTCTTGTTCCTTCCTTCCTTCCTTTTTTGAAATTGCTTGAAATTGGACCCATGTTGTTACAGTTTTGGCCTTAGAAAAATTCCAGAGATATTAGGATTTTCCCCTGATCCAGACACTAGAATATCCAACATGGAAATTACCCTTTTCAAATGGAATGGCTATTCCTTTGGAAAGTTCCATGTGGCACATGTTTGTGTTATCCCTGTTGCCCCAGAAGAATGTTTAAGTCATTATGTTTAAACACGTCATGTTTATGGTCTCTTTATAGTGGTGGAGATGATGGGTACTGTATACCATTAAAAATACTGCCTTCAATACTAAAATATCAAGTCTCTCCATACATCAAAGATGGCATAATGTATCAGGGTTTTTTTTCCCCTTCCTTTTCTACTTTTTCAGAATTCATAATCAAAGACCAAGTGAATTTGAATAGGGGAGTGCTGATTGATTAAATCCTATAGGATCTACTACAAATCCCTTCTTTTTCTAAGCTTAACTGCTGTTGCCAGGGCCAGAAATTTATCTTATCCAAGCCTTTAAGGAAGTTGAAAAATCCAAGGAGTAAAGTCATATTTTATCTGCAGAGTTTTCAGAATGTTATAGTCCAAATCTTGGAAGCTGACCAGAATTTGATATAAGATATAAATAAAATCTTTGTTCTTGTTGCAGATGTAATAACCAAAGAAAACATCTAGTTTCTCAGCCCTACAAATCCATCTCAGATGGGGATGCAATAGATTTATTGATTTTACCATGTTGAAAGCTCTAGCCACATAGGTAGAACTTCAGTCCGAGAATTCAAATTTTTAAATAGTTTTCATTAATGAATTTTTGTTCACTAACATATGTTTGGTTATTTGTACTACTTAAAATATAAGATTCCATAATTAGTTTCTCTTTTCATTTCCCTTTATTCTCAAGTCAAAGTCAAGTATCTCTTCTATCTATACTTGCGTATGCAGATGTTGAAATTCACACTATAATAGCATTTAACCAGACATGTGGTGGGATGACGTGCTCTTTAACAAACTTTCTTTAATAATACTCCACAATGATGCATTCAAAGTTTCCTATACAACATTTTCATCACCATGACATGTTCTCACATTAGTTTAGTTAATCATCATGAAATTCATTAAACTTTCATACATATCCACTATAAAACAATGATTTGAAGGCAATTGTCAAGTGTCTTTTAACTTTTATCATTATTATATAATCAGATGGATTCTGGAGACTTAGAAATATATTTCATATGCAGGATAAAATAGGTTTTTATTCTCAAATGTTGAACTCAGAGTAAAAATGTTAAATTACTAAAATATCTGAATTGATTATTATGTTCAGAAAAACAATTAGGGAAGCTAATGCTTTAAATGTGAAAATTCAAAGTCTGGTTGGTAGACCCGAGTGCAATTCTATAAAGCAGGATCGTTCATGATGTCCCTTTTTACCTCTCCCTTAGCTAAAATGGCCATATTTTAAAATCTCCAATCATCATATGGTCACACTAAATTATTCTAACTTTGAACATCATGGGTAGAGAAGCTTTTTTTCTGGCTAAGAAACAGATTGTCACAAAGATTTTGTCAGGGTGTCCAAAATGAAGAAAATAGACCCAGAGTCTACAAATTTAGTATTTAGTCCCACATCAATTCAATTCATTTTAAAGTGATAGATTGATCTTACAGGGGAAAAAGTACTTTATTTTAGAATGCTACAATCATTTATCCAACCCTAAAATGTTTGTTTAGTAAGGGCAGTGGTGGGATTCAAACATGGAACAACCGGCTCTCTGTGTGGATGCCACTTCTGGAAGTCCATTCTGGGCCTGGTCAACAAAAAAATTAGCTACCAGTTCTGCCAAAGTGATGTGAACCGGCTGATTCCCACCACTGAGTAAGGGTAATCAGGAGAGGAAGAAAACACCTTTCGTCACTTCCTCTTTCTGAAGTCATTACAAAAGTAGTGTGGCACTACCTAAATTATTATTTTATTTTCTCTCTCTGTTCCTTCCATTTTTATTTCTGTTTGTGTCAAAGCTTTTGGACAAGAAGCCTGAGTTCTTGTATTTGTTTATGTGAGTCATTCTAAAAATGTATCTCAGGCGAATGTCAAAATGAATAAGCCTGAAGTAAATACATAAACGTATAATATATTCAGCAGTGGGATTCAACCAGTTCACATCACTGGTAGCTAATTTTTTGTTGACCAGGCCCAGAATGGACTTCTGGAAGCAGCATCCACACAGAGAATCGGTTGTTCCCATATTTGAATCCCACCACTGAATACATTCATGCATAAATATTTGTTTGATTTCTAAATAATAAACAATATTGAACAGACCTTTATTTGGAAGTATAATTCAATTGACATGAGCAAGACTTACCTCTTAATAGACAGAATTAATGGTTTGGTTGGTAAATTACAAAAGACTGAGGTGCAGATAAATTTAAAACTTTGTAGATCTTGTAGGTCTTGTCCATTATTTCATTCTGTCTTTTGAACATTGTGCATTGAACATTTTAATTCAGTATGTAACCTGAATTTAAAAAAAATAGGCAGGAAAACATCTGTATAGATATAATTGTTACAGTTATATCTAAAGTATGCTTTTTAAAATACAACTACTACATATATATTATGGGTCACAAGGTCTTCTAATTTTTACCCTCCTCACCCATACAAATATATATTCTTTTTGAGGTACATTTTCTCAAAATATGCTGTTGATGTGAATATTTGTATGGAGAAAAAAATATAAATTACAAAGTCAGCAGATTCATTGCTGTTTGTTCAGTGATGGAGTCCATTTGGAAGATCACATATTGTTCCCTTCAAATCTGTTATGGTAGATTCTTTTTTTTAACATCGTCATCCAAGATATATTTAGAAATAAAAGATAGAGCATAGGACTATCAACTTAATGCAGCAATCCTAAACCAATTTACCTAAGAATAAACTCAATGCATTTGACTGGCCTCTTTGACATGTGGAAGTGAGAATTCATTATGGAAGAGAGAGTTGACTATCTCAAGGGAAAGATAAAGGATGCAGTGAAAATGTGGTACTTAAATAGTTTGTGTGGTTAAAAAAAAGAGAAGAGATTGAGCTGAAAATGAATGAGTTATAAACGAATATGAACTGAATACAAAAGTGAGTCACCCATATGAAAGAAACATGATGAGGAATGAAAAAAAAATGAATGAGGATTAAATTGCAAAATAAATACATGAAGAAAGTGTGAATGGGTTAAGAGGAAGGGGAACACTGCATTAGATGCAGATTTGGTCCTCAAAACAGACAAATAAGAAATGTAAAGGGCAGTGTTTTACTTAATGTACTGATGTGGAAGCAAGAATAATTTCCAACGCTAGTAAAGTATAGGAGGTAAATTAGAATTAATTAGATTTACTTTTCATTGTAATATATTCTCTTCTCTTCTTTTTACACTTTGCATAATGTTGTTCACCTCATAAGGGAACAGAATGATGGGCATGTCTGTCTCTATGTATGTATTAAATTTAATCAAAACCAAAATGATTGGAGCTTATAAATTGCTCCAACATCAAATAAAAAAAAGAAAGAAAGCAGTAGGCGCAATCTGGATATTTTGCAAAATCTAATCCATTGGAGATGGTTGTAATTGCCACAGAATTGCTTCTGAAACTAATTTGTACATGCTCAGATAAATGAAAGAGAATTACATTTTCCATTTCTCTTTTGTACAAAATAGAGAGATGACATTCTCCTTTAAATATTTGTGGGTTTTTTCCTCAGGTTTTGATCCCCCTTTGAAATTTGCTAATCAAGGCCTTCTTAAAAGTAGCAAGCTTCATGCTTGAAAAGCTATGAAGCTTTAGTCAAGACATTAATTTTAAACAGATCCTTAGAGTGTTTTTCCTGTTAAAAATATTGTCTGCAGAGAGGACAGGCAATTATACCTTAACATAAGACACTAAAATAAAAGGATCCTTTATAGCATATACACTCTCAGGGATGTTCTGAGAACCCTCTGTGTTTTTGTATGTAGCCTATAAGATCACTAGCTTGAAATGATGAGCTATTAAAAGAATTGACTGAACCATTCCTGATCAGCGTCTTGTCAGCGAAAGACATTGTACATCCTATTACTTGCAACTCTGGGCTTTAGTGTACCAATGTATTCATAATTAGCCATAGATTCTAAAGACTGTTTACCTCTGTTGACTCAAGAGGGCTCTTGAAAATATCACTAGAAGAAAGGATTATTAGCTTTCCCCCCCTCCCCTCTTTCATCTCTTTTATTGCTTGCATAGCTTTGGACTCTTGCATGGATTGGAGAAAAGGAGACACTTATTTCAAGATTCATTGGATATCCTTCCACTGACTGCTCTGGAGGAAAAGATCTCTTGGCATTTCTATCTAAAAGTGTGCAGTCAAATGTTCTTCCATTGTTATGCTCCCTGAGTAACTCTGTTGTTCTTATATGGTATTTCTCTTTCTTGCTAGCTATATTTGGAAAGATTCTCTTATGACCCTCTGTCCACCTAACCTGTGCCCTTTATTGCAAACAGATTAAAGAACCATCTGTTTGCAAATATGTAATTACTGTATTGATTCATTCCTTGCCCTTTAACAGCAGGACTGTCTCATATTAAATGGCCAAGCTGTGGTGGAACATTACAAAGAGTTCATGAAGGGTAAAAATACTCAAAGAAGAGCAGGGACTGTGGACTTTGTTACTGCCAGTTAAATGTTAGAAAAACTAATGTAGGAGAGGTTTACACTGCACTTTGCAAAATTTTCTTAACTGTCTTATCTTTCCCATAACACAGCCAGCCCTAACCAGATACCTTCTCCAAATGTATCAGAACTTCAGCTGCTAGAATTTCTAATCAGCATGGCTATGTTAGCTGGAATTCTGGATGGTTGCCAAGTGGTCCTATAGTGCTATTAAAACACTACCCCCCCCCTCTCTCGCTCCCTCCCTCCCTCCCTCCTCATTTTTGATCCTTTGACCCTATAATTATAAGCTTCCTAGAGAATCACAATTCTCACACAATTTTGAGGGAGTGCAAGAGTTCTTATGATGCCATAAAACTGGTTTTGGTCCAAGAACAATTACTACGAGGGAGAGTAAGATAGCTGCTGAAATGCTCATCTGAAACTCTTCTGACAGTGCTGTGCTGTTAACTATGGAATTCTTATTTGGAGCTTGAGTTAAGGGGATAGGATTTAGGTCTGCTCTTAAATTAAAAGTGACTTTTGCAATCCAAGACAGGTCTGTAGTTCCAGTCATAACTTCCGGTTGGTTGGAGAGTACTGAAAGCAAATCTTTGATCTAACTATTTGCTTATCCTCTGTTATCAAATTATCAGACTCTGTATATGTTGTGTCCTGAGCCTGCAAAAGCAGGCTCGGGACATTGCAATGGTCCCAGGCTGTTGCAAGCTGCCCGGGACCAGACTAAGTGGAGCCAGCCTGCGCGTATGCACAAGGCGTGAAGTGCGCACTCTCAATTGTAACTTTTTTGCCCAGGGATTCTATTTAGAGTCAGAGAGGCCTGCGAGCCTCTGAGTTGTGTCGAGTGAGCTGAAGAAGAATAAAGCTATTGTTACCTTCAGAATGTGTGCTCTTCTTTCGCCATTGACTCGAGGACTTAACAGTATAGCAAGAGCACTTAACTTATATACCTCTACACAGTCCTCTACATCCTCTCTAAGCAGTTTACAGAGTCAGCATTTTGCCCCCCATAATCTGGGTCCTCATTTTACTGACCTTGGAAAGATGGAAGGCTGAGTCAACCTTGAACCAATCAGAATTGAACTGCTATCAGTGAACAGTGAATTGACCTGCAATATTGCATTCTAACCACTGCACTATCATGGCTCAGTATAATCAGCTATTCGTTTTAGAAAAAAAATGAAGGCACTGCAGCTAAAAAGCAGCATGAAGAAGAGATAATAGGTCCAACTGGCTACTTGAATAAGTTATTATTCCAGTATCCATTTAGAATTATTTCAGTTTTGCTCTTCTGTTTATGAAAGGGGACACAATAAAAGCAAAATAATCTTCCCAAACCTTGTATTGAAGTAATTGTATTTGTTTATAATGTGCTATGGCATGTCAACAGGTGAAGTTAATTTTTTTCCGATATTGACATCTTGGGTCATATTAGTTTCATTCGTTTCTCACTGGTAAGCAGCTTTTGCAATGTCCAATGAGAAGTTTCACTGGCAAATCAATTCATAGTCTTTAATTGTGTCACTCTTTCTGCATTAGAGAAGTCTTTTAATAATGAATGTACTTTCAAGACCTTGCGGCCAGATATTATGTAAACCAGACCGGACTTGTTTTCAGTATATTGCTGATATTAGCATGATGGATTCCTCACAGTCCCCAAATAATCACTTGTTTAATTGCACTGGAGCTAACTTTATTTCTCCTGTGAAAATGATGTGTTTGTACACACTTCATAAAGAATAAGGTACTGTGGCAATCAGCCAGTTGGATTTTCCACACAGCTATTTTTCACCACTAGTACAGCAATTATACCACATTGTCTTTATATACAATTCAATCTGATTTACACTTTGTTGGGAAAAAATACACATAATCAACATCTGGATGAGCAAAGATTTAGTAAGTGGAAAATGCGAACAGCAGTCAAAAGTCACAGAATCCTTTTTTGAAAATGAAATTTACTACCCCATTGCTCTCAGTGGGAGTACTTATTTCTTCTGCACGTAAACATGGACAGAAAGCAAATAACCAAAACTATAATTGTTGCATTAAAAATAGCAAGACAACTAGCAAAGGTCAAGCAACCCCGGTCTTTATTGTACCTCATTGGCTTAGAATGAACTCCATTCATCCAGCCAAATAATACTGCTACCATAACAAACACAGTAGACACCAAGAAATTAAATTGTATGTATAATCTATGGCCTATAAAATGCTTCATTTCTCTTGCCTGACATGATAGTTGAACTCTTAAGGATAATATGACATGTAAAAATCACTGGTGTCATTCTTGTACCTGTTGAAAGAAAAGTCTACTGTTGAGTTTTGCTATTGCTACATTTGTGGGGAGTCTGAGCATAATAGTGGGAGTCTATCCTCCAGAAAGATATATGCTAAGAAAAGATGGATATCTTTGGAGCCCATTTCTCCAAAGGATTCGATCTATCTGGAACTCTCACCAAAGGAGGACATGCTGAGAATCCCAACTTTACTGGAGGTAAAAAGGTCAGGAACCCAAAGACCGTGGAGAAGCTGATTTTATTATACCTGGTGCTTCTATTTTTAATGGTGGCTATTTTTTATCATGATGTCTATAGAGTAGGTGGTATGCAGACAATCATAAAGGGAATCATAATTGAACTTAAATCAGTTAAATATAGCTAATATGATTATTAGCCATGTATTTAACCATTGCTGCAACATGAACTATTATAATTTAGAAGGAACTTTTGCAGAAGCTCTAAAGATGCTTTCATCAGGTGAAGGGTGCATGAGGATATAGTATCTATATCTCTGGCATAGTAGTTCTGACAAATAAACAAAAGATATACGGTAGGTAAATCATCTCAGACTAGCAGAAACATTTCTGAACATCTTGTTGCTCTCAAGACACTTTGGAAAAATATCTTGGCATGCTTTCTGGCATACTAACCCATAAAATATTGGCATAATATATGTGCAGATCCAAGCTGTGAGTTCTTTTGTAATTGACAGATGGAAATTCTGTCAATGTGCATATTTCTAAGGGTCATCCACTGTTTTGGGTATGGCACCTAGTGTTCCGATAACCAATGTGACCACATGGCCAGAGAGATGGTGGTGCAATGGTTAGAGTGCAGTATTATAGGCAAATTCTGCACACAGCCGGGATCCTGACAGGGGTCAAGATTGACTCAGCCTTCCATCTTTCTGAGGTAAATAAAATGAGGACCCAGATTGTTGGGGGCAATATGCTGACATTTTAAATCACTCAAAGAGTGCTGTAAAGTATTATGGGGTGATATATGACTAAGCACTATTGCTATTATACCATAATATTTCAATTTTGATTTTCAGATCTTGATGCTTTGTGATATTCTCCAACTCTTCGTCTTCTATTCTATTATTTCCTGCTATTGTCACATCAATTACCTACAATTTTCAATTGCAATTAAGTCTGTTGTATTGTTAGGCAAATCTTTATTAGTTTGTACCTGGAAATCCCACAAAACTTTAAGCCATTCATTTTCGATGTTCCCACCAATTTTTCATTACTGGCACATGATAAATTTTAGACATGTTCCAGTAAACTGTTTGAGCAACAATATTATGTCGTTGTTTATAATCAGTTTGTGCAATCTTCTGACCTGAGTATGGTCTATTTTTTTTTTTTTTTCCTGCCTCTTTGCACAATATAGACTTTGAATCATTTGGCAGTTTTTCAGTTCTGGCCTTGAATGCAAGAACTCAACTAGCTTGATCTTGAGCAGCTAAAATCAAGCCTTCACTTTCTTTTTGTTGTTGTTTCAATTGTATGCTGTTGCCAGATTTTATCTTTATCTACTTCACCCTCAATTTTTTTTGTAGAAATTGACCACGTAATGCTTTTCGTTGCCAGCATTCTGTTTGTGTTTTTACTACATTATTTCTATAGTCATATTTTGTTTCCTGAATGTTTAGTAATTTCCAACTTTTAACTTGCACCAATGAATGTCTTAGTGACTTTTGCAAAATCAGCTAATGCACGGTTGTCTTCTTTGACAGTTTTTTGCCCTGAAGTCAACCTCTCTACCTGCAATTTTGTGGAGCAGATATAATCAGCATCACCACAGAGATGTATATAGTGAATAGTCATTAGCTCTCTTTTTTTTTCAGTTCTAATCTAATCTAATCTGATCTGATTTGATTTGATTTGATCTGATCTGATCCAATCCGATCCGATTCAATCCAATCCAATCCAATCCAATCTAATCTAATCTAATCTAATCTAATCTAATGATTGTTGCCAATTCTGAGAAAAAAACAGTCTAGTTTTCCCATGGCTTTGATTTCCTGTTTTGATATACTTAATGGGGCTGACATCTATCTAGAAAAGGGGTGTCAAACTGCTGGCCCGTGGGCCGGTTGCATCATATGGAGGCCATGTCCACCCCACTTCCGGCAATGTGAAAAAAGTCACGATACATCATGACACATCATGTGACGTGGCAAGTTTGACACCTGTGATCTAGAAAATCAACCTTTCTAAAACTCCAGCAGCTGCTATCAAGAAATACTGGAGCACTTAAGCTAATAATCTAACTTGACAAAGGTCTTATCAATTCCAGATTCCAGTGTTATTCCTCATTTTCTAGAACGTATTGCATTGTTAACACCAACAAATCTTTCTCAATATTTTGTCTTGGTTTTTAGGTTTCCTTCCTTCTCAATTGCCTGGCAGAGTTTTTGTTCTTCATCACATAATAATATAGAGAAAGAAAAAGTGTTCTGCATAAAACATGTTGAGTCTTGACTAAGGATTCTCTTCACCCCTTGAAATTTCAGTAAGAATCAATGAAACAAACAGAGAAAAAACACATTTTTCCTCACAGATCAGTTGTTTAGTTGCTTAATCACCTTTGCTTACTATTGTTAAAAAATTAACACCCCAGGATTCAAAGGCACACATTTGATAACTCTCTTGGAGGAAAAAAAAGATGTATTCCAGTAGCTATAACAACCAGACTAGTAGGAGCTATCAGGATGTAAGCAAGATACTATTCAGTATTATGTAAATTTTAGAAATCGGCAAGGTGTTGCAAGTGAAAATTTATGAATGCATAGGTCTTTTCTGTGTGATTTCTGTAGTTGTTATATCTGGCTTAAATCTAATAATCATTGGGTTTATATGTGCTTTTCCTTGTGCAGGCTTGCTGCCCAATTTAATAGTGGTCATTTAGATACAAAATATTTTAAATTAGCAAGTAAACCTATTTTACTACATTGAAAACCACTTAGTGCTTTTATTTATGCTTAGGAGAATTGAATCCTCCCAATTTAAGCTTGGAAAAATCCTGGCTTAATCAGTTCCACAACTGTAGGACAAATCATTGGCTCCTGTAATTGCTGATCAAATAGCAACTTTACTGAATGTTACAAATATCTATCTGTACATATATGTATGTGTGTGTATATGTACTTTTCAAGTAAATATAGTGTGAATGTGAAATATAAAACATAATGCCAAGTTTTGTGTGGGAGAAAGTATAAAAGAAAGAAAAAAACCCACTTAAAATAGTTTGTCTCCTTTCTCTTACTCTCTTTGTTTTTTTCTAGCCAAAGTAACAAGCTGATTCAGGCATTTGCATTTCAAGAAGGAATTTGCCTATTGAATGTGTGTGTGTGTGTGTGTGTGTGTTTGTATTGTAGTATATGCATATACTGCAGTAGTTTATAAAGGATTTGTAAAGGACAAAAAATTCTTAGCAATTGCACGACTATAGGACAAATCTAGATTCCTGTAATTGATCATCAAATATCACTTTTACGGAATATTACAAATATCTACTGTATGTGTATGATCCAGGCATCTGAAGTTCAAGAAGGAACTTGCTTATAAACAAGATTATTCCCTCTCCCCCTTCCCCAATATTGAGAATCTTGACATACTCAAGATTACAATGTTTAATACCAGTGATCCATCAAAACCATGCATAACTCTTTTGGGTGTCCTTATCACTCCAGCAGTTGCAGAGCTCATAAATAAATACAGACTACTATTTATATTTATATCACCACTGAAGAATCTTCAGGCTAGGAGACCCATTCTTGGAACCATATGATGTTACAGTCTAGAATCTGAACTCCTATTTACAATCTACTGGCAGAAATTAAATTTATTTCATTTGTCTTTCCTTTTGTAAAAGTATGGACTTGAAAGGCAGCAGAGGTTTCCTAAAAGAAAGCCTTGTCTCTCTTTAACAGTCCTCATCTTTTTTAGGGCCATAACTTGCTCGAGCATATAATCACTGACAAGAACTTTTAATCACCAACAAAACTTTTCTTCCTCCTTTTTTCTCAAGATAATCTTTGTTTTACCAGTGGAGTATTTCCTTTACTAGCATTTATAAATATTAATATAATTCACTTTTTCTCTTTGAAAATGCTCTGTTACATGCAGATCTTCCAACAGTAAAATGTCAAAGGAAATAATGAAGGTGTTTATCTCTCTGCTCAGAGAGGTGGCCCATCCCAGTGTGACCAAGTCAAAGTGAAGAATTTCACTTTGACTTCAGTGAAGATATAATGATGTTCTAAAGCTGGTTTTCTCACTTCAGTGCCCTCCTGGTGCAGAGGACATGCATTCTGAACTTTCTCCACCAGTATGTCCAAAGATCATGCTGGGTGAGAACAACAGGATCTCAAGGGCATTGCATTTTAATGGCATGCTAACTTAGACCACAATGTTAAAATGTTAAAATGCTGGACTGACACAAGAAACGTAGACTTGAATCTAAATCTCAGCCATAATAGTCATTGGTTGTGTTCATACAGTAGTCAAAGCAAAAGCTTAATTAAGAAATACATCCAGAGGACCGTTTTACAGCCTTCCACCACTCATACATGATCAAAGTTTCCCGTGTTGCTAAATCTGAACTGTTATTCACAACCAACCTTTATTAACAAGTCCAGTTACCCTAAGGTCAAAATGCAAGCCACACAACAGGTTAGTAAGAGCTATGATAATGGTGCACACTTTCACTGAACTTTGTGGCGTAATGTATCATATGACGCTGCCAGTAAATGACTGAGTAAAATGCACATACATTTAGTGCAACCTGTTGCTAAGCATTATTTTGTGGGTAGTGTGGGATTCCTTAGTTTCCAATGGATTGGAAATGGCTTGAGGTAACATTGCCAGGAAAAAAAGACTTAGGTTTCCATTCTGTAATCTTCAATGTGAATCTTCTAGGAAGATGGCAGATAATAGCAACTTTTTCACCAAATTGGAAAGGCCGTAACATGCATCAGAAGCTGGATCAGGTGGAATTAGACATTAAAAGCAATGGTTTTAGGTGTAACTCTGAAAAAAGTCAAATATTATTCTAAGACATGTGCCACAAATCAATGTGTCCATTCCACCAAATTCTCTTTTTAAAACCTTTTTTTAGGTTTGATTAAATAGACTGTTTCACCATATTGCTTATCAGCATTTTCAGAATTCAAAGAAATATTACTTCCTCTGTAAAATAAACTCAATACATATTACAAATAAACAATGGATTGAATCCTAAGGAACAGGAAGAGGATTGACATTGCCATTATCAATATTCTTACAACATGAGGGGGGAGATTATTATAGGAATTGTTTACATAAGGCATAGCATGTTTCCTTTGTATTGGAAATATGGCATTGTTTAAATAAGAATTAAGTTGATAAGAAAAAAATATCATATATGAGGTTATTATTTCTACAAGCATGAAAAAATGTTTATATTTAACCATTTGTACACTGAAAATATTAACAATTATATATGTTTAAGGTTGAAGAAGGAGAATATTATTGGGAGAAGGGAAGATCAACGAAATATACTATTAATTAATATACTATTTATGGAAGTACAAAAATTAATGATCATTGACTGTTAACTACCATTGATTGTTTTTTTTTTCAAAATTTATGAACCAAGACAACATGCTGTACACTAGGCACTAAGGACTGTTATTGTAAAAAATCAAAAAAATATTTCTAAAATAAATAAATAAATAAATTAACATTTCTGAACGATCCTTAGCTAAATATATTTTTCATAGATTTTTTCCTCAAATAAGATTTTTACATGACCTTCATCCTGACATGACAAAGACCACTGGCAATGAGTTTGACTTCTTTGTGAGACCTTCTGCGTCTTGGATTGGTTGTCTACTTCAAGCCTTCTATATCCTTCACAGCATGGCTTCCTGCTCTCCTCAGCCACCTGCTCATCTACAATAACATTTTGGAAGAAGAAAAATGTGCTGCTTCTTCAGCTCTGAGCCCTGCTCTTTTTCTTCCAATTTGTATCCATCTGCTACCAACTGATTTCTATTTATGTTTTTAAACTGTCATTTTGAAGTAGCCTTTCCATAACAGCAGTAATCAAGGCAGCCATCATTCCTTTGAGCCCACATACTACAGCAAATCTTAGTTTGTAGACTCCTGATATATATCATAATTCCACTCAGTTACAGAACAAAACAACACAAAATGCACTGATATCAGAATGCAAAGTGGCTTTAATCGAAATTTGCCTCTGCTTTTGCCCATGAGATTTCATTGGGAAGTCAAAAACTGTCCTGTGGGATTCAGAGAATGTAGGAGAGAGACCTTGTTGTGTCTTGAAGGCTTTGCCTTGACTTGGAAAAGATCCAGGTGGACAAAGTTTCTCCAAACATTAAGAGATGCACTGAAGCAACGTCGATTCAATTCATATGAACATTGTTCATTTTTAATTCTGGGAAAAGTACCAGTTTTTCTCAAAGGAGAACAATCCTTAATTTAAAAAGGGCCTCAAAATAAACTTTACAGTACTATATTGTTTTAATGCTTCATGTTGAAATTTAATAAAGATATTATTTTAAAAAATAAACTAGCCACAAAACACCTATGAAAATCCCAATCTAGGGTTGCCAGCTTTAGCTGATGACAGTTCTTGATATTATTTCCTGTGTGTGTGAGAGAGAGAGAGAGAGAGAGAGAGAGAGAGAAAGAAAGAGTAAAAGAGAGAGGGAGAGGGAGGGAGAGAGAGAGAGAGAGAGACTCTCATTCCTGTATACGCATTCCCAAAAAATGTATGTATATATTCACACTGTCCTGAAACCATACTTCAAAAGGAAAAGGCCCATGACATCATCTTAATAATTATTGATTAACATTAACATAATTGCCAGGCTGCAAAAACTAAGAAAAGCATGATATGCTGAGGTTCTTTTAAGCAGTTTCCTTTATTGTTCCTCACCTATAGACAAAAATCTTGCCAAATCAAAGCATATTTCTGACACCATAAAACATATACTCTGGGAACTGTTATAGGGGGAGTTGTCTTAACTCTCTTTCTCCCACACAACAGGTGTCTTTTGCTCCTCTGGAATGCACTCCCTCCCTTCTGGGAATCCTGACCAGATTTCATCACAATAATGTACTTGTGAAAGGGTGGTTTTAAAATATAGCATTAAAAACCTTGACCACCCAAAGTAATCAGCCTTTCCATTACATGTATGGACAGCCAATTCATACATAATATCAATCCAAGACTGTAAACCTAGGCTGACATAATCTATCAAAACGAGTAATCTTTTTTGCTATGCCCAATACTGAATTATATTGAGAGTTTTCAAACTTCTAGCCCCGTTCAATCATTCTGAAGTTATGCAACAGTCTACTCTTGATCAAGGACAAAAAAAAAAAAAAAGATAGTATATTATTCCCAACCCTGCTACCCTAGTCCTTCACTTATAGAGTGTGAGTGTCTGTCTCAAGACAGGGAAAAAAGAGAAGCAGGCACCATTTATACTTGGTGAGAGTGAGGTCTCTAGAAAAATAGATGGAGAACGGAGAAAATATTCTTTATCTTTGGGCTTACATGTTTCTCTAAAATTCTGATTATGAGTAAGGATCCTTTAAGACAGGGTGCCCCAATCTTGGGAATTTCCAAGAGTGTGGACTTCAGCTCCCTGTTTTCTACAGCCAGCATGATCATTGATGGGAATTGGGAGTTAAAGTCCATACTCCTGGAAATTCCCAAGATTGGAAATACTGTTTTAAGAATTTAAGATCATTCCCTCTTTGGAAGAGAAACTTCCCCCTACTGATGTACACTATCCAAAATGTGAAAATGTGTAACGCCTTGGACTGAAACTGATTTCAATCTGTGCTGGAAGATATTGGTGTGCATTCATGTCAACAGTGTGTAAGAATTTTAGTGAATCAGCGTTCACTGAAATGATTGTTTACAATGCGAAACAGATTACCTGGCTCTTATCCAGCAATCCCATACAGACGGATAGCCCCATGGTTCTTAGCCACTGACATTCAAACTAATTTACAGTTACATCAACCTGAAAATCTATCAATATTCTTCAACACATTCCCACATGACCCTGCGCTGCTTCCTAACTTATCAATATTCTGGTTTTTAAAACTTGTCTGTTTGTTTTCATGTGCAAGCAGCAAGATAAATCAACTGGTTCATGGGTTGCTTCACTGCTGGGTCTAATACTCCCTTTTGTTTTGTATCAAGCGAAGCTGAAAATTTGCAGAGGGGCATAAATTAATTTGATATGTAGCCTGCAGTAGCAAAGTGCATTACAGAGATGATTATACAATTCACACTTCCTGAACTAAGGCATATGCACCTTAATAAAAACTCAGCCAAAATGCATATGGAAAAGGGGACAATGCAGATTTATCTACTGTTTTCTATGGTCTTTTATAGCTCTGCCTGGCTTTTGTTCCCTTTCTCAACACTTTTTTTTTTTTTTGCTTTTATGTTTGCAAATGATAAATTTTCTCATGTTTTACATTTTATACTTAGTTTATCTTTTTATTTTGTATTCATTTTCCACTGAAAATGGAATGAGTTTAGAATAATACAGTCAATATTAAGTTTTTAAATTGCCATTGGGTATATACTGCATAAGAAGGTTATCTGATCACTAACTTAATCATGTGAAAATACTGCTACAGGAAAGCAGGCTTGGTAACAACGAGACATCTTTGCTTTCATAAAATTTATTTAACTACACACCCATTATGAAGCATTAATATAGAATTTCTTCCACTTTCTCTCACATTTAGGTGAGATTTATTGTAGCAGCAATTGTGGAACTTCCCTTAAAAGAAAAAAGAAAAAAAAACCAACGACAACCCTAAAAGTGTAAACACAAGTATTTTTATACAGAATATTATTCAGATATTACTGAATTAAGCATTGTCAAAATGCTAAAATGGATGAAGTGGACCTTCACCTGTATGTTTAGCTTGAAATGTTGGAAGAACCCCCCCCCCTAAAAAAAATAATGTTGGAAAACAAGCTTAAAAACACAACCAACTCACTCTTAATATATTATTGTCTATAGCAGGGGTATTACCCCTGGTCTATAGAAAAATAAGTCAGCACTTAAAATTGAGGTGTTGTATTTTTTCAGCTTTTCCTCTTTTACCTTCAAAAAGAGACACATCGGTTAATAAAAGGATACCCATGTATCAGCAACACACAATTTGTACTATCTTGTATAAATAGTGGACTGATGTCACTGAATGTTACTTCCATTTTAATTTAATACAGTGTTGGGCATTCTATACAGCTGCTCCTTAGCTACATAAGAGACAAAATGGATAAAGATAGTCCTCTATTTACTAACCACAGGTGTAACAAAGCTTTCCCACAGGAGAGGCAAAGGGGGGGGGGAATCCTCCTCCCTTGTTCAAATTCCTTTTTTCCAATAATTTCAGTTATTGCTACTTTTTAACAAACTCTTGTTAAACACTCTCTAGCATTAAAGTTTTAATAACTTGAACTTTAAGTCAAACCCAAATTATTCTTGACAGATTTATGCTAAGCATTTCCTGGGGACAAATATCCTCAAAGTATAAATACTGAAAATCACATATTATTATAATTTATTTCATTCCCTTGCAAAAGAAAGGAAGACTGTTAGTTTTTGGCCAAATCAAAACAAATTATTCTCTGATGGTTGTGTGTGTGTGTGTGTGTGTGTGTGTGTGTGTGTGTGTGTGTGTTTATGAAAATTAATTCTCATGTGTTTACTTTGTGTATTCCATCTTTCTCCTGAAATTAGTTTAAAAATATACCTGCATGCTAAAAGCTGCAAGATCTGGAAAATCAGCATCACAAGTTTGAAAACGTGATCTTCACTGAGCTTCCATTTAAAAATCCCTATGTAAATCTATGTGCTCAGGGATGGTATGTCAATGCAGTGAAAAACTAAAAAAAAAAAAACATTCTTTGCAAGGATTGAGTCTCCTAATTTGAAAAATCAGAGTTTAAGATTAAGCACTATAATATATAGATCTTCATCAGCATTTTAAATCCATAATTCTATTAAGTCACATATTTCTAGTGACTTATATTTCATTTCCAATCGTTGTCCCTATCATACTACACCCTTAGGCTTGAGTTTGCATAGTCTTACATTGTCAGAATATCAACATATGATTCCTTAAATGCAGAACTGTAGGTTATGACCACCAACTATATTTATTTGCTTGTTTGTTTATCTATTTCTCTAATTTATATAAGTTGTCTATCTCACAAACAAGTGAGAGAATCACAACAAAGCTATCTATTATTCGTAGTATAGATAGGCAATGTGCAATCTCTCCAGAATGCCATTTATCTTTTTAGTTGGCATGATCAATGATTGGATGATCAAAGTCTTTTTATGGATAGTTTTTACATTTTGATTTCATGCTTTCCCCCAAACTAATCCTAAAATGAAGGATTGCTAGTTTGAGTATTATTTGATTGATGAAGACAACCTGATAAGTGGGTGTATTTTTTGCATCAGTCAGTCAAGACTTGTAACTTATTGTGATTTGTGAATTGTGTGCATTATTTGACAGACAATTCATGTTTTAAATTTTCAGTTTAAAATTTCACAGTCAATACAGGAAATGAGATTTCTTTTCTCCCAAAATTTTCATTCTGAAATATGCATGCCTGAAATTGGAGAAAAGAGAACTATGCTTCAAACCCCAGAAATGTTTTAGTTTGGCCTGTGAATAATGTAATCTAAATAAGATGTAGATATGATTTAATGAAACATTGCTCTTAGTTTAAGAGAAACTCTATGATCATATGAAGATTCCAAGTTCCATATTCCTAGCAATATAGAGGCATTCTTTTTCTTAACTGTGGAGTTACAATAGTTTACTCTGCTTGAAAAATTAGTCCATCTTTTCAGTGATGAAAGTCTTCAGGCCAGTTCTTCCATGAGTATAAACTGAAATCGCTTGAGCTACATAAACCTTTTAGACCTCTTCAAATTTTGATCCCTGAGGTACTAAGGTACTTACCTCATAAGGAAAGCAGAGCCTTAGTGAATTTTAAAGCAACTGCAAAATATAGTTTCTAATAAAGTTACTACAAATCAGGATGCCCTCCCTTCCATTTAAATACTGCTTTTGCCATGACCTCACTTGGTTATTGCTTCCAAGATACAATTTCTCACCTCACTCCAAACCTCTCATTTGAAATATGGAGATTGCAATACCAAGTAAGCTATATTCTTATAAAGAAGAGACCAACATAATTTATCTTGAATAGGTCATTTTTTTCTGCCCGTGGCAGAATATAAATGTTGCCTCCTTCCATTCATTACATTGGAACTTATTTCACTGCAGTTGAACCTCTCTTCCAAATCTTCATTGATTTAACCTGAAGATAATAAGCTACCTTAAAGTGCAGGGATTACTCTAAAGATCTCAATTTCCCAAAAATATGTCAGAGGAAGTCATTCTGGAGATCCTTAGTTATGATTTTGGCTTAGAAACAGAATGCTCTCTTTCATTTACTACAAAATTTTTCTTTTAAATTACAAGGCAGAAGTCAAAACTGTAAAGCAAAAAAATTTAAAAAATGGGAGGATGAGGGAAATTAATAGCTTTGCTTTCTGACAAGGCCTCCCACCTTCTATTTAGTACATATATTTGTACTCAGTCAGGACTAAGAATTCTAAGTATGTCTCAGTCTAAATTTTAATTTAGCTAAGGCTATTTCATTACAGGGTCTCCAAAATGTTTCAATCCAAACTTAATAAATTTCCCTTCTAGCCCTTTAGTGTTCTCCAGAATCTTGGAAATGATGTTTGCTTTAGGCTTTGTCATTCCTAAATTATCTCCCAGTGTTTTCTAATTATTTTCTTGTGGAATCATAGCAATCATAGCATGTCAATCATAATATTTTGTCAACTTCCAACAATATCACAAAGGGAGGAAACAGGACCAATCTGGAGGAATTTAGAGTTCAGAAGAGAGGGAAGCATGAGAGAGAGAGAGAGACTCAGAGTAACTCCACCTTAATTGCACTAGGTGTAAACTACGCAGGATAAATACTCTGGCAGGCTTTCAAGCTTCTGCTACATTATTCCACTAGCACTAAAGAGCTTTCCAGAAATCCAGGTGATCCTCCATTCCTGAGATTACCAGCCTTGCTGGATTTAGCATCTACCAACCATCCCCTATAGAGCTACAAAAAAAAAAAAAAAACACAACGAAACAAAACAAAAACTTGCTGTTAGCTAGCACCCCCAATTTATTGGTAAATATAGCTCATAAACCATCTGTGCCTATATGCAATGTTCCTATCAGTCTTCAGCCAAACCTTTCTTGAACGTATTTTATTTCCTGCCTTTCATCCTCCCATTAACCATTATTCCCACAGTTCTACATCTGCCTCCGAAAAACATATCATTTCTTTATTAAGTAGGAAAGGATTTCTCTTATTAGACTAGAGGGATGGAAGGAAGAAATAGAACATCAAATAGACTTCAGAAAATAAAATTAATCTTTTTCACCAATAACCCTAAACAAATTCTGAAACAAACACAAATAGAGACAAATAGAACATAAGGAATCTATTTAACATTAATCTTACATTAAGCGGTAAGAGAGGAGGTTAGTTTTTCTTCTTATCCACATAGTTAAATTCCATATTTCAAAGCATATTTCCAAACTGATTCATTTTTCAATCCTATCAACATCTTATACGCCATTAAATTACAATTATTCCTCTAACTATTGTACTGATTTCTGGATTTATTTACTGAGACACATAACATTAATCTAGGAGGATTCATTTTATTTCTGCTTACATCCTTAATAGACTGAACTCTTGTGGTTTGTAAAACAGAATTTATATGTTACTACAATATGGGATCTCAACAACTATGACTTATTGAGCAAACCAAGACTGGCACAATGTATGTCCCCAGGTATAAAAATATTGACTGCCTCCAATTTCTCTTAGGAAGTATCCAGTGCTGAGAGACATGGTGTTGATAGACAAAACTCTTGAAAAAAAATAATAATGGGATATTAATCTTATTTGCTAACAGTTGCAAAACCCTTATATGCTCAATGTTGAAAAGATTCTACCAAAGTGAAAATGGAAGAGCTGTTATTAAAGGTGATGTAGCTGGCAGAGATGGCAGAATTCTTTAGAGAAAAGATACTGGCAAAATGTAACTCTAAATGGAAGTCTTTTATAGACTTTTTGCAAGAAATAGAAAAAAAACAACAATATACTATACTATAGTATAGTCCTAAATTAAGGATTGAATTTAAGTTTTATTTGTATTCTTTGTAAAAAAAAGTTGAAACTCACTTTTTTTTAAGTGGTACAATACAGTGGCTAGAATGCAGTATTGCAAGCTGACTCTGCCCACTGCCAGGAGTTCGATTCTCACCAGCTCAAGGTTGACTCAGCCTTCCATCCTTCTGAGATCAGTAAAAAGAGAACCCAGATTGTTGCGGACAATAAGCTGACTCTGTAAACCACTTAAAGAGGGCTGTAAAGCAGTATGAAGTGATATATAAGTCTAAGTGCTAGTGCTATTATAGTTGTATTCTTCTATAGTTTTTGTTTTCTCTCTCTATCTTTCCCTTTATTTTTTTCTCTATTTGTCCCTCTTTCTGATTATTTATGTTTGTCAGTTTTTATCTTTATGTTCTATAGCAAACGTAATAACATTGTAAAAGAAAGGTGGAATGGAATGGACTACCATACATCTGGACAAGTTTCAATGCCACAAAAGAGCAATGTGGTACAAATATTCCATCCAAGAATCCATTATTTATTATTAAATTGTATGCACCTAGAAAAGTCAAGAATTGCACAGGATTCTGTTACATCAGGCAGATATTGTATACTGTATTTTTAAAATCCAAATGTAGTCAAAGTGTTATATTATTCTTAACATGGTGTACATACTGAAATAATGACCAGCTTCAAGGGGACCTCTGAGCCATTAATAATTTGTAAAATAAACGTTTTTTCTTGATACAAGGCTGATTAGCTATTTTACTTGCTTCAGGCTTTAGGTGTGTTATCTATTATTACAAAGACACTCAAAACTTGTCACAAATGATAATGTCATTCCTTTTATGATTTCTGTCCCATCAGTGTTTTGGGTTTCAAGTACAGAAATGATAAAAAAAAAGCATCAGAGAAATTTCACAAATGATTCCAATCATTTGGACTTGGATTGCCAGAAAAAGAAATCTCCACCAGGAACCAAATATTATGAAATCCTATGCTGGGGAGGGGGGTAATACTATTCTCTGAAAGAATCCATATTTTGGCTAAGACCAACATGAGATATGTTGAAAGAGATACAGAATCTTTCTGATGTCGCTGCATCCACCTTGAATATTATCTCAAAATATGGGGTTTCAACATTACCTGTTTTACTCATACAGCAAACAATATGCATTCTGAAAGTGTTTGGGCTTCAGTTTTGCACAGCTGCACTATCTGCTACTGACACAAACATCTAACCAGGTTCCTATAGCAAAAAATATGGTAGATATAGTCATTGACTGTACAAAAAATATAGTATTTGCGTAATATTACATGGTTTTATTATGTGATTTACATGGCAATTTGAATGACCTCTTTCAATGCCACCAATAAGATAACAAATAGCAAAGTAAAGTAATCTAAATAAATGGAGCAACAAGTCCATTAAGTATGAGATTATTATACAACACACAATATTGAATCAAACTCAATAGGCCATGATCAAGCTTGCTTAGGGAATTCCAGTAGGCTAGACAGCTGGAAGAAGGCAATGTCTTATCACAGTTCCCCAAAAAATCTGCGTGGATGTGTCAGTTCAGCTCCAGAAAGGCTTTGGTTGCTATCATCATCATCATCAACAACAACAACAACAATGGCAGTTTTAGACTTGGAAGATCATTGGGCAATAAGTCTTTGGTGTCGAACTATCATCAACACCAATAATGATTTTTTTTTTTAATTTTATGTTACAGTTACTCTATCCCCACTGGGCAAAAACAGAAATATAAACCTATTGCTCTTTCACTTTCTGTAATATTCTACCACTTGTCACTTACAGGCAAGTTCAAGGGGCTTTAGATTCTGAAGCTGTTATCATAGCCACGTTCCAATGCAAACAAGGTTAAAGAATTGCATTTTCTATTATAGATAACTAACAAATGATGGATCAATGAATAACAAAAAGGAAAAGTGAAGCTAGACCTTAAAAAGTAGAGGTTTGCAATAAAAAGGGTGAAAATCCAAAAGCAACTTCAGCTTATACCTGCTAGTTGTTCATAAGGCTGAAGACAAATATACTATAAAAATTGTTAGCGTGAGCTTCAAAAACCAACCAAGCCACTAACATTGAACACGTGAGTATTAAAAGTGAAAGTTGGGGTGCAGATTAATAGCAGAATCTTACTATCCTTCTAAAAAGAAGACACTAGGCATATAGCCATGCATCTTTCCAAATGTAACTTAAAGATTGTGTTAAAAGAGAGAAAATAAACCTGCAGGTGCAAAACGAAATATATATAATTTTTTACCAACTGCAGCTGCCAAAGGAAAAATTGAGACTTAAAAATAAATAAATCTTACTCATTGTGAGAACAGCATACTTTTAAATTGCAAAGAATGATGATAATCAATAGTCCATGGCTCCATATTTTTCCCCCAAGAATTTATATAACTCCCTGCTCTTTGATAGGCTCTGATCCAAGTCATGAAATTCTTCTTTAGGAGAATTCTGTGGAGAAAACCTATCAGACACAATCTCTCTTGATGAGGACAATCTGGACCATTTAGCAGCAGGATAATTAGCTTGCACTCTGACAAATTCTGGGTGGAACTCTTCCCATTCAGCAGTAGCTCTGCCCTATTTAGTTACTGATTACTTGCCTGTCATGATTTGTAGCCTTATGAGGTCACTAGATGGTGACTTTACCCCTTGCATTTTCCACACAGGATCCGAAAGAAACATCCAACTCAGCTCCCTTAAGTGACAACCTCAATCAGCAATCAATAGCAATCCAAAAATGGCTTTTGCTGGACTTTGCCTGTCAATATAGATTGCTTCTTCCTTTTGATTCTTTTGGGAATGAAAGTATTAGAATTGGAAGGTCTTGTAGCAGCAAGCCCAGACCATCAATGGAGCATTTTGCCAAAGATGATTGCCTCTTTGCTTGCTGGTAGGAAATGATTAGAAGGAGGAAATACTCTTTCCCAGGAATTACTCGCAGGCCAGTGGCAGCATTAATTTCAGTCAGAATAGTGTGAATGTATCTTTGCCTTGTGACTCTTGAGAGACATGGCTGGTGAAATCAACTTGAACCTACAAGACATATGTCTCTACTGACTTCTCCCAAGTTTTTTATTCTCCTTTTCACTTTCACCTTTTGCAATAGATCCCATTCCTCAGTAGCAAAGCATTCTGTATCTCAGAGGGTTTTGTTAAACCTCCATTTGTGCTTTCTATAAAGTGTTAATCAGTCTCACCCATTTTATAAAATTCTTTCCAAAATTCCTACCTTCCAAAACGTTGAACAATAAGTTCAAATTGTCAAAGGCTTTCTCTGGTATCAAAGAAAATTAATGCAGCTTGTTTTCCATAAAGTTCTCCAAATATTTCAAAATGTCCAGCACATTTCTTACATTGTCCTTTACCTGTCTTTTATTAAAAACCCACATAGATCTTGCTGCCATCAATATATATATAATATCAAAGTTCCCCCCCCCCAAAAAAAATCCAAGTCTTTTCCCATTAAACCTAGAAGAAATGTTTCTGGTTTTAGCTTTATATTCACTTTGAGAATCTTCTGTATTAAGATGTGAATCCTATTCCAATATTTATTTGCTTTATCACATATCCACAATAAATGATAAAAGGTCCGAACTTCCGGTGGATCTGCGTTGGGCGATGGCGGCTACTTTGTAGCCGTCCTCCTGGGTAAGTGTAATGAACCGCTATGAACAGCAGACATCAGCTGTTCAGCGGTTCAAAATCCCCTTCCCGGGCAAAGGGAGGGGGCAGAGGGTAGTCTGAATAGTGGTAGAGCCTCTTATGTACCCCCAATTTTCCTTTTTTGGGGGTGATAGAGTGCTCCCACGGAGTTCAGACTGTCTCCGCTTCCCAGCTGCTTTTGTCCTTGGGACAAAACAAGCCCTCGCAGCCACCTCCGCGTTTAAAGTGATCTAGTGAGTTTTTTTTAAGAAGCGGACAGAGTTGTTTAGAGGATTTTTTTTTTTTGCTTTCTTTGACTTTATATGTATTTTAAATTTAAAGGTTTATTCTTTTGTTATAGTCTTTCTTTTTATTTTTTGCTTTTTGCTGAAAGGGAAAGTAAAATGGCGATCGGCAGACTTTCTAGCGTTTTTTTTTTTCCGGGAAGCTAGAATGGCGATCGGCTTTTTTACCTTCTCTTTTTTTTTTTTTTTTTCTTCTTTTTAAGGATTGGATGGATTTTAGAGTATTATTAATTTTTGTTGTTTAATTTTCTAAACATTATTGCTTTGGTCTGATTCTTTGCTTTGCTTTTTGTATTTCTAAAAGGCAGGCATTTTGGTTCCCCCCCCCTCTTTTTTTTTTTTTTTTCATTTTCATTTTAATGATTGGAGTGTATATTCTAATTTTTTTATTGATTTATTTTTCGCCTTCTTTGACTTTATTTTAAATCCAAAGGTTTATTGTTTTGTTTATAGTCCTTTTTTTCCACTATTTGCTTTTTTGTTGAATGAGAAAGTAAATGGCGATCGGGAGACCTTCTAGCGTTTTTTTTTTTTTTTTTTTGGGAAGCTAGAGTGCCGATCGGCTTTTTTTTTTACTTTCTCCCTTTTTTTTCTTTTTAATGAATTGGATGGATTTTAGAAGTATTATTATTGTTTTGGTTTGATTTGTTGCTTTGTCTTTTGTATTTTTAAAGGGCAGGCATTCTGGTTTTGGTCTGATTCTTTGTTTTGCTTTTTGTATTTTTAAAAGGCAGGCATTTTGGTTTCCCTCCCCCCCCCTTTTTTTTTTCTCTTACTTTAACGATTGGAGTGTATATTTTAACTTTTTGTTTTGGTTTGATTTGTGGTTTTGTCTCTTGTATTTTTAAAGGGCAGGCATTCTGGTTTTTTCCCTCCCCTTTTCCTTTTTTTTTTTTTTTCATTTTAATGATTGGAGTGTATATCTTAATTTCTTTTATTTTTTTTCTTCTTTTCTAACTCCCTTCTTTATTTTTTTATTTTTCTCATTATTTTAAAGATTTTCTTTTGAGGGAGTTATGATTTTCTTTTGAAGGAATTTTTGTAATTTTTAAGAAGGAGTAAAGTTTTTTTTTTTAAGATGGCTCCAAAGCGTCCAGTGAATTTCACAGTTCCTAAATCTTCTGTGGCCCAGCCAACAACTGTGAAGGATATGCAACAAATGATGGGAAATTTTACAATTCAAATTAGAGCAGAAATGAAAAAGATTTTGGAAGAAAATAATAAGATTTTGAGGCAAGACATAGTTTTGGCTCTAAAAGGAGTTGCTTCTGTTCTTGAAAAGTTGAATTCCCATGTGGAAGAAGTAGCTGAAAAAGTGGAATTAATGGAGGGGAAAATTGAAAGTATGGAAAAAGAAATGGAAAACGAGATTCTTATGCTTCAATATGGTCAAATGGAATACGCCTTAAGAATTAGGGGCTTGGAAGAGTCCTTGCAGGAAGATCTGAAAGAGATGGTTGCAAAGGACTTTGCTGTAATTTTGAATAAAGAAAAAGAAGGAATACTTAGTGAAATTGAAAAACTATTTAGAGTTAATTCTGCGGTGGCAGTACAAAAGAATTTGCCAAGAGATGTGGTAATTTACTTTGGGAAGAAATCTTTACGCAATGAAATTATACAAGCTTTTTATAAGAAGAGATTTCAAATTGCTTCACAAGATGTTATAATTTTAAAGGAGATCCCATCAAAAATTTTAAGAAGAAGAAAGGAGTTTGCCTTTTTAGCAAATGAACTTAAAATGAGACGAATTTCGTTTAGATGGGATGTTCCGATTGGAATGGTGGTGAATTACCTGGGAATATGTTATAGACTTAATACTGTTTCTCAAGCAAAAGATTTTTATACTTCAGTATTGGGGGCATGTCCATCTCCATCTATTAAGTTCAAGACTTTGGAAGAAATGGATGTAGAATTACAGTTTGAAGACTCTAAAATTGGGCAACCCCTGTTTAAGAGATCTCAACATGTTCAGATTGAGGAGCAGGAGACAACTTGTGTAGCACAAAACTGTAAAGAAAAGCAGCAACTGAAGAAGAGTAATGAAATTTCACACCTAGTGATTGTTGAATCTGCGGGAGAAGCAAGACCTATAAATCCTTTGGAGCAATCTTCAAGGATGGAAGGGTCATCTGAGACGAAAAAGGGGAAATTTCAGCCTGAGGGGCGTCAACAAGTTGAGAGGAAGGGGCAGAGGAAAATCTGTGCAACATATAATTGTAAAGAAAAAGACCAACAGAATAAGGAGCTTAAGGAATCCCCACATGTACTGGCTTCTGAGTCGTTGGGAGACTCAGAAAATTTGGAGCAGCTTTTGAGGACAGATCCTAAAGCATTTGTTTTAAGCTTTATAACGAAAATGGATAATCGAGGCTGACAATAATAATATCAGTATGATAATGAATGGAGAATCAAAATGGACAATTGAGATTGATAAGGACTGGGTTTTTTGTGGTTGCAACTTGTATTGATGAAGATTTGAATATCTATTGTGTTTATGGTGGATGGAATTTGTTATAGTGTTTTTTGTGGGTGGAATTTGCTATAAACTGTCTACTTTGGATGGAATCTGATAAGATTTAAATGAGTATAAAGGTGTCTTGTTTTTTTTTTTTTTTAAGTTTTAAGTAATGTATAAATTTGTGTTCTGGGGGAGTTTATGAAAATGATAATAATATTTATGATATTAGAAGGATTGGAGTATATTACAATGTGTTTAGTGTTTGGGTGGGGTTTTTAATGTTTAAAGTTTTAAGTAATGTTTAGATTTGTGTTTTTGATTGACTATAATTTGTTTGTTCTAATGTTTCAAGTTCTGATTGTTTAAATTTGTGTTTTGGAGGGACTATAACTTGTTGAACTAAATGTATTTAGATTTGCTTATGATTTATGCTAGACTTTATATGGTAGTTATAGATGTTTAAAGAAAGCAGTGTTTAAAATTGTGTCTTGGAAGAAACTTATGTAGAAGGATGGATAATATTATAAGTAAGATTAGAAGATTTTTAGAGTATATTATAATGTGTTTATTATTATTTTCTAGAAATAATTCATTTAATTTAAGGTACTTAGGATGGTTTAGGATTTATAGGTGTTTTAAGTTTTATATGTGTTTTAAGTTCTTTTTCTTTTTTTTCTTTTGAAACATTTTGGATAAGCCTGTAATCAACTCTGGGAGGTTCAGGGGAGGGTTAGGGAGGTTTGGGGAGTTGGGGGAGGGTATGGGTGGGTGGGTGGGTTTGGGGAGGGGATTTATTTTGTAAAATGTTAAAATTCTCAATAAAAAAAAATATATATATATATATAAAAATAAAAAAAAAATAAATGATAAAAGGTCCTTTCTTTACATTTGCAACATTCATTTGAAATAGTTTATATACATTCTTGACAACTTATGTGGTGTTAAATACCAACGATGCATCATCTTATAAAAATGCTACTTTGAATGGATGAATGGTTGCAAAAGTTGATGGAGTTAGCAGAGATGGACAAATCGACTGCTTTGATATAAAAAAATACAATTACTTTTGTTTGTACTTGGAAACTGCTTCTAGACTTTTTGAGGCATGAAACATGAAACTTTGATTTTGGGTTTTACCAATTAATAGGTTTGTTGTTATAGAAATGGCTAGTTTATATTATTATGTAAAAGTAAAAAGTTGAGGTTTGATGTGATTATCTTATTCTCCTGCACCAAAGGGAATCAGAAGTCAATGCCTTTTCTTGCTTTTTTTTCTCTTTGCCCACACTTTCCCCCTCCCTTCTTCCCTTATTTTCCTACTATTTTCTTTTGTATTTTTGTATTTTATATTATAAACTAATAAACAAACTATGTCAATGAAAAACCCACATAGATCCTCATGAATAATTCTTATGAAATTATTTTCAGTGTATCGGCTAAAATGCTTGTGAACATGTTATTATTCAGTAATGGCTTATAGTTTCTTGTTAAAGACAAATCTTGTCCCTCTTTAGCTATTAGTGCCATATTGGCCTTTTTCTAAGTATCTGCCATCTTTCCTCCCAATTCACGGTGTTTTGTAAAGGTTGTAAAACCTTTTTTCACCTTCAAAAAAAAATGTAATAAAATCCATTTCGTCCAAGCACTTTTTCTAGTTTAATCTTTTTTGTAGCTTCAAAAACTTTAATTGTTGTTATAGGTCTATTCATAACCTGTCTCTTTTCTTATGTAATATTAAGTAAATTTTGTTTCTTAAATATTCATCTATTCATCTATTTTCTCCAATGAAATGGAGCACATATTTGTATGGCCTTCTTTAATTTCAGTACAATTTTCCTTTCCTTTTCCTTTTGTAGTTTATATGCTAGCCACTTATTTGCAAACTCATTTTTCTCTCTTTATTTCATCCCAAATAGCTAGTGTTTTATCTTCTTCTTTTAGAGCTCACTAGTATGTTTTATAAAATAACCTTTAATAAAAGCTTTACTTGCATCCCGAATCATTCTTAGAATGTACCTCTACCTGCATTATTTTCAAAAAATATTTTAATTTCTTTTAACAGTTCTTCACTATTGTTTCTTCCTAGAAACATTTCAATTCATCTCCATCTTAAAGAATTGGATTTTCTTTTATAAACCAAACTCACAGGATTATGAAATGAAAAAGTCTTTGGTAATATCTCTATTTTAGAAACATTAGTAGCCAGGTTCTCTGAAATCCAAATCTTATCTATTCTTAAAAAGGATTTATAACTTTCAGGAAAGTATTTATACTCTTTTGAATTTCCGTTTTTCTGTCAGTATATCAACCAGTCCTAAATTGTCCATCAGATAAAAGAAAACTTTTGGTAATTTTCCTTGAATGAGTTTAATATTTTTTTCTCGAACTTCTGTCCAGTTGTAGGGAAATCATTCCAATCCTTCATTAAACACAAATTTTCATTAAAAATATCTATTAAGCTCTCTTTGTTTACAAAATAATACTTTGTTTTCATTTGGAGGATTCATTTATAAAATGCACCAATTGTCTGTACTCTTTAATAATTAACAACAAGTTCCCATAAAAATAAGGTTCATTTATCTAGTTTAATTTCAATGTGTTCACGATTACCTTCACCAACAAATAATCTTTCAAAATAAATATTGCTTTTATTCATTTTAAACTTTTTTACATTGACTTCTTATTAAACTTTTGGTCTTTAAACACTTTTTTTATTTATTGCATTATAATCCAAAAGATAATAATAGTTACTCACCAGATGGAATCCTATCCTGCTGCTCAAAAAATCTCTCCTTAGCTGTAAATTAATTCTGTCCAAAAGTGGTTAAGAAATAAGGCTCTTGCACACATTGTGTCCATATAGGCTACATATGATTGACATCCCTCAATTCGCAAGCCATTCAACTCCCAAGCTAATGGCAAAATTCTTAGTTCCTGCAGTCTATTGATGAGGAACAGGTGTTCAGAGTGCAAGTGGGCAATCTCATTACCACTCTTTTTTCCAGAAACTCCCTAAGGACCTACAAATCTGGATGGTTAGCTTGCAAGCTGCATAAAAATGCTTCTTGCTTTCTGTTTCAGGCTTTTGAATATTTTGTATCATTTGTATTCTATTTAATATTTAAAAAGGTTTATTTATTTATTTTTTCTGGAGGAGAATGTCTCTTGGGAATCATGTCAGTTTCTTGCCTTTCTCTTAGTTATATGAGGTTGACTGATGACAATGGTTTCCGGCAATTTACTCGTATTTATTTTTGTGGTACAGCTCATTTATGCATGATAAACACCCAAAACACACAATCAGATATTTCAAAGTGATGTGATAAAATCAATAGATGATTGAACATAGCATAATTTATAGCAATAAGGATGCACCGGCAGCTTTGCCCACAAGCTGATCCCTGCTGGCATTTTTAGCATGCAATCTCTATTTCAGGTCATTTGACAACTTTGAACCAGCTACAAGATGTGTCGTTCTCCCTGGAAGATACTAACCTGAACAGAACGCTTCATTGCAAAAGGAGGACCAACAAAGGTCTGTTCTAGGAGTTTTTGCACAGTTTGTCCTTGTTCCTAGGGAAACCAGTTTCTCTCTCTCTCTTCCCTTTCTCAGTTCCTGTATAGTAGTTTAAAAAGTATTCATCTGAGAATTATTTCTAGTTACAATCACCTAAACAGATTGAATATAGCTGTTGTAGTTTAAAATGTTTTCCCCTCCCCATTTTAAATCTCTGTTTTGTCATCAGATTTAAAGGCATCAGAGAAAGGAATCTGCTTTGGAGTAGCGAAGTGGCATGAATTCATAAGCAGGTATTTTCCGCAGTGCATAAATTTCAGTTCATCATAAAATACTTACCACAGGGAATCCAGTGAAGCAACACAGGCCTTTGCCTAATCTTTAAAGGGGAAAATAGTGTGGATATCAAAAGGGAAATAGAGAAAGTAGCTTCTTTGATAATGCTATTATGATTCACAGGTGAGGAATTGACAGACATCTGGTATGTTTGAGCAAATGCTGGGATCAAAAAACCTGGAGAATTCATTGGAGCTGATGTCGAGATTCCTTTTATACATCTACCCACTCTGTTTAATATAGCCAGTGGTGGGATTCAAATATGTGAACAACCAGTTCTCTGTGAGGATACCGCTTCTGGAAGTCCATTCTGGGCCTGGGCAACAAAAAATTAGCTACCGGTTCTGCCGAAGTGGTGTGAACTGGCTGAATACCACCACTAAATATAGCTCAAGGGTAATAAGGATGATGGGAGCAGCAGCCACTTCAGTGCTATCTCTGTATGGTAGTCTGCCACATCCTGGTTTGGCACACTGATAGGATGGGGCAGATTAAGTAGAGGGAGTGGTAGAGATAGTCCAACTGACAGATCACTTAAAGTCTGAAGACACCAGAAGGCAATTTGCCATGGTGTGTTCAAATGTAGCATCAGGCCTAATTATCAATTAATTTTTAGACAAGCTTTACAAGAAGTTAGCATGAAACCTTTAGAAGCATTCAGGCTTTGGCTGCAAAAGATATACAGTTGCTTTTTCTTTTAAAAAACTAAAGATGCAGTGGACTGATTTATATTAAAGCAACTGTATGTACTGTATATATAGGAGAGGGGAAACTCCTAACTCTAATGGTAACCCAAAGCAATGAAAGACAAAGATACATAAGCTGGTTTAAGAGCCTTGCAAGAGGCGAGGAGAGGACAAGATCAAAAATATTTGCAGGGCAAATTTATTCCAGAACATTTTTGCTACCACTAAAGAAAATCTGCTGGTGGCACATTTCGCTGGGCACCTCTTTCAACAGGCTCTGTCTAGATGTTTAGACTGAACAGACCAATTACAATCTGGCAAGGTAGTTCCTGACCTACCCAGTGCTATGCCATAAAAGGCTTTAAGGATAATAACCACTACTCTTCAAAGTCTGGTTGCTGCATTCTATACATTCATTTCCAGAGGCATACAATACATTGTGGTAATCCAACAGCATGGTAATTTGAACATGAGTTTTTGTCATCAAAGCTTCCTGTTGCAGGTAGGGCTAGAACTGGGTTTAGATTCAGTGATGAAATTTGTTTTATTATATATGGGCCAATCACAACTGAGTGCTCTTCGTGGCCATCCCCCAGCTCTTTGGTGCTAGTGCCTTCTGTGCCATAGTAGCACAGTGGTTAGAATGTAGTATTGCAGGCTAATTCTGCCTCCTGCCAGCAGTCCGATCCTGACCAGCTCAAGGTTGACTCAGCCTTTCATCCTTCCAAAATCAGTAAAATGAGGAACCAGATTGTTAGGGACAATATGTTGACTCTGTAAATCACTTAGAGAGTGCTGTAAACCACTCTGAAGTGGTATATAAGTCTAATTGCTACTGCTCATTCAGTAGCACTTAGACTTATATACCACTTCACAGTGCTTTACAGCCCTAAGCAGTTTACAGTAGTTTACAGAGTCAGCCTATTGTCCCCAACAATCTGGGTCCTCATTTTACTGACCTTGGAAGAACGCAAGGCTGAATCAACCTTGAGCCAGTCAGGATCAAAGGAATCGAACTCCTGGCAACGTCAGCAGAGTTAGCCTGCAATACTTCATTCTGACCACTGCATCACCACTCAGTCCAAGGACTACCATTCCTTTGAAGTACAAGTTGAGGTTACAATTTACTTACTATCATCATATCCTGGTTTCTCCTATATACACCCCCCCACACACACCCAGGCTGACTATTTTTGAACATGAGTTAGGTGCCCTTTCAGAAAAGAAGTGTTCCATTCAGAAATAGTCCAACTGACAGATCACACACACAAAAAGTAAGAATGGTAATGCCAAGCAGGAGTACTGATAGTACTGCTTTCTGAGTCATGCCATATTTCCCTCCTCCTCTGCAAATTCTCTGTTAGGCAACGTATCGGTAGCTAACCTCACCTTCTTTAATTCCCTCTAGCGAATTAAAGGTGAAACACATCTGGTAAAATCCAATTTCTCTGCTTAACTTGCAAGAAATACACAAGGTCCTTCTTCACCAGCCTCATTACTGTTGTAGAACAGAGATTGACATTAGGGGCAGCCTAATTTATGCTGACCTACTTTTCTGCTAGATCAGGGATTGGGGGTCTGCCCTTTAATAAATCATTCTGGAATATAAAGTGTATATGTGTATATTGTAACCATGGATAGACAGATCTATCTTTTTTTATTTTGTTTTCTTATTTATTTGTATCCTGCCTTTATTATTTTTTACAAACAAATTAAGTTGGCAAACATCCAACAAATATATCCTCCTCCTATTTTTCCCACAATCACAACCCTGTAAGATGGCTTGGGCTGAGAGACAGCAACTGGCCTAGCTGGTTTTCATGGCTAAGTTAGGACTAGAACTCATGGTCTCCCACTTTCTAGCTGGTGCCTTAATCTCCAGACCAAACTGTCTGTCTGTCTGTCTGTCTGTCTGTCTGTCTGTCTGTCTGTCTGACTGTCTGTCTGTCTGTCTCTTTCTTTCCAAAACAATGGGCAAATTCAGTCTTAATTCCATTGAGGGCAATGGGCAAACTGAGGTCCCATCCCACGATCCTTTCATATAATATTTTTCATGCAACTTTTTAAATGTTTAATTAATATTTTATCTATTTATTTATTTATATTTAGTAATTTTTAAATATTCAAGGCATCTGAAGAAAAGGAACAAATACCAACATATGTAATGGCTTTCCAACTCATTTTTTAAATTATAGTATAGGTTTCTATATATTTCTGTTGAATATACATATTTTTACTTTTTTTCCCTTTTCATCAAAGTGAATGAGCAGTCTTATTATATAAACTACTTTATATGCTTTAGCTTATAATAACTTTCTCATACACATCGACACATGATCTAGAGAGATAGATCTCTATGAACAGCAATGATGCTTTCATTGCTGGTGGCTGGTTATAAAGCAATAACTCACTCAGCATCTGATTAGTACCATACATGAAAGAACTGAGAATGAATTTTGCCTGGTGTCAACAGTGCTGGTGATAAACATTTGTTTTGATTCCATGTTTATACTCTCTCCCTTATCATAAGCTTCAGCATAAGGACAATGAAGTAAAATTTGCCCTGGGAAAATCAGGTGGTGGTGTTTGTTTGTTTGTTTGTTTTTTTCAAAATCTTTAGATCATTGTGGAGAAAACAGCACCCACACATCTGGTCTCATTCTGTGCATTTAGGTCAAAGGTCTAAAACTGGGGTTTAATCAGCTTCACTTAATGCAGGGGTCTTCAAACTCGGCCCTTTTATGACTCATGGACTTCAACACCCAGAATTCCTCAGCCAGGCATGCTGACTGAGGAATTCTGGGAGTTGAAGTCCATGAGTCATAAGAGGACTGAGTTTGAAGACCCCTGACTTAATGTGTCTATGGCTTCATGAAAGAACATTTGAGTAAGTTTCTAAGAGACCTAAAGGATTCCAGATTACATTGACAATAATTCTCACATTTAGATGAACATCTTTTCTTGATATCTTCAACTGAATACAGGAAAGATGGAAAGAAAATGTGACAGGGGTACATGCACATCCTTTTTGTCTCCCCATTTGGAGATCTGCATAAGTTCAAGTAAATTCCTAAAGGGTTTGAGTGTTTTCTTGAAGCCAGAGACCCAGATCTCTTCCCTGAGGGAGAAGAAGTTAGAACATACATGGTCCAGCAGTCAGTTCCCAGATTGGCCAGCTAGTCTCAAAACAGAAGCTTAGGAAACCCATTTTTTTTAAAAAAACAAACATTCTTCTGTTGTAAAAACTGCCCTTTAATTCCAAACCCATTTGAAACATATTTTTATTCCTTGACTGCTTTGCTCAATTTTTTAAAAAGCCCTACAAGGTTTAATCTAATGTCCTTACAGGACCATCCTTTCCAACAAGACTCCTATGAGTTTATGTGCAGAGGGTCTACCCTGGGTTCCCATTATATTTAAGGTGAGATGAAAGTGCCCAAAGGAGCACTTTCTTAGTGATAGTTCCCACATTGTGGAATACCTTGCCTCTTGAGATTAAGAGATCTTTCCTTCCTTTATTTCATTAGGTATTGGCAACCATCTTGTTCCAACAAGTTTTTCAAATGGATTGTGGACTAAGCTCGACTTCTAATTATTACTCTATTCCCTTGATGTTTTGAGGGCTTTTCATGATGTGAAAATGGGTAGTTAGTGTGGTATAGAAATATAAAGAAATGACTTCTCGTTTGCGTCATGACATCACAGCCGAAGGAAAAAGAAGCTCCGTTTCCCATGGCTGATTTTGCCCTACCAGGGGGCTCTAAATGGGCCTAAAGTTGCCCCAGAGAGGTGATGAAGAAGGAGGAAATAAGCATTAAGCTTATTGCAGCTAGAGCAGTGGTTCTCAACCTTTCTAATGCCGTGACCCCATAATACAGTTCCCCGTGTTGTGGTGACCCCCAGGGGTGTGGCCAAGTGGGTGTGGCCACCAATAAGAGGGAGTAGGACAACTAGGGAAAAGGGAAAAAATGGCGGACAGTGTGGTTTGGTGACCCCCGTGAAATGGTCGTTTGACCCCAAATGGGGTCCCGACCCACAGGTTGAGAACCACTGAGCTAGAGCATTTGGCACAATGCCTAGGCACAGATAGCTCTCAGCTTCTTTGACCTTCAGCTAAGCTTTCAGGTCAACAGAAAACAACTGGCAAGAGAAAAATATTTTGGACTATCTCTACTTGGTGGAAGATATAACTGTTTTGAAACTTGCTGACTATTCTGGACTACAAATATTGACTGAATCTTAACTTTTTACTTTCTGCCTCTTGGTTATTCTTTTTTACTGGGGGGAGACTAAAGGATTGACTTTAAGGTGGTTGGACACTCTGGATTACAAACATTATTTGGATTGAAATCTTTGGACTCTTGGACAGAAGAGTTGTGACAAAATACTCCTGGTTGATGATAGACCTATATTGTGGAACTTATTGGATTACAAAGGCTACACATAAAGACTGTAAGAACTATATGAGATGATTTTAACCTAAATTTAACTTTAAGTGGTATATTACTGTACTGATTATACGATTGATCCTGTCAAACAAGACTAACACTTGGGAAATATAAATAAGGAAGGGAACAAAAATAAGTGCTCCACATCTAGCCAAAAGTGGTGAAAAACAACCTCAAGTATCTGCCCCTGAAGTCCACAATATGGCATACCAGAGACAAAGAACTAATCATTTCCAGAAAGAAATGCAACTTCTATTGCAATCAATTCAAGAGACAATTGAGTTACATAGAGATGATTCAAGAAGAAATCATGAAGAGACTAAAGAGAACATGAATAAGATAAATGAGCAAGTTCTTAACTTAAAATCTAAATTAGGGAATCCCCAGAAAATGACTACAAAGAAAGAAGAAGTAACCCAGAAAATAGAAGACAGGTTAGAAAAAAATGATCAAAAGACAGAGGAAACAAAGGGGGGAAACTATACACTGACACAGACAAAGAAAAATACTGAAGACACAGAGATAATAACAGAAATGGAAAGAACACACCATCCCTCAAGACTTCAGAATATACTTGAAGATAAGGAAGAAGATTGTATAGAACAGACTATAGAGCCCTCAGAAGAAGCATTAGAAACTGGGAAACAAGAAATGAAAAGAAAAGCTGAGGAGAAGGAAAGTGGGAGCTTTTCAATGAATATGACTGGGCTGAACTCCCCCTCAGAAATACCTTACTGAAATTTTCTATAACAAAGAGTACCCATAAAAATTGAGGAAAAATGCTTTGATGGTTTAAATACACGGTTTTGGAAACCTATCTAGCAAAGAAAGAAAGCTAGAGTTAGACTAAAGAAAATAGAGAATTTGATTGATTGATTGGGGCCTCATGTTACCAAACAAGTGTTTAATATGGCTAGAAACACTTTTAGATATTAAAAGACTATATTTAGAAAGATATGATTTATACTTAGTATGATGTATTTTTCTATGAGATGGGAAACATGAAAATAACAGGATGGTTTTTAATAAGGAAAGCTTTTACTCACAATGTAACTATTGTTGAGAAAATTGTAATGTATAAAAATATTTTGAACATTGAAGGGAAAACAAAATGGAAACAAGAGCTGGGAAAACAGGGTACTAGTCTAGTAAGGTGACTGGATGGTTTTTAATAAGGGAAGCTTTTACTCACCTCAATGTAACTATTGTTGAGAAAATTGTAATGTATAAAGATATTTTGAACATTGAAGGGAAAACAAAATGAAAAGAAGAGCTGGGAAAACAGGGTACTAGTCTAGTAAGGTGACTGGATGGTTTTTAATAAGGAAAGCTTTTACTCACCTCAATATAACTATTGTTGAGAAAATTGTAATGTATAAAGATATTTTGAACATTGAAGGGAAAACAAAATGAAAACAAGAGCTGGGAAAACAGGGTATTGGTCTAATAAGGTAATTGCAAATAAAATTGAGTTACGAATTGGATAGAAAAGATGCTATAATTTAGAAGCAATGTTAGTAGATACAATATTAGAAAAATAAGATGAAGAAGAAATACGTTTAATGTTGTGTGTATGTCATTTGTATTAATAGTAGAAAGAATTGCATTTGTTTAGTGTTTGAAAAGTGAAGAAACATCACTAGAAGAAGAGAGGATTAAGAAAATGTCAGAATGCGCAGAAACTAAGAGCAATATTGAAGAACAAAGAAAAGGAAGATATAGAATAATATTAATATGTATTGTTGAGTAAAAAATGAACCCAGATAACACGTAGTTTATTAAGCACTTACGATTTGTAAAAATTAGAAAATCAATAAAAAAATTTATATATATATAAAAGAAATATAAAGAAATAATGAGAGAGAAAAGCCCTGAAAGATGTCACTTGTCCCCTCTGATGGTATTAGAGCATTCCTATCTAGTCCACTATGGCTGTGGCTTTTTACAGAAAATCAAAAGATAAAACTAGGTGTTGTACATCTAAAGCATGTTGAAGCACAAACATTTGACCACCTTAGGACTGTTTTTATTTTAATTTTTTTACTCCCAGTTTTGCAGTATTTTATCAATGCAGGTATGCTCGATGATAAAGGAGAAGGGTGACAGGGAGGAGAAGACACACGCACATGAATAATTCTGGAAGAACTGAAATGTGAGGAAAATGGTCCCCAAAAATCGATATGATTTTAAAAGTAAAACTGCTGCTTTTTAATGACTTGATCGTGCCAGAAACAACTAAAAAGGTATATCAATATACATTGCTAAAGAAGCTTGATTTGCACTTGGGAGCTCCTGATTAACTTGGAATTAAAGCCTTTGATGTCTTTGATATCTCCACAGTGCACTATGATTCAGTAGCACAAAAACATTTGAAAAATATGTGAATTCCAATGAATAAAATCCCCAACAAATAAAGTTCTTCCCATTCCTATTTGTTCAACGGTTGGGTGTTCTATTGATATATCCATTCTCCTGCCATGTTAAATAGCTTCTTCTAATTCCTCTTTCATAAAAATAATAATAATAATGGTTTGCAAGGAAAGCTCCCTTTTTAATAAAAAATTAACGAAACTTTTATCATGATTTTATTCTTCCCATACCTTATGGGATGACCATAATTACAAGAGATTAAGGAATAAAAGCACAGATAGCATTCTTTAAGGCTGTAAGAAGATAATGCCAAAAACCCTGCCTTTAATATGTTCCCTGCAATTTATTTCATTTATCCAGGCTTGTTATATCTCTGCTGTTACTATTTAATCATCACTCCCACTAGGTATTGTTTTCCGATTGAGGCAGTAACTAAATGAGCCGAGAATTAGATTTGCATTACATCAGCAGTGGACACTGCAGATATTCCTGACACACTTGAAGGAAGGAAAGAAAGAAAGAAAGAAAGAAAGAAAGAAAGAAAGAAAGAAAGAAAGAAAGAAAGAAAGAAAGAAAGAAAGAAAATTGAAACCAAACAGGGAGAACATTCTTTTCTGTTCCAGGAATGGATTCCAATTCAACTATTCAATAATGGAACAGCAGCATTCAGAAGGTCTTCCATGAATAAGCTATTCTCCGAGATCATTAAAAGATATCATATTATCTACTACTCTAACCTTCTGTTTTTCTTTCTTCTTGAAGATTGATTTAGTAGGGAGATGAAATAAATTGAATCTGGTATTGAAACAATGGCAAAGCATTTTAAGATTTGTTCATTTTCTGATTTGGGCTCTTTCCACTCCAGAAAATCATAGGTGGGAGGACAATCAAATACACCCAGAGGACATTAACTTGGAAAAACTCACTTAAATAATTATTTCTCCTCCAGACCAAGGCAAAGTTTCAAAGATGAGTTGGTTCAATTTGATGTTGTTTTGAGTGAAGTGTCCTTCAAAGCTGCTTCACAAAACAATGAATACTCCCATCTCTTCAGTCTGAAGGGAAGCTGCCATGTTGCTTTGCTTCATATCTAACTCCAACTATAGCTTCCTTTAGCATAGCCAAGAGCCAGAACAGGCTGTCTATATGTGTCTTCCAGCTATTGGCTGTGCCAAAAGAGGCTGTCAGAGCCACACAAAGTATTTTGTCAAGACCAAATATCTTGCCCCTGTTCCTTGATGATGTCTCCCCAGTACAAAGTGCCTTGTAACTCTGTCAAGCTGGTCCAGCCTTTTAGGAAGTTAATAATTAAAAGAGAGATGAGGATGTTTTGTGATCCAAAACTGAAGTTTTGGCAATTAGAGGCAAGAGTCCATCGATAGGTGCAATGAGAGTGGAATCAAGAATTTTGTAAAATAAAACTTGTTTACAAAAGGAAAGATTAAGCTCTCACCTGAAAGGGTTAGAAATTTGTTTTTCAAAACTCAGGCAAACCCTGAGAAGTGACACTCCAGCTGCACTATTGAATGTCAGCTGTGTAGTTTGAAAAATGCTGAAGAGTTACACAAAGACATCAGGGGACTCATTGCATCCAACAGGCTACAGCTTGTCCACCACTACTGTACTTTAAAAACATGTTATCCTAGTCTAAATTTAATTTCTAGGGCTTCTTCCTACCTTTTAAAATGGATCTCTTTCATATTCAGCAACTTTACTAAACATTTTGAGTTCTGCTAAGCTCTGAAAGGGTGATTTCGTGGGGATGAGGTGGACTCAGCCTTCAGAATGCATTTTTTGAAATGGTATCAGGTATTCAGCTGTGAGCCTTCGAAAGCGATCTTGAAATTCAGATATTCTGGTTAGGCAGAATATCGGGCACCAGGGAAACTTGCCTTCCTTACACAAGCAAAGCTGAAGGGAGAAAGTGTGGTTTGATGGACTTTCTAAAACTGACATGAGTAGCCAGCCAGTGAATGTTATCCCCACTGAAACCTGCCTGGAAAAAATGCTGTTCTGAAGTTTGTGACTCACTCTGCAGAAATTAGTTCAGCAGAGATGTTGGAAGAGAAAGAGAAACATATATTTATTTTTCTTAGACCTTGCTTGCTCTTTCTTCTCTCTCTCAAGCTCTGCCATTCCTTAAATCCATTTTCTGTTATCCTTTTTCTTTAACTCTCACTGTGTTTGTCTGATCTGTAGCATACCCCTTCATAATAGGTCCAGTCGGTCTTCAGTTTATCAGTTCTCTCTTTCACTTTTGCCTTTCATTCATCCCACTCCACAATTTTTATTTAAAAATACTATATTTTTGCTATTGTCTAAATTTTCCTTCTCTTGTATTGAGTGAATTCAGCGTCATCTGTGATTCTGAGGCAGCATGCTTGCACTTAGACCATTGGTTCTCAACCTTTTTAATGCCGCGACCCCCAACCGGTCGTAAGTCGAGGACTACTCAACCGGTCGTAAGTTGAGGACTACTCAACTGGTGCAGCACCATTTGCAGAATGGGACTTTTGGTGGGCTCAGCAGGGCAGAGACAGCCTGGACAATTCCTATTGGCTTTTGAAAGCCAATAGAATTAGACTATTCAAGAGAGTCTATTCTATTGACTTTCAAAAGCCAATATAATAAAAGGGAGTAGCACAGCTAAGGAAAAGGGGGGGAAAATGGCAGACTGCATTGTTTGGCGACCCCCGTGAAATGGTCCTTCAACCCCAAATGGGGTCCCACAGGTTGAGAACCACTGACTTAGACTATTCTGTATATCATATATACTTTAACATTATTTAGTATTATGTGTACAATAGTAATAACAAGGTATTTCTCAGGTCTTTTTAATTGTTGCAAGACTTAGTGGGTTATTAACGAAATAAGCTAATCTTTTATACAAGCTATTCCAACAAACTTGACAACCCAGAAGAGAAAGTGGTTAGAGGATCATAAAGAAGATCTTTAACAAGGCATTGTTTTTAAAGGACCTTAAGTTTCTAGTGTCCTTTTTAATGAGTTTTATTTTTCAAACATTTATTATGTTTAAAGTAGTTTCTAAACTGGTTCACCACAACTTTTTAATAGGCTTTTAGCTTGGAAATGGCTGTTCTGGAGAAATACAGAGATATCTCTCTAGTCTTATATACTACTTGAATCATGCCTGAGTTGCTGTACTGCATCTACCCTGAAAGGTATCATATTACAAAACAAAAACAAAAAAAAACCATTGTGGTGAAACTATTGAGACTATCCTTCTAAAATTTTAGTGGGGTTCTTGTCCTCTACAAACTTATGATCTCCTCTATTTTTCTCCCATGCTGGCAAAAAATGAGGTAGCTGCTGATATTTTGAAATCTCATCATCACGAGCCCTTGTGGTGCAGTAGTTAGAGTGCAGTATTTCAGGCTAACCCTGCCCACTGCCAGGAGTTCAATTCTGGCTGATTCAGGTTTGACTCAGCCTTTCATCCTTCCAAGGTCAATAAAACGAGGCCCCAGTTTCTTGGAGGTAATATGCTGATGCTATAAAGCACTATGAAATGGTATATAAGTCTAAGTACTACTGATAGTCAGTGGTGGGATTCAGCCAATTTGCACCTGTTTGGCAGAAGTGGTAGCTAATTTTTTGCTGCCCAAGCCCAGAATGGACTTCCGGAAGCGGCATCCACATAGAGAACTGGTTGTTCACATATTTGAATCCCACCACTGCTGTTAGTGCTATTGTTATCACTAAAGTCACATAATGTATGCAACTGAATCTTGAATTGGTTCAAAGCTCACCTTTGAGACTTGAATTACTAAACCACATTGAATTAAGCACCTTTAAATCTTAGTTGGATCTTGGCTGAGTTTCATTTCCTATAATTATCAATACATGTCACTACCATATAAAGCAAATGATATTGAGCTAAGTAACCCCATTTACATTTGAAAGCATTTTTCTGACAAGAAAGATCATGAACAAGACAAACAGCAGTATAGCTGTTGTAGTTAGTTGTATTTTGAATAAACTTTATTACATAAGTATAGGGACCAAATAGAATTTACATCTAAATGTTATCAAACTAAAATACAGTGAACAAAAAGAAAGGAAGACAAAAAGGATTAGGGTTAGGTTAGGCTAACCTTTGAAAATTGTTTTAAATCCCTTGGGAGAAAATGTGATTATTCAATATTAAGTCCTGATTTCTATTATCTTGTAGGCCTTCAGGGACAGATTGAGGAGATATAAGCTCATAAAATGAAAGCACTGTCCTAACACTAACATGATAAGAGATTATATTTGTTCCACTTGCTAGCTTCAGTAACATAGGAAAGATATGGACATCAATTGAATTCTCTTTTTCACTCCTGGAAAATACTAACACCACCACAGAAGTTCCATCAAGAGCATTAGTTCAGATCCATGTTCCAAGGAAGATTGCAAGACAGTTAAAGATCTACATTAAGTAGCTTCCCAGCCATTATCAAGCTACATATGCAAAAGAAAAAAAATCAAAAGATCTCTGACTGTGTGGTCATTCTGAATGTCACCAGTCCCACACAATTCTGCTTTTCCATGTTTTTCTCTTATAAAAAAGAATGCACATCCATTGAATTCAATATATATAATTTATATTTAAATATATATTGACATTTTAAATTTATGTTTAAATATTTATTTAAATTTACTAAATATATCTTTATCGATTTATTTGTTTATTTAAATTTATTGGCCATCCAACTCCAGTCTGGGTGGAGTCCTTGACTTGTAACTATTCGTTTAATTACAATGGCACTGCAAATAGTGAATTATTACTGTTTTTCACACTTATGACTGTTGCAGTATTCCCATGGCCACCTGATTAGAATTTGGACACTTGGAAACTGCAATGTATTTATGATGGTTGCAGTGTCCTGGGGTCATGTGATAACCTTTTGCAACCTTCTGATAAGCAAAATCAGTCTAGGGAAGCCAGATTCACTTAATAACCATGTTACTAACTCAACATCTGCCATGATTCACTTAATACTTGTGGCAAAAATGGCCACAAGAGGGGCAAAATTCACGATACTTCTGGTGGTTAGCATCGATGATGGCGGCTACACTGTAGCCGTCCTCCTGGGACAGCGTGAGAACCGTGGAATACAGCAGTCACCAGCTGTTCCGTGGCTCGAAATCTCCCTCCCGGGCGAAGGGAGGAGGGAGAGAAGCACCCGAATAGAGGTAGAGCATCTCAATCCCCCCAGGGATTTTTTGGGGGGGGATAGAAAGAGAGCTCCCTCGGAGTTCGCGTTGCCTCCGCCTCCCAGCTGTCTTTGTTTCCTCTGGGAACAAAGTGAAACGCCGCTACCATCTCTGCGTTTAAAGGGATAGGGTGAGTGATTTTTTTTTATATAAAGTGGACAGAGCTGGATAAAGGATTTGACTTATTGAGTTTTATTTGCTTTTTAGTTTAGGTTGATATTTTTCTTTTTGCTTTTTTTGTTTGTGTGGAGAGTGAAAGTAAAATGGCGATTTGAAAGTTTTTTTCGGGAGAAAAAGAAAGTGAGTCAAACGGAATGTTATGGACTATATAGTTTTTTCTTTTTAAACTTTTTCCTCTTTTTCTGAAAGTGGTTTGTGTTTTTGAAATATCTTTTAAACTCTCCTTTGTTTTTTTAATTCTTTGAGCATTTTTTTTATATAAAGTGGAAATAAGAAAAAAATTTTTTTTAAAAAAAATGGCTTCAAAAAGGCAAGCAGCTTCTACAGTTCCTAAGGTGGCTTCTTCTCCTGCGATTTTACCAGTACAACAACCTAAAGCTACACCACCATCTTCTCCTCCTCTGCCAGTAATATCTGTACAAGATATGAAAGATATAATGGGAAATGCAGTGACTCAAATCAGAGGGGAAATGAAGGAGCTTCTAGATCAGAATAAAACTGAAATTAGAGGGGAAGTGAAGAATCTGTTGGAGCAGAATAACACTATTTTGAGGCAAGATATAGTTATGGCTCTATCAGGACTTGCTTCTGTGGTTGAGAAGCTTGACTCTAGAGTTGAAGAGGTTGCAGACAAGGTTGACATCTTGGAAGATAGGTTTGAAGGCATGGAAAAAAAAGATGGAAATCTCACAGGATGACATTGTTATGTCTCAGTACAGAGAAATGGAATATGCCTTAAGAATTAGGGGTCTCAAAGAAGATATGCAGCAAGATTTGAGAGAGATTGTGGTAAATGACTTTGCTGTTATTTTGAATAGGGAGAAAGAGGAAATACGCAGAGAGGTTGAAAAATTATTTAGAGTTAATTCCTGGATTGCAAAACAGAGAAATTTAGCAAGAGATGTGGTGGTTTATTTTGGAAAGAGATCTCTGCGCAATGAAATCATACAAGCCTTCTATAATAAGAGATTCCAGATTGCTACTTTTTGGTTGGCATGCCTATTTAATATTTAATAAAAAAGTGGACTGGGCCTTTAAATCTCATATTATAAGGATCTCTTTACTTAGGGTTTGGAGGAAATATTATAAAAGTGATTTTAAAATACCATTATGGGCTATACCTTGGCATGCGATAGAGGGGATAAAGAGAGGTGTTAAAATGGATACGGTGTCTTATACACAATTACTTAGATGGGATGGTCAAAATTGGCAGTTAAAATCTTTGGAAGACCTAGCACATGAAAATATTACCTATTCTTGGTTTCAATATAGACAATTAGTAGATAGATGGAAGATGGACCGTAATATAGGCCTGCTTAGAGAAGATGAAAATCTTTTTAAGCAAGTAAAGGATCAAAGACAAACTCATATTAAGAGAATTTATGGGGTGCTAGTGGAACTGGATTCAGAATCAGAATTAATTAAAGACTGTATGATTAAATGGGCGCAGAATTTTGGTGAACCAGTTCTACTGGATACCTGGGAAACTATCTGGGTGAGAAATGTTAAGTTTACACAAGCCCAGAATTTAAGGGAGAATTTTTATAAAATGTTTTACAGATGGCACCTTGATCCACAAAAGATGTCTTTCATGTATCCTGACTTACAGCCCAAATGTTATCATATTTGGTGGTCGTGTAAAAATATAAAAGCTTTTTGGATTAAGATATGGTGGAACATTCAGAGAATTTTTAGAAAGAGGGTAAAATTTACTCCACAATTGTTTTTGCTTGGTATTGTTACTGATTGTGATGCTAAGGAGGTTATATTGATGTTGAATCTGATTACAGCCACAAGGCTGTTAGTAGGTCAATACTGGAAGAAGGAATCTTTGCCTACTTTGCAAGAGTGGTTTTTTAAAGTATCTTACTTGGCGGAAATGGCAAAGATTTCGGCTTTCTTAAAAGAGCAAACGCAAGAGAAATTTTTTGCTGTATGGGAAAAATGGATAAATTTCATACAATTTAAACTGGATTTGAAAAAATATCATCTGGAGATGTGGTTGTATGGATGCTACTTATTATCATATCTGGTGGTCGTGTAGAGAGATAAAAGCATTTTGGATTAAGATATGGTGGAATATCCAGAGAATTTTTAAAAGGAGGGTAAAATTTACTCCGCAATTATTTTTGTTAGGTATAGTTACTGATTGTGATACAAAGGAGGTTATATTGATGTTAAATTTGATTACAGCTGCGAGGTTGTTAGTAGGACAATACTGGAAGAAGGAATCTTTGCCTACATTGCGGGAATGGTTTCTTAAAGTGTCTTATTTGGCGGAAATGGCAAAGATTTCGGCTTTCTTAAAGGGACAAATGCAAGAGAAATTTCTTGCTGTTTGGGATAAATGGATAAAATTTATACAATTTAAGTTGGATATAAAAAAATATTATATAGCCTTTTTATAATCTTTATTTTTATATACATATATATATATATCTTTTATTTTATATTTTCTTTTTTTTATAAATATAATTTTTTTAATCTTCTTTTAACTAAGCCTATATTCTGCTCTGGGAGGCTCGGGGGGGGGAAGGGGGGAGAGTCTGGGTAGGGGTTGGGGAAGGGGGGTTTTGTTGGGTAATGTTTGTTTTTTATTTGTATATGTTGTTTTTTGTTTTTGTATTGTTTTGTATTTTTTGTAAAATTTATAAAACTTTTTAATTAAAAAAAAAAATATCATCTAGCTTTTTTATAACCTGTATTTTTTTTATTTTAAATACTTTCTCTTTTTAAGGATTATAATTCTTTTTTCATATATATTTTATTTTTAATTATCTTATAATTTTGTTAATTTTTTTTTTAATTAAGCCTATATTCTGCTCTGGGAAGCTCCGGGGGGGGAGGGAAGGGGTGGTTTGGGAGGGGTTGGGGGAGGGTTGTATTGTTTTGTTTTTTTGTTGTTGTTGTTATTGTTTTTTTCTGTCTTTGTAAAAGTTTTTAAAAATTTTTCAATTAAAAAAAAAAGAGAGATTCCAGATTGCTGCTCAAGATGTTATTATTTTAAAGGAGATCCCATCTAAAATTCTAAGAAAGAGAAAAGATTTTGCTTTCTTATCTAATGAACTTAAAAAAAGAATGATGCCATTCAGATGGGAGATTCCGGTGGGTATTGTTCTGAGCCATGCAGGGATGCGTTATAGACTTAATACAGTCACTAAAGCAAAGGAGTTTTATAGTTCGGTTCTGGGAGCAGGCTCACCATCATCTATGATGCAGAAAGTTCTGGATGGTAAAGAGGTTGAACAGCAGTCTGAAGGACCAGGTGTGATGGTGGTTGGAGAGTTACAGTTGGAGTGGTCCCGACAAGCAGAGATTAAAGAGCAAAGAATGACCCGTGCAGCGCATAGACGCAAGGAAAAGGAACAACAGAGGAAAGAGGCTAAAGAATCTCTTCAAGAAAGTGCTTCATTGCCGGTGGGAGGAGCAAGACCTAAGAGTTCTGCGGCACATTCTTCAATGGCAGATCTTCAAGCAGTCTTCTCCAGGCTTCTGGTTAAGGGAGATGGTAAAGCTCCTGACTTGGAATGTTAATGGCCTTAATTCCCCCCAGAAGAGAAAGAAAATCTTTCATTATTTAAAGCAACATAATAATGATATTATTTGTTTGCAGGAAACACATATTATAGCTAAAGATCAAAAATATTTAGTCAATGCTCGTTTGGGATCTCATTTTGTATCTTCTGCTCCTGGGAAAAAAGGGGGCGTAGTTATTTATGTCAAGCAAAACTTATCAGCCTGTTTGGTAGAATCTGATCTTCAAGGGAGATATGTTATGATTGAAGTTGGTTTATATGATAAGAAAATACTTATAGTGGGATTGTACGCACCAAACCAATAACAGGAACAATTTTATAGATTGTTACATCAGAAATTAACTTTGTTGGACTATAGATCTGTGATATTAATGGGTGATTGGAATGGTGTGTTAGATATACAAAGAGACAAAAAAGAATCTTCTACTTCTTTTAAACAGGCTAAATTACCTAAAGCTTTTTTTGATTTGAAAGAGGACTGGGAACTACGAGACTACTGGCGTGAACACAATCAGGAGGAGAGAGACTTTACTTTCTTTTCAGATAGACATCAATCCTTTTCAAGAATTGACTTTTTTTTGATCACAACTGATTTATATTTTAGGGTAAAGAATGTTAAAATTTTTCCTAGGACATTGACGGATCATAGTCCAGTCTAGATGGAGTTGGTTGATGAAAGAGAGGAGAGGAGATCGTGGAGGATGAATGAAAATTTATTTAGACAAGAAAAGAATGTTCAAAAATTAAAGGAGCACTTAAAGGATTATTTTGTTTTAAACATGTATAAGGGAACTTCAATGTCAATGGTATGGGATGCAGGTAAAGCTTTTATGCGTGGGATTTTGATACAAATGAATAATGCTCATAGACAAAAGCAGATTCAGAAACGTAAGGAATTGGAAGATGAGAATAAATCAAAAGAAAAAAATTTGATTTCAAATCCCACAGATGAAAAGGTTAAAGAATCTATAAAATTGCTTAAAACACAATTTAATATGTTGATGGCTGATCAAACTGCAACTAACTTACTGTATATGAAACAAAATACATTTTGCAATGCTAACAAACCAGGGAGATGGTTGGCTTATCAATTAAGAAAGAAACAGAGACAGAGAATTATAGATAAAATAAATCATAATGGTAAATTAGTATATCATAAGGATTTGATTAAGAAATCTTTTTTAGATTATTATCAAAAATTATATAAGAGTACTAAAATACAGGTTTTAGATATAGAAAATTATTTAAATGAATCCAACTTCCCTAAATTAACAGAAGATCAGAAACAAGAAATTAATGGTTTAGTTACTAGAGAGGAAATTGAGACAGTGATTAAAGAATTAAAATTAGGTAAAGCACCGGGTACGGATGGTTTGACATCTATTTATTATAAAACTTTGGCACAAGAGATGATTCAACCTTTAAGAGAGCTTTTTAATAATATATTACAGGGTTTAGAGATTCCCCCGTCATGGGGTAGAGCTTTTATATCTTTAATCCCAAAAGAAGATCAAGATCTCACTTTACCAAAGAATTACAGACCTATATCTCTTTTAAATGTAGATTATAAGATTTTTGCAAAAATTTTGGCTAATAGGCTTATGAGGGTTTTGCATCAGGTTATACATAAGGATCAAACGGGTTTTATAACTGGAAGGTATATGAAGAATAATGTCAGACAAATTATTAATTTATTAGAATACTTAGACAAAAATAATCAAGTTTCTGCAGGATTGATATTTCTAGATGCTGAAAAAGCTTTTGATCAACTGAATTGGCAATTTATGTTAAGTTTAATTGAGAAAATGAATTTTGGAGAAAAAAATTTACAAGCTGTTGGTCTTATTTATCATAAACAAATGGCACAACTTATTGGGGGTTTATCAGAGGTCTTTACAATAGAAAAGGGGACTAGACAGGGATGTCCATTGTCACCACTGCTATTTGCAGATGACTTGGTGGTCACCCTGGTGGTCACCCTTTCCCAACCTACTTATTCTGTAGTAGAGCTATTACAATTGATATACCAATATGGATGGGTTTCGGGTTTTAAAATTAATAACAATAAGACTAAAATATTACCTAAAAATATGACCATTTTGGATAAGCAGACTTTGGTTAAGTTGACAGATTTTGAGGTTGTTGATAAGGTAAAATATTTGGGGGTTATTTTATCTGTTTCTAATGCAAAATTGTACAAAAATAATTATGAAAGGTTATGGGTCAGGATACAAAGAGACTTGAAAAATTGGGAGAAATTGCAATTATCCCTTTTGGGAAGAATTGCGGTGATTAAAATGAATGTTTTGCCAAAGTTTCTTTTTTTTTGTTTCAAATGATACCTATTTTAAAGAATGAGATTAATTTAAATGAATGGCAGAAAGGTATCAATAAGTTTATTTGGGCGGGGAAAAAACCAAGAGTAAAGCTTAAAATAATACAAGACATCCGTGAGAGAGGTGGACTTAAGGTACCGAATTTGAAATTGTACTATGATGCGGTGGTTTTAACATTAATTAGTGATTGGGTTAATTTAACAAATGTAGAAATACTCCTCTTGGAGGGTTGGGATTTACTTTTTGGATGGCATGCCTATTTAATTTTTAATAAAAAAGTTGATAGGGTTTTTAAATCTCATATTATAAGGATTTCTCTATTTCGGGTTTGGAGGAAATATTATAGAAGTGATTTTAAAATCCCATTATGGGCTGTACCTTGGCATGCGATAGTGGGGATAAGGAGAGGAGTTAAGATGGATGGTGTTTCTTATGCACAATTACTTAGATGGGATGGTAAAAACTGGCAGTTAAAATCTTTGGAAAACCTAGCACAAGAAAATATTATATATTCATGGTTTCAGTATAGACAAATAGTGGATAGATGGACGTTAGATTGTAATGTGGGTTTACTTAGAGAAGATGAAAGCCGCAACAGATAATGCATACATCCTAGGTCCCACAAGATGGCAATGTTTAATGGAGGGGACCTGGAGTGCATGTGCTCTCCTCAAATTTACTGGGTGGGAAAAAAACAATTGGAGAAGGGCAGTATCTCAGATATCCAGGCCCTAGCTACACAGGTCATTATATAGGTGATAACCAGCACCTTGAATTGCACTTGGAAGCCAACTAGCAGCCAATGCACCTCTTGTACTGGTGGTGACATGAGAGCACAATGATAGTGCACATTAGTGCTCATGCTGCTGCATTTTGAACCAGTTGTTGCTTCCAGGTGGTCTTCAAGGGCAGCCCATGTATGTAGAGTGCATTGCAATAATTAAATTGTGAGGTGACCAGGGCATGAATAACTGACTTAAGGGGCTTATGTCATTGAGGAAATGGTGCAAGTGGCACACAAGAAGAATCTGTCCAAAGGCCTGCCTGCCACCTGCTCAGTAGCTGTGAGTCAAGGAGGACCCCAAGTGGTATGCCAGTCTTGAGTAGGGAAGTGCAGCCCTATCCAAGACCATAAATGGTGATTTCCTCAGCTCAAGTGTCCAAACACCCTCAGCCACTCAGTCTTGTTAGGACTGGCCCATCTAAACTCAAAGAGTTTGAATAAGCATAATTTGTGAAGTAAATGACACTTAATTGGGTTCACACAACATCCCAATCTATAAATCTTAGTTTGAAACCGTGAGGATTGATTTCACTGTACCAAAATTAAAAAATAAAAATAAATGACTGAATATATTGTGCAATCCTGATCAACATAAGCTGGAAAAAAAAAACAATTTGCTGACCATATCTGACCACAATAAAACTGCATTTGAGGTTCCAGTATTTATGTTTTGATGGTGTAAGGACCACAATTTATGTAATATAAAATCTTCTTAGTGGCATACTAATTCCAAGAAATATTTTGTTCCTTATACACACATAAGAAATCACATGCATACAGTATAAAACCAATACTTACATATCAAGTGCTTCATTGATTGTTTCTTTTTATATTTCACTTGTGATCACCAATCATTTATAAACTCAACAATAGTGAATAAGATTGTGTATTAATCCCAATCAAAGTTTAGGACAAGGCAAAGTGTTTTCAAGTGCTTAATTTCTAAGCAATTAATTCCAACTCTTCTTTTTTGAGCTTAAGCCTGTCAGCTTGGTGTGACATCTCAAAACATCAGCTACCTGGAAAATGTCTACCCTGTAATTACATATCAAGCTAAAGAGGCATTTGCTTCAACTCACCCTTATGTGAAAATTGCCCAACAAAATTGTTAGAAAAGAATAATAAATTGCTGATGAGAAGCAGTCTACATGCAGAAACAATTTCCAGGGATACCTCCACCTATCAAACCTATTATCTAACTTTATATGAAAACTAGATCATGTCATTAAACAAGTGTATGCCTTGTCTCCTATCTAGACAGCATTTGCTCTTGATTTAGTGGGTGGAGCAGTATATTCAGGCTGTAGCTTTTTACATTTCCACTGATTCTCAATATTCAAAACTGGCCCTGGAAGTGGAATTGCTCAGTTTATTTTCTATGTATCTATTGAGTTAGTTCTATACCCCATTGTTCTCCCAGAGGCTCAAGGCAGCATACAATAGCATTCCTTCCTCTGATTTTTCCTACAGCCATATTCTTGTGAAGTAGGATGAGTGACACACAGAGAGAGAGACCAGCCTAAAATCAACCAGTACACAGACGGGGGGGGGGCGGGGGGGGATTTGAACCTGGGTCTCCTTATTCCTAATCCAACACTTTAATCCTTTAATCCTCTTTGTAAACTGTCCAGAGTCACCTTATCAGAGAGACAGGCAGCATGTAAATTTAATAAATCAATAAATCCACTATCTCAATCCCATCTATCCTTTATTGTGCATTTGTTTAAACCAACTTTACAAAATATTTTAAAAAATGATTCTTTAATTATCTGTCAATACTTCATTATTATTTTGCTGTTCCATGTTAGTAGTTGACTGCCTTGTACAAGTAGTCCTTGACGTACAACCACAACTGAGCCCCAAATTTCTGTTACTAAGCAAGATAGCTGTTAACTCAGTTTTTAAATGAATCACTGCAGTTGTTAAGTTAGTTACATGGTTGTTAAGTGGATCTGGCTTCCCCATTGACTTTGTTTGTCAGAAGGTCACAAAAGATTATCACATGCCCCTACCTCAGGACATTGCAACTGTCATAAATATATGCCAGTTGACAAGCATCCGAATTTTGATTATGTGAGCAAGGGATGCTGCAATGATCATAAGTGTGAAAAATGTTCATAAGTCATTTTTTTCAGTGCCGTTGTAACTTCAAACAGTCATTAAATGAATAGTTGTAAATCAAGGACTACATGTACAGTATGGTTACAACTGATAGAGAAAATCAGTTAATCTCATCAGTTTTGGATATGTTCAAAACAAGTTCCCCTAGATGGGTATCTAAATAAATTATGAAATATAAGTTGTTTGGCTGAACTACGTGCTACAAATCACTATGCTGAAGGCATGGTTTTTATATAATCATATTTGATGCAATACATATTGGCTATTTGAGCATGATTTTCTCCCCTGTTTGTTTTTGGGATATGTAAACTAGCCTCAACACAGCCAGCACAGAATGTAGCATTCTTAATTTCTTCACATTTAGCCAAATTACAATACCATTACAGAAATGGGGAAAAAAATTGCTACATAATGTCTATCATGAACTGATGCCTATCATCACCATCAACATCATCAACAAGAAGATATTTAATTTATTAAAACAAAGGAAGGTCTCAAAAAAAAAAGTACAGGGCTGTTCTAAAAATGATGTGAAACAGATGTTGCATTGCTCATTATCTAGTGTGTCTATACATTAATCAACCTTTTTATTTAATAAGAAATACATTAACATGACACATTGTAGTTTTTGTTTCTTAGCAACAGGCTTTTTTTTTCATAATCTCTTCATCCAAGAGATGCTTCCCAGTATTTTAAAGTACCATTAATCCTTTGAATATTTTTTATGACTCAATCAATATTTTCCTTTATGTGAGTATGAGTCCCAATAAAAAGAATTGATTAATTCCTCTCCCTTTACATAATTAATAAAGAGATGGATAACATTCGATCAAACCATCACTACAAATAAACGAGTGCCATTCAGAAAGTAGCAGGTTTGTATTTATATATATATATATATATATATATATATATATATATATATATATATATATTTGTGTGTGTGTGTGTGTGTGTGTGTGTGTGTGTGTGTGTGTGTGTGTTCAAAAACTAAAACACAGATCACTGAGACTAAAAATGTATTTAAAAACTTAGCTTTCTTTCATAAAGTTTCGTATTTGGCAGAAATGGCAAAGATTTCGGCTTTCTTAAAGGAGCAATCTCAAGAAAAATTTTTTGCGGTATGGGAAAAATGGATAAATTTTATACAATATAATTTGGATATGGAAAAATATTATTTAGCCTTTTTATAATTTGTAATGATTGTTTTTTCTTTCTTTCTTTCTTCTTTTTCTTTTTTATATATATACATTTTTAAGGTATTATTATTCATATATTTTTTTTTTTTTTATATATATATATGCTTTATTTTTCGTCCACTTTCTTCTTTCTTCTTTCTCTCTCTCTCTTCTCTTTTTATTTTTTATTTTTTTTCTTTTTTAGTATATATTATTCATTTTAAAGTTTATGTTATGTATATTATTTCTATATATATTATTACTGTGATTTTTATTATTATTATTAATTATTTTATAAATTGCAAATGTTATTTTTAAAATATTTGTTAAATAATCCTATATTCAGTTCTGGGAAGTCGGGGGGGGGGTGGGGTGGTTGGGGAGGGGGGGGTGGATTTTTATTTGTAAAACTTTTGAAAAATTTCAATTAAAAAAAAAAAAAAAAAAAAAAAACTTAGCTTTCGTCAGCGTCTGCTGACATCGTCAGCCAGGATTGAGAATCACATTCTTATAGTCTTTGTGACACCAAGCATTTGGCTAATGACCGTGTTACCGGTCTATTCAGCTCCCTCCCCCCTGTAGTTAATTGCTGTGTTGTTTCCATCGCACTTGTTGATGGCTGTTTAAATTTAGGCACCCTGCTCCTCTCCTCATGCCCCACCCATGTGGAGTGTGTATTCTGCCGTAAGCAGTCATCTCGCTGTTTTTCTGGTGTTTGCATATGCAATGCTGCCATTTCAGCTGGCTGTTCCTTATCACTGTCATCGTCCCTGTCTGTGTTGGCTCCAAGTCCCCTGCTGTCACACATCGGCGACATCTGTCTCTCCTCAATCGTCTGCTGTAACCCTAAATCCATTAAGGAAGGGATACGATCCTCTGTTAACTTGTTTATATCAGTGAGGATCTGTGGCTGTTTCATCTTTTCAGTTTTCTTATTTAAAGATGTCTGCCGGTGTAATGTCTGATAAGCTGGTAACAGTTCAATATGCCAGTTGATGGAATGCTTGTTGGATAGCCATGCCTCTTTTAGCAGACGGCCGCCCTTTGTTGCATCATGAGCAATGACCCTGGCCTCAGTGAAATTAAATGTGTGGTTGTGTCTACAGTGTGAGCCCACACTTGGGACCGCTGCTCATGGTGTTTGATGGCCAACTGATGTTCATGCAGTCTCGTCTGAAGACGCTTCATGGTCTCACCTACATAATTGCATGCACAATTATTACAGTTGATTTGGTATACCACTGATGACATCTCACTCATGGGCAAGGGTTCTTTGGGGCGCATTGCCCGTGTTCGAAGAGTTTGATTGGGTCTATGCGCCACTCTAATGTTATGCTCAGATAATATTCTTGCATCTGTCTCTGACACTCCATGGATATAGGGGAGCGTGGTCCAAGTAGTAGTGATTGAAAGCCTGTTATCTGCAGCACATGGCACCCATTGCTGGTGATAACGTCGGATGAAGTCGGCAGAATAGCCACATTTTTAGCAGTGATACATTTCAGGATAGTAACATTATTCAGTATTTAGTTTCAGTGGAGGTAGGTCAGTAAATGTAACAGATATTATGATATAAATTGGCCCTGATGGCATAGTGGTTAGAATGCAGTACTACAAGCTACTTTTGCTGACTGCCAGCTGCCAGCAGTTCAGCAGTTCGATTCCCACTGGCTCAAGGTTGACTTAGCCTTCCATCCTTCTGAGGTTGGTAAAATGAGGAGCCAGATTGTTGGGGGCAATAGGCTGACTCTGTAAACCACTTGAGGGCTATAAAGCACTATGAAACAGTATATAAGTATAAGTGCTATTGCTATAGGAATATATTGTGTAATTTGGATATAATTTGGATATTTGGATACACTGTGCATAATGTGAATGTTCATAGGTTTTATACTCCAAAGATTATATTCATCATCAGATTTCTGTAGGACTCCCCACCAAAAACACCCCCCATTAAAATTCTATAAGAATGTGGGAAACTGCCTCTTTTTTTCCTCCCCAGTCATCATACAATAACTCTCTACTACACACATACAGCTGTCATGCTCATCTCTTCTTATTGATTGGGTACCAATCAAATAGTCAAAATTAGACTACACTTAAAACAGTTGACTTAAAATAGTTCATTTAATGACCATTTGAAGTTACAATGGCACTGAAAAAAGTAACTTATGACCATTTTTGTCACTTATGACCATTGTAGCCTTCCCATGGTCATATGAATTACGTTCGGATGTTTGACAACTGACCCACATTTATGACGGTTGCAGTGTCCTGAAGTCATATGTTCCCCTTTTGTGACCTTCTGACAAGCAAAGTCAATGGGGCAACCAGATTCACTTAACAACCATGTTATTAATTTAGCAACTGCAGTAATTCACTTAACAAATGTGGCAAGAAAAGTCATAAAATTGGGGCAAAATTCACTTAGCAAATTTCTCACTTAACAATATAAATTTTGGGCTCAAGTGTAGTCGTAAGCTGAGGACTACCTGTATTGCCTACAAATTACTAGCCAATCCAAGACTTATCACAAACATTTTGTCACAGTATTATAGCCCATAAATTCCATAAATTGTCAACTCATCTTTATCGTGAGAAAAATGGCTTTCTCAGAAGCTCCACAGAGAGGCAGTGTTCATGTATCAGACTTTCAAATGCATTGCAGCTACTCCAGATAAAATGGCTCAACTGTAAATAATAAATGTCCTAACACAATTCCAGAACACAGGTTTTTGGGGATAAGCCCCATAAAACTGGGAGAATTGTTGTGGACCAGACAGGCATAGGATTGCATTGTAAGAATGTAATGACTGCCCATCTTTGTACCATGATATGAGAGATCTCCTTGTTTGGATTGATGAGTCCAAATTTGCTGTGATAGTTTACTCTGCATTAATAAAACCCTTTTCGAAATTCTCTCCAGCTCTTCAAGGGGTGTAAGACAGACAATTTAGAGCTAGAGTCAAGCGCTTAATGATATAACCACAGGAATTGCCATTATCATTGGACAAACAAATATATTTTGTGACAAGAGAGAGAATAAGGTTGCTTGTTTCAGCAAAAGCAATATCAAAGGCCAGATGGAAATAGCCATAAAAAAAAACAACAAACAAAAAAACAAAAAAAAAACATCTGCATGGGTACAGGTGTTCCTTGACTTACAATCATTCACTTAGGGATTGTTCAAAGTTGCAACGGCACTGAAAAAAGTGACCTATGACTGTTTTTCACCCTGGTGATCTTTACAGCATCCCCGTGGTCACATGATCAAAATTCAGACGCTTGGCAACTGGCAGGTATTTATGATGGTTGCAGTGTCCCTGGGTCACGTGATCCCCTTTTGTGACCTTCTGACAAGCAACCTCAATGGGGAACCAGATTCGATTTACAGCCATGTTACTAACTTAACAACTGAGTCGAGAAAGGTTGTAAAGTGGGGCAAAATGCTTTTAACAACTGGATTGCTTTGCAACAGAAATTTCAGGGTCAGTTATGCTTGTAAGTCAATCTGTACATTAGTATTTTCCTCCAATATTTATTTGGAGCTCACCTGCAAGCATAAGCAGTCAGATTTAAGCCACCATTTTAAATTTCCCACTACAGGGAGCCCTCAATTTATGACCACAAATTGAGCTCTATGTTGCGAAGTGAGAAATTTGTTAAGTGACTTTTGCCTCATTTTACAACTTCTCTTGCCACATCACTGCAGTTTTTAAATTAGTAACATGGTTGTTAAGTGAATCTGGCTTCCCCATTGACTTTGTTTGTCATAAGGTCGTAAAAGAGGATCACATGACTCCAGGACATTGCAACATCATAAATGTCAGTTGTCAAGCATCCGAATGTAAATCACGTGACCATGGCAATGCTGCAATGGTCATAAGTGTGAAAATGGTCATAAGTCACTTTTTTCAGTGCCGTTGTAACTTCGAATGGTCAGTAAATGAACTGTTGTAGGCCAAGGACTACCTGTATATTTCCACGTCCAGTAATATTATTTCAAGTTGTTGCACAAAATATAAATGGAGTTCATATTCAAAAGGCCATTTAAATTTCCCAGTATGCCGTGGATATTTAAGGGCATTCTACAAAATTTTAAAATGGAGATTCTCAACCAGCAACACAGGGCAAGTATCTGGTGCTAATCCTGAATAACAGGTAGTCCAGCTGTCAGCTTTGTAATTCTAAAAATTAGAAAGAAATTGAATATAAAAATAGAAAATAAAGTTTTTTTCTCCTGCAAGTTAGAGTTTTGAAAGCTAAAAAGATATATCTACTTGTGCGTGAGATTTTATTTTGTTGCCAAACATTAAATGGACAGAAATATCTATGCTTTAGAAAAACCAGCATAGAATGTTTAAAAACTAAATGGCAACATAAAAATAAATAAGTAATCTCTTTGATAGAAGTGCATTAAATCTATATTTACTAGCATCTAGGAAATGCCTTAACTGCATTCTCAAATCAGGCAAATTTGTGTTATAAATACTTTGTGAAAAAGAAAAAAGAAAAAGAGTAAATAAAAACAAATTATTTCCAAAAGACTTATGCAGTAAATTTGGACCAAAAAACCCCAAGTATACAGGCTGCATTACATTTTCATTGGACAGCTCTAAAGAAAACTCTATAATATTTTAACTTGCTCATTTCCAACAAAGAAGGAAGGAAGGAAGGAAGGAAGGAAGGAAGGAAGGAAGGAAGGAAGGAAGGAAGGAAGGAAGGAAGGAATTCTGATGCTCCCTGTAAGATTCCCAGAAGTTGCACTTATGTGCCACATCAGAAATTTGTGTTTCTGTTAATATAAAGTTTCAAAAATAGATTTTCTGTTTTGTTATAATAAGTCTGGACTTTTTAAAGTTTAACAGTAAATTCTATTATCATTCTGATGAATGAGTCTTACATTTTTGTTTGCTAATCATTTATTTGATTTTAGTAAGTATTAAGATCATCTTATTGGTAATATAAATATGATATTACTTTGAAAATTCTTGTTCACTTTTACACAGCTTGCAAATCTCTTTTTGTTTCTTTTGTTTCTTGCGTTTGCTTTAACGTATCTGTCAAGATAAAATGAAAATGATTTTAGAAAGTTTCTATTCACAGATATCAGCAATTCTCAGGAGAATGCTGGGATCTTAAGTGGGAGGGAGGAATGTAAAGTAAAACCAGATGCTGACTGTTGGATGAAATTATATAAAAAAATAGAAGTAAAAGAAAATGAAACAGATTTTCTTGGAATAAAGTATATCAAGGTAAAGGGAGAAAGAGAGGGCAATGATGGGAAACTGCTAGATTGCTCAAAAAAAGCATATTAGAATATTGGAATTGGAAGTAAATTGTTGTACTTAATTCAACAAGAACCAGAAGGCAATCTTAGCAGGGACAAATGATCAGATTAGGTGATATTGGAGATCTAATTATGGTGCCATGTTCTTTATCATCAACCATTTTGCAGAGAAATAAAATAATAGTAAAACCCACCTGTTCTGCTTGAGTGGAAACAGAAATTTCTGGGATTGGGGGACTATTTGTCTGTGATTATTTGAATAATGAAACATCCTGACTTTTCTCTGTAGCTGACAATGTCTAGTTGATCAACTTGAGATTGATTCTATTTCTGTACCTTTGATCTATACCTGTGTCCACACTATACATTGATCACGACCGAACCAGCCATATTTTAGAGTAATGTGAACTGGGCCTGCATTTTGTTCAGGAATACTTAGAAATTTGAATTGAACTAGCCATGGATCATTTAACATTTATGCAAAAACAGCTGGTTAATGATTCCTCCTGGAATTTGACCCTGACTATTTGACTATGCTTTTGCTTGTCTGTGTGGATATGATATCTTCAATCTCTGATGATCAATGTTATCACATTCTGTTATCTAAGCCATTAAACAAATTAGGTGATATTGGGGATCTAATTATAGTGCCATATTCTCTGTCATCAACCATTTTGCAGAGAAATAAAATAATAGTAAAACCATCCTGTTCCAGGGCTTTAGAAATAAAGACCATGATTACTAGCTTCTCTTATTATTTTGGTAAACACTTTTATTAAAGGTGGGATTTTTTTTCCCCACTGTATTCTTGGAATCTAGAAACTGAGCAACCATTTTCTGCTTTGTCCCTTAATTAGCACACTGTTATAAAATGTCCTTTTTTTGGCACAGATGAGACAAATACACATAAAAATGAATTAATATTATATTACTATTTAATCAAAAAGGTAGTGCCTAACTGTGTTCATCTATGTATAGTTGTCTATACTAGACATAGTATATCAAATTATCAAACCATCAAAAGATGAAAAAATGTCACTGTAGATAGTTATATATAGATGGACATAGGAACTACCTTTTTGATTAAATAGCTTGGTTAAATAGTTATCAAACAAGTGGCACGGTGGCCTAGTGGTGAAAAGGCTCACCTCTCACTTGGAAGGTTGATCCTAGGTAGCAACAGATGTTTCTCTATCAGGACACAAAGAGCAAATATTTGCTGCAAACTCCGTGTAGGCATCAGGAAGAGCATCCAGCCAGTAAACACTCAGCTCTATCCAATTGCCCCAATTCTAACCCGAATTAAGAAATTACAGGGTCATAAAATTTTGTCAAACAAAATTTAGCTATTTTGAAAGTATATGTAACTATGGTCTTTAAGATAATTTACATAGAAATCATTGGAGCAACTAAAGAAAAATTTTGATGAATAGAATTTCAGTGTTCTGACAGACTATAAGAGAGATGGGGTGGGGGGGGAGATCTAAATTCCACTTTCTCAAAGCCATTAGGGGAACCTGCATAAGGAACTTTATTAAATCTACCCTGTAAAATTATAACATGGATGATCTTAAGCCATGCTAGTATAATCACTTTGCAGTATTTGGGAACATGCAGCAACTCATGTTATCTCAGAGGACTAGGAAAGCTGAAATCACTCCCTTTAATTTTACTAGTTATTCCACTAATATTTCATATTCTTAAGAATTAATCATTCATATCCCAGGAAAATGCTGTTTCCTGAAAAAGTATATATACATGTTCTTCCAACTCAGTAGAAAATGGTCAGCTAAAATAAGGAGAGTAGGCCCCAGAGTCCCAAGTTTCAACCAAAAATTAAAAATTATCTGCCGCTAGCCCCTGCCTTAGAAAAAAATATGTCCATTTGGACTACTATATCAAGTAGGTCTTGTTTAGCAGCCACAATTGTAACTGGCAACTTGGTCATTAAATGAAGCAGTTCCTAGATGAAATTGCAACTGTGTTATGATCTGACTCTAGCTGCTGCTTCTTCTTCTTCTTTCTTCTTCTTCTTCTTCTTCTTCTTCTTCTTCTTCTTCTTCTTCTTCTTCTTCTTCTTCTTCTTCTTCTTCTTCTTCTTCTTCTTCTTCTTCTTCTTCTTCTTCTTCTTCTTCTTCTTCTTCTTCTTCTTCTTCTTCTTCTTCTTCTTTTCCTCCTTCTCCTTCTCCTTCTCCTTCTTCTTCTTCTTCTTTTTTTTTTGGCTTCATGGAACTGCAAAGGTTGTAAATGATCATAAAGATACTGTTTCATTACCATCATAACTGAGAACAGGTGCTAAATCTGATAGTCACTGATGGGGACTATCTTAATGAGGACTACCTTATATCATGGACCATTTCGCACAAACCTCTTAAAAATTTAGTTTAAAGTAGAGCAAGACAGATGGGGAAACTCTTCCTGGTTAGCTTCTTCCTTTGTTCCTAGCCTGTTCTTTGGATCTTAATGACAAAATGATTATACTTATATTTCAAGACTGGACCTTTGGGTCATCTCTCCACCATACTTAAACCATCTGTTAAAAATGAGCAGTCCAGTACTTTACTTCTACATAACCTCATGACCTAGTCCTTTTTTTCTTGCCATTTAAAGACCTGTGAAACTGCATCTTCTAGATTTCGCTGGCTATAAATGTCCTTTCCATATTATTTTCTGGAAGCCATGAAGCAACTCTGAATCAACAGGATTTTTAAACACATCAAAGCAGATAGGATTTAGTACAGTGTTCATCTATTTTGCATAAAGTAATTCAATTGGAAATTATGATTTATTTATTTTATTTATTTTTAAAATTTATAAGCCGCCCCACTCCCGGAGGACTCTGGGCAGCTAACAATAAAAAACACATAAAACATAACAAAACAAACAGTACAAGAACAGTCATCCAGGGGTCAGATTTCATAAACCCCAGGCCTGCCGGAAAAGCCAGGTCTTAAAAAGCTTACGGAAAACCAACAGGGTGAGAGCGGTCCTAATCTCCGGGGGGAGCTGGTTCTAAAACGTGGGCGCCATCACAGAAAAAGCCCTCCTCCGCGGCCCCGCCAAATGGCACTGCTTGGCCGACAGGACCTGAAGGAAGCCCAGCCTGTGGGATCTAACCGAACGAAGGGAACTATGAGGTAGTAGGCGGTCTCGCAAATAGCCTGGCCCTGAGCCATATAGGGCTTTAAAGGTAATAACCAACACCTTGAATTGGACCCGGAGACCAATAGGCAACCAGTGCAGCTCATGGAGGATAGGTGTAACGTGGGTGTATCGAGGAGCACCTACTATCACTCGTGCGGCTGCATTCTGGACCAACTGTAGTCTCCGAATACTTTTCAAGGGTAGCCCCATGTAGAGCATGATTTCCCCATTACTAGTTATTAAAAACCTTGGAAATCATCATAAAGTACATTTAAGTTGGAAGCACACTAACATGAACAATCTGGAATATTCTATATTAGATAAACCTATTGAAAATTGCAAAAATTTCACCAATAGCCTATAATGACATTATTATCTTAAAAAACCTGAAGGAGAGATATTTAATGCAGAGCTATCAGCCCAAGTTTGGGAGAAAGAAATCTTTCTTTTTCTTTTGCCTTTATCAGCTCAATCTAGAGCCATCCACAGGCAGCAGTCGCCAACTGCGACCTCATTTGTATATATACATTTTTTGGATTGCTAACAAAGAATAAGGGAGGATGGAATAGCTATTTTGAACTTCTTATCCAAAAAATGTATATATACAAATGAGGTCGCAGTTGGTGACTACTGCCTGTGGATGGCTCTAGATTGAGCTGACACAGGCAAAAGAAAGAAAAAGAAAGAAAGATTTCTTTCTCCCATATTTGGGCCGACAGGGTGCATCAAAAAACACTCAAGGTAAATCTCCTCCCCTTGTCTCTTCCCTCCCTGATACAGCTGACAAAGTGAGAAAGAGCCTGTGACCTAGAGGTTAACACAGCTGCCTAACATGTAAGCAGCCCAGGTTCGAATCTCATAAGGATATGTTTGGCTGAAGACAGCTAAGAAGCTTGAAATAGCTATTCCATCCTCTCTTATTCTTTGTTAGCAATCCAAAAAATGTGTGTGTGTGTGTGTGTATATATATGTATATATATATATATATATATATATATATATATATATATATATATATATATATATGTAGGTCTTTGGTTATTCGGGTTTTCTCCCGCATAAAATTGGAAGTGTCTTGGTGATGTTTTGACGAAGTCTCATTCGTCATCTTCAGGCTGGTGTTTTCAGCTTCGTGCTTCTAGGAGCAATGTGTGATCATAGCTGTTTCTTCCTTTTAACAGCCAGTGGGGGTATGAACCGATTGGATGAGAGCTTGGCTGTGTTCTGATTGGTTAGGAGCTTGGAATCAACAAAGATCTCCTCACACTTCACCTCAAACTCAGCAACAAGATCCACCCCGCACTTTGGGACAAAGCCAAACAACTCGCCGTCTGGAGAGCTGAAACACGGACCACCCTCAAGACAGACAGACACACCAACAAACTCCGAAGACTACAAGAACGCCAGAAACAAACCCCTCCTCCCTCACAGCCACTCATGAAACAAACAGTGCATAACATCTCAGATAGGATCCTCACCAAAGCTGAAACCAATGTCCTTTCCAAAGGATTCAACTTTGCAGTCACTCCCAAACACATCCCCACTGAAACCATTATATGCGGAGTTGAAACCAGCCTGACCAAAATCAACTCCAACAACGTGAACAGAATCAGACTCGAAATCACCAACATCCTCTGCACCAGCAAGCCACCCAAAAACAACTTACCAAAGAGGAACAGACAGCACTACTTAACCTGAAAGAAGACACCAGCATAATAATCTTACCAGCAAACAAGGGCAATCCTACAGTGGCTATGAACACATCTGACTACCAAACCAAATTAACCAACCTACTCCAAGACTCTACATACAAACCCCTAAACACAGATCCCACCACCTACCTGGAAAAAACTACCAGATCCAAAATAAAAGCCTCCCCCATTAGCGAAGAGATCCAGCAAAGAATCATTCCCAGAGAGAAATCATCCAGATGCCCTAAGCTGTAGGGTCTCCCCAAGATACACAAAGAAGGAACCCCACTTAGACCTATAGTCAGCTCCATAGGCTCACCTCTACAAAACCTAGCCAAATTTCTCACCAAACAACTACAGCCCTATACAGAATCCATCACCTCACATGTAAAAAACTCATTCCATTTCTTAGAGATCATAAAGAAACAAAACTTACAGCCCAGTGACCTACTCATGAGCTTCGATGTCATATCCCTCTTCGCCTAAGTGCCAATCAAAGACAGCTATCCAAAACAAATATAACCCCCCCAAACACATCCTAGATCTGACCAACCACTGCTTATCCAATACATACTTCATCTATAATGGACAAAAATAAAACTAATCCAAAAAGAAACCCCCACTAAAATCCAAGATAGAGAACAAGAAAATGGCAAAGCCCTCCTCCCTTACATAATAGGCACCACAGACAGAATCAGAAAAATCCTCCACAAACACAACATTAAGACAGCATTCTGCAAGAACAGAAAAATATTCACCATCCTAAGAAACCCCAAAGACAAAATTGAGTTAGAAAATCAAGGAGTATACGAAATCCCATGCACCGCTTGTCCCACCATATACATCGGAGAAACCAACAGAAGAATAAGTGCACACATTGAAAAACATAAGAATTCAGTCAAAAAAGAGGAACCAACTTCTTCCCTGGTCGAACACCTTAAAATCACAGGACATGAAATTGACTTTAAAAAGACCAGAACTATCGCCAAAACTGAACACTTTAATAACAGAATAATCAGAGAAGCCATCGAGGTAGAAAAATGCCTACACAGCATGAACAAATGAGATGATACCTCCGCCAATCAGCCATTTGGAAACCTGCCCTTATTGACAAACGAGTCCCTAACACAAAGAATGACACTAGATCCACACTCACGAAAGCCACACAGGATGTCACCACCACACGTCCACGCAAAAAGCAAACCCAAACCCACACCGATGTTGAAGCATGACCACAAACCAGAAACCAGACCACAGCTGCATCATTAGCCACTTTAAACCCCTCCAATCCATACATGAAGCAAACTGACACCCACCATGAAGATGAGGCACGACCATGAACGCGAAGCCAAATAATAGCAATGCTCACCATCTCACATCCCCCTGCAACTCAGATTAACCTGAGCACAACAAAGCCCCCACCCAAACAGAACACTCCCCCAACCAATCAGAGCACAGCCAACCCCCCATCCAATCAGAGCACAGCCAAGCTCTTAACCAATCAGAACACACCTCCATCCAATCAGAACACAGCCAAGTTCTCATCCAATCAGTTCATACCTCCACTGGCAGTTAAAAGAAAGAAACAGCTACGATTACACATTGCTCCTAGAAAAATGAAGCCGAAAACACCAGCCTGAAGATGACGAATGAGACTTCGTCAAAACATCGCCAAGACACTTCCAATTTGATGCAGGAGAAAACCCGAATAACCAAAGACCTACATAGAAACACCCGCGAAAACCTCAGAATATATATATATATCACAAAGCTGATAGCTCTGCATTAAATATAGAAATGTGGTTCTATATTACTGAGAACGAAGCAGTACTATATTTTGAAACAGATAAAACTTGTCAAATCAGGTGAGACTTATGAATCTTCACCATAATTTTAAAAATAGTCTTGTAAAACTGTGTAGTCACTGCAGTTGTAAAACCCATTAAGTATCTTACATGTCATTACAACAGAAAGGTTAACTCATAAATTTGGGGGTTCAAACTCAAGTCAAATTGTATTGTCCCCAAGTGCTAGAAATCTATATGAATATCCTCTCCCATTTTGGTATGAAAACTGTATTTTTCAGTGAGAAGGAAATAAATCACTTGTATAATTTTACCATGATAATGGAACATAAATTGATTCCCTAAAGATCTCAACAAAAAACAACAACAGTATAAATATGCTACAACATACAAATAAAATACATTTTGCTGCTGCTATTGTTTCTTTAACCAGTGTTAAAGATTTGAAACAGCTTCATAGTTATATCTAAACATTAGCATTCTAGATCTAAAGAGACTAATTTGATGACATGATATCCATAAGAGCTGAACCATCTCAACTTGTGCATTGCAAGTGCTCTTTGATGTAAAAACTACATTCTTCCAATTCTTTTTCAAGCTGGTGTCCACCACCTTTTCAAACTCATGATTCCTCTCACCTAGAACATGACTAAGGAGCCTGCAGAGAAAGTTAGCACTTGGGAGTGGTTTGTATAGCCTATTGCTGGTATACATACCTGCTGCATAGTTCTTCAGCTGAACATCCCTCAATCCTTACCTGGACTGTGAGATAAGAAAAGTTCCCATTACTACTGGCCTTTGTTTCCCTTCTCATTTCCCCTTCAACAACAAATCCTGTGAAGTAGATTGGACAGAGAGTATATTACTGACTCAAAATCACTTAGGGAGCTTCTATGAACCTGAATCAAGGTGACCCAAATTCTGTCCAATACATTAACCACTACTTCATGCTCACCAAATGTTGAGATGTGGAGAAAAAATGTTTTTTGTTTTTTTTTTTAGAACTAGGAAAACTTGTGCACATTATAGATTTTCTGTACTGCAAATCTTGGAGAAGGTAGGATTCTTTCTTGAATGTTGGCACTGTCAAAAATTTGTGTAGCTGGGCTGCCTGATGCTCTCTTTATACGCCCATGTTCATTTTCTGTGTCTTGTCTCGCCTTCCTTTGCTTCTAAGAGTCTGTTCTTTAGCAGACATACAAAGAGGTTTGAAATGAGGATTAGATAAGTGGCTGGTGACATCACAAAGGCATCAAGTCTCAATATAATGAGTTAAAGCAGCAATTTTTCAAAGAGGGCAGGGAATTTTAGTGATTGCTTGCCAAGAAAAAAAAAAGACACAGAAGACAGTGCAGCTGACAGAGAGACTTGCAGGTGGTTTCTCTCTAAAATATGAAGATCTGAACAATTTGGGAAAAATATTTCAAGTTGAGGATTCCCTCTTTTTTTTTTTCCTGAGCACGTATCCTTAAGAACAGTGGAAATTGCTAATAAGATTGATTGGCTGTAATTGTGATCTCATACTATATTCAAAATCTTCATGTGACTAGAAAACTTACAAGTGTGTTTAATAAAATTTTGATATGCAAGTTTGACAGTGTTTCTCCTCTCTTTTTTTTTCTGTCAGTCTCAAAAAGCAAGCCTGTCCCCTTATCTAGCAATGATCAAATGTGAATTAGATACTGTCCTGCACACATTACTAATTTACATGACAATGACAAGAGCAAGATTTTTCTACCAGGCTAAATTTAAAACAAAGGCTTAGTCAGTGAAGAAACATTAGGAATAATTTATGATGGCAGATGATGATGAAGCTGTACAATACTGTCTGACAGGAATGTGGAATTGATCCTACAGTTTCCTGGATGGAGTAATGAAGCCATTCATCATTTGGCATTCTGCAGAAGATGCTTCGTGTAAAGATCTGAATGAAAGCTAGATAAGGCTGGTATACAAAATGCAACTTGACCTCTAAGAATATGAACATTTGAGAATGCTGCAAACCAAGCAGAGCATATTTTTAATGATGTTGCAGATGGAAAATCCTTGGCTAATCACTGTACTATCTCATAATGAATATAAAATTGCTTTATGCTGAGTCAGACTCTTGGTTTACCTACTTCCACTGCTTCTTGTCCTGCCCTCTGGTGCTTTGGAGAATAGCTTGACTCCCTCTTCTTTGTGGCAACCCCTGAGATATTGGAACACTGCTATCATATTCCCCCTCATCCTTCTCTTCATTAAACTAGACATACCCAAACTGTTCTTCATATGTTTTAGTCTCCAATCCCCTGATCATCTTTGTTGCTCTTCTCTGCACTCTTTCTAAAGTCTCAATGTCTTTTTTACATCGTGGTGACCAAAACTGGATGCAGTATTCCAAGTGTGGCCTTACCAAGACATTATAAAGTGGTATTAAACACTTCATGTGATCTTGATTCTATACCTCTGTTAATGTAGTCTAAAAAGTGATATTTAGATATCACCTAAAGAATTCAGGACTTTTGCAAGCATAGATCACATTTCTATTTAACTGTGAGAAATTCAAATGACTTACCCCTAAATCCAGGCAAATTTAATGTAAATGTCAAAGGCATGATCTTTAGTTAAGCAAGGATTTGTAAATTGTGAGTAGTTCATAAATATATAGAAATATCAACATATTGATTGTACAGGCATAGCAATACAATTTATTCCTAAAACCAGAAATGGGCAACTTATGGTATTTCAGATGTGGCTGTCTCTCACCAGACTTAGCCAAAATGGACAAAAATCCTACAGCCTTTGGAGGAATACACATCAGCCTTTTCTGGATTACATTTTTTCTAGAAAGCTGGCCCAACATTAGAATAATAGTTGCTTTTAATATATTTCCATGCAATTGATAGGCTGCATTATATAAGAAGGCCCACACTATATTAGCAGGGCTTAATATAGACAGAGGAGGAGTTTGAAAGCTGGGCTGCAAAATATATGGACAACCACCCAGAGGCAGCAAAGAGTTTCTGTATTATGTTGTGCTTTGCCTAGTGATCATCCAGGTTTTTGCAGGCCAACTATAATAATCTCTCCAAGTCTGGTTCCTTCAATAGGCTTGGTTCCTCCAATAGGAAAATAGGAATCCTGTGAGACAGTGGTGGGATTCAGCTGCTTCGCATTACTTCAACAGAACCAGTAGCTAATTTTTTGTTGCCCAGGCCCAGAATGGACTTCCAGAAGCGGCATCCACACAAAGAACCGGTTGTTCACATATTTGAATATCACCACTGCTATGAGATGGCTACACTGTGCATAGGATGCACCCATGATCCATTCTCCCACTATTTTAAATTGTTTTAGGTTTTAATTGTTGTATTATACAGGTAGCCCTCGATTTACAACAGTTCATTTAATGACCATTCAAAGTTACAACAGCACTGAAAAAAGTGGCCATTTTTCTCACTTATGACTTTTGCAGTATCCCCATAATAACGATCAAAATTCAGAGACTCAGCAACTGACTCATATTTATGGCAGTGTGATGTTCTGGGGTCATGTGATCCCCTTTCGAGACCTCCTGGCAAGCAAAGTCAATGGGGAAGCCAGATTCACTTAACAACCATGTTACTAACTTAACAACTGTAGTGGTTCACTTAACAGCTCTGGCAAAAAAGGTCATACAATGGGGAAAATTCACTTAACAACTGTCTCACTTAGCAGCAGAAATGTTGGGCTCAGTTGTGGTCATAAGTCAACGGCTAATTTACTGGATTGCTTTATTGTACAATGAGAGTCACATGTGTGAAATGGGTGGCTATATATTACTATGGTCCATTGCACAGTCAGCCAGATGTTCAGATTAGATTTGGCATTTGACATTTTTATTCACCTATCGAGACCTTCCCAAAGACCTGGGATAGATATTGATGTTTTGATGGTGTTAGCGGTATCGTCGCAGGATATAAGCTGCTTCAAATAAAGGTGCCTCTTGCAATCGACTGATGGTGAATTTGTCAGTGCCGATGATGATGTTCAAGTGCTGCTTCAGATGTTATTGGGATTGCACCCAAGGCTCCTACTACTGTTGATAATAACTTTGCTTTCTTTCACCACAGTCATTCTATTTCTATTTGTATTTTGCTATCTTCTCCATTTCTTTCTCTTCTCCTCTGCTCTATTATTACTTATTAAATTTATATGCCGCTCATCTCCCTATCAAGTGACTAAGGGCAGCATATACATGTAGTAAATAAATAAATAATATGCCTAGAGGAAAAAAGTTTCATCCTTTACCTCTTTTAGATTTTAGGACCCGGGAGGGTGAAAAAGGAGAGATAGAGTTTACCTAAAAAGTTGGTTGATTCAACCAACTTCTCAGAGTTGAACAAAAAAAAAAATCCATGCTACATGTTTTAGGATTATTCGTGATGTCCCTCAGATTGTCCCTTTAGAGCAGGTATCAATGCTCATTTCTTGGTCTGAAAAGAAATTCCTGTCAATTTTGAGTAAAGCAGGAAAAAAAGACAGTGTTTCCTGTACCATTGTTAAAATTGCGAACAAACAAGTTCCTTTTGTTTCATGGCCTCTCACGTGGAGAAGGGTGGAGGGAACACAGCATACATTTGCTGTGCTAACAGCACTTTCCTGAAGCAGCACCTATGAGCTAAAAAAATGTTAGCAATTATAGATCAGTGGAGGAGAAAAGTCCAATTACCTTGATAATATGGCTTTTGATGCTGCCACTTCTGATCCCCTAAAATGCCTTTTGTCCTCCACACCAACAGAGCAACTGTTTTTACAGTTAAAAATGAGGGAAATAATTTGTAATGCCTCAAAAACTCCTTGTATGAAAGCTTTTCAAACACAACTATTTTCTCAGTGAGTCTACTGCTTTGAAAAAAATATACAAGAGAGAGAGAAAAAAATAAGAATTTGGGACTAAAGGCCTTCAGTTATATCACATCAATGCTTTTCATAAATTCTGGGCATGAATTCCTCCTTGCACTGGTTTCCAACGTACAGAAGGCTGAAGTAGATACAGGACTGGCAAACTGGTAAAATTGCTGTCTTACTGTTTATTTGTAAGGGTATCTACCACAAAATGGTTTAGCCACATTTATATCACCTTGATATTTTATTCCAGAATTGTGAACATATTGACTGGATTAGAGTCAGCTGCACTGGTTTCAGGTGAGTCTTGCTTAGACAAAACTACTTGGCAACTGGTTCATATTTATGACCGTTGCAGTATCTGAAGGTCATGTGACCCTCTTTTGCGACCTTCTGACAACCAAAGTCAATGGGGAAGCCAGATTCACTTACCAACTGGGTTACTAACTTATCAAGTGCAGTGATTTACTTAACAACTGTGGCAAGAAAGGTCGTAAAATGGGGCAAAATTCACTTAACAAATTTCTCACTTAACAATCGAAATTTTGGGCACAAATTATGGTTGTACATTGAGGACTGCCTGTAAATGAGTTCATTCACGGTGTAGGTAGGCCTCAACTTAAAACCATTTGCTTAATGACCCATTTGAAGTAGCCACCTTGAGGCTACTTACAATCTTGATTCAAAGTTATGATGGTCATTCACACACAAAAGTACACAGTGGTAAATGAGCAAACTTTGGGGACTTGGCAACATGCTACGTTTACGTCCATTTGCTGCATGACAGTCACATGATCACATTTTATAATGCTGGCTGCTGGCGAAACCATGTTCATGGCAATCCCTTGATTTACTTAACAACCTCAGATTTCACTTAGTGACTACCACAAAAAAGTCATAAAATCAGGTGATGCATTTTGCAACCATCACAACTTACACAATCATGACAGGCAGATGATCATAAGTGGCAGATTACCTGCATTTCAAATGTCTGTTTCAATGTCTTTAAGGAACCAAACAATCCATACTTCCTAAGAGCAAATGTCTTTGAACTTGGTTGCAATTAAACAGAGCCATAAAACCTCAGAAAAGAGATCCAAACAAAATACAAGCAGCTATCAAAATAATTTTACCACAGCTACTAAAATCACTCCCCCCAAAAATAAATTGTTTGGATCCAAAAAAATCTTAGCATTTTTAAAAAAAAAAAAACAAAAAAAAACCCCTTGATCCATTCACTAAACATACATTAAGTATCATCTACGAGCAAAGGTACAAAAGTCTCAAAATCAGCTGTTTTCCGATGAATATCCTATTGCTGATGCTTGAATGTAAATGTAACACTTGGACAAAGTGGAAGAAAATCAAGGTAAATGATATTGGTTCTCTAAACACGGAGGACTCCTAGAGCTGCCAGAAATGGGCTTTTAAAACAATCATGGAAAAGGAGTTGACAGATGAAAAGGAAGACTAGGAAGTGTAAAAATAATGCAATCCCAACTCATCATTCAGAAAGGGTTAAAAGAAAGAGATGCGGAACAAAAAGAAAAGCCCAGGATTTTTACCTGCTAAATATGACAGGCAGCGTTAAGGCTGTTCTCCTCCAATCTTTAAATCAGATTTGGCCTGAACAAGAGACAGCTGTTCTTCAGTGCCTCTTGAAAAGAGGATCATCATTTTTTTTTTTTTTTGCAATGCATCCTATCTGGCTGGTCACCCTGTAATTTAATATTGAATGACATTCCCAGATAAGCTATTGTTTGACTACTTTGGCACAGTTATGTTCAGCCAAGCAGCAGCAGCAGCGGGTAACTTTCTATCTGCTGAGAAAAGAAGCTGCGCTTGCAGAACTTTTGTGAGGAAGGGGGAGAAAACTTCCTAAAAATTTCTAACATGAAAGGATTAATCCACCTGTCAATCAAGATCAGGGGTGTCAAACTGGTGGCCTGCGGGCCAGATGCGTCACACATAGGCCACGCCCACCCCAGCTCTGCAAGGCAAAAAACATCATGATACATCACGATATGTCAATCAGGTTTGACACCTGTGATCTAGATACTGGGCAGAGATTAACAAAGCTTGGAAAATTCAAGCTCCAAGCAACCAACCAATCAAGAAGTGGAAGGGTTCCATTCAGATGAAATTTAAATAATTTCATGTATCCCATTAATGTGTTTGTTATAGGAAACATAGTAGTGGGGTACATAGAGTTTTGTGGCTTTTCTACTCTCTTTCCTGAAAAAGATGCAAAGACTTAAGGCAAGGTTTTCCAACCTTGACAACTTTACGAAGTGTGGACTTCATTTCCCAGAATTCCCCAGCCAGTATGAAGTCCACACAACTTAAATTGCCAAGGTTGAAAACACTAATTTCGGCATTGCCAGATGATGGAACCAGAACAGCTTACCCCCCACATTTTGGTATGTTCCTCCGAAATAGGGGTGTCAAATTAGTGGCCCGTGGGCTGGATGCATTACACACAGGCCATGCCCACCCCAGCTCCACAAAGGAAAAAACATCACAATACATCACAATATGTCATGTGATGCAATCGAGTTTGACAACCATGTTCTGAAACAATATGCTCCATTATATTTTCTAATAGCCCAAATTATAAAGAAAAACTTCCTTGAATGAGATGGATTCTTCTATCTGGATTGTTGTTGGTTTTTTTTTTTTGTTTGTTTTTTTTTGTACCTCTGTTGAAGTCACTTGCCACTGGAACTTGTTTGGGCTTTTCAGACTAGCAATGGCCCTAGATTCCCAGATAATCCCCTACTTGAGTACAAACCAAGGGTACTTCTGCTTAGCTTTAAAATTCAATCAAGATTGATTAGGTACTGTTATTTACTGATCTCCTTAAACTTTTACAGACCCATTAAACATTGCCTTATCCATAGGTATGATGTGACTCTACCTGCTATATGGTCCTAAGCTCATAAATAAAAGCCATAAGTAACTATGGTTTTAGCTTGCAAATTGTTTTCTGTTCTACCTTAAAGGAATAGTCTTTATGTAAAGCATGGTTCATTTTAATTCTGGTTTGTTGAATAAGTCACCGTGGTTGAGTTTATACAATTTGTTAATCCAAAATTACAAAGATAGGAGGAAACCAAACAGAAATTGTTTCATGGTCTTATAATTTTTTTAAGTCATTGTAATGAATGTGTGAGTTAAAGTATGTGGAGAACAAAAACGTCTATCCAACCCTTATAGTTTTGTATTCTGATTACCTTCCTCCTTCTTTGTGGCTTTCAATTTAGGCAGGTCTGAAAGGGAACTGATTCTGTGTGGAGGGTGAGCATAGTTCTTAGTACTGTCTTAAACTTGGGAATGGGACAACTTGTCACAGTGAGTTGCAGCCAACTCACTGCAAGACAACTTGCCACGTCCAACTTGCCATGGGACACCTCACTGCAGGACAATTTAACAATGTATTCAACCTATTTAGAGGTTGGGGTGCGTCTAAATGAAACAATGGGATGTAGAGGCACTCCTTCCTTATGGACCTTTGGGAGGCCATAAAACCTGGCTATGGCCGAATCACTAGGACGTATTTTCCTTAGTGTGTCATCATCCACTCTTCCAAGGCGCTTCAAGTTGACTATGGCCATGGATTCGACCTCACCAACGTGGAGGCCATATCCCAAGATAACACCAAGGGAGGCCTCCTCCTCAAAGAAGCCTGGCTGTCGTGGGACACCTCACTGTGGGACAATTTAACAATGTATTAATTATTTAAAATCAATTAAAAATTATTTTAATTTTTGCCAGTCACATTTCATTCTGTCCCTCCTTTTGCATTCTTTCTTTAATGATTCTTTTCCACCATTTTTTTGATATTAGTGTAACTTTTGTCCAGGAGTGAGTTGTCCTGTGGCAAGATGGCTGGGGCGAGTTGTCCTGCAGCGAGTTAGCCCTGACAAGTTGGCTGTGATGAGTTGGCCATGGCATGTTGTCATAGACCCCTTTATCATTATCCTAGATTGCATAGGTAGCAACCTTTAGTCAATCATTGACCAGCTGGACTGCATACAATTTTGAATCATCTTACGAGAGCACAGCTACAACCCTCGTGAGCCCTCTTTGCTCACTGCCCCAATGCACCATTTTAGCCTCCCTGCTCCCTTTACGAATACTTAAAACATGCTAATGTAACATCATCTAAAATAAGAAGAAATGCATCTTTTAAGATACGACATTGAAAATGGAGTGCTCAGAAAAAAATGCTTTAATGAAGATATGTGGCTATCCTTTGACCCTTTTTCAGCTTAGATTAGTTAACATTAGATCTGAGTGGTTTGAACAAAGTGAAAAGAGGAGAAGAAGGAATCAATTAGTCCTGGACATTTTAAGACTTTTACCTGCCTGACATTGCGTTGATACAAATAAAGACAAAGTCTGCAAAATTCAGTTATTTAGAATCACATCTGCATAGTGATTGTGGCATTAATGAGGAAGGAGACATGGTGGTAAAGAGGAAGGGGATCCCTGGAGTGCTCTATGATAAGCACGTGCCAATTCATAAAAACTGTAGAGAACGAAGGGCTGCCCTACAGCACTGTATGACACTGGGTGCTGACCAACCATCCAGAGTATTGAGTGCTCTTTACATGCCATGGAAAGGTGCATGCTAAGTTGATCATTAGATGTTTCCCTTCTGGACCACATCAGCAATGATACAGTCCAGCAGCAAATGAGTGTTGCATCAACAGAGAAAGTGTGAGGAAAAACCCCTACAGTGGTATGGCCATGTTCACAAACAGCACCCCAATCTTCTTCACCATTTACCATTACTTTGACACTGATGGTAAATGTAGAAGGTCAAATTAAAGGTGGCAGGACACAAGACTTCCAGACATGAAAATTATGCAGTTGGACCCGGTTGCTATGTTCAAGCGTGTGTGAAACAGTGTTCATTGGTCCAAAAAGTGGACCTTGCACCTGTGGAAAATGAGGAGGAAGGGGAGGGAGATGGGAGGGAGGAGGAAGAGGAGAGTGTTTGTACGCACACAGAGACACATATATAAAATTAATCATATTCCTTTAGCAGTGAGCGTATGATCTTGAATGGAACTGCTTCTGTAACAATCTTAAACTGAATCTGCAAAGCACAGAAAGTTACACATAAATGAAATGAAAGCAAATACCTATAAATGGAAAAAAATATATTCTTTCCTCTTATATCTGGTAAGGTCAGATATCTGTCACATCACCCCTACACTGCCTTGGAGGCAGCATGAGATCACACTTTTACTCTTGATTTATCATTCCTCTAGCTCTTGGTGATACGGGGTTTATTATGCATTGTTCACATAAGCTATATATATATTCTAGAAGATAATCGAATATATATATAAGTCCCATTCGTCATCTTCAGGCTGGTGTTTTCGGCTTTGTGCTTCTAGGAGCAATGTGTGATTGTAGTTGTTTCCTCCTTTTAACTGCCAGTGGGGGTATGAACTGATTGGGTGGGAGCTTGGCTATGTTCTGATTGGGTGGAGGTGTGTTCTGATTGGTTAGGGGCTTGGCTGTGTTCTGATTGGATGGGGGAGTGTTCTGTTTCGGTGGGGGCTTTGTTGTGCTCAGGTTGGTCTGAGTTGCAGGGGGATGTGAGATGGTGAGCTGCGTTGCTGTTGTTTGGCTTCGCGTTCGTGGTCGTGCCTCATCTTCATGGTAGGTGTCAGTTTGCTTCATGTATGGATTAGAGGGGTTTAAAGTGGCTAATGATGCAGCTGTGGTTGGCTTCTGGTTTGTGGTCGTGCCTCATCATCGGTGTGGTTTGGGTTTGCTTTTTGCGTGGATGTGTGGTAGTGACATCCTGTGTGGTTTTCGTGAGTCTGGGTCTCGTATCATTCTTTGTGTTAGGGACTCATTTGTCAATAAGGGCAGGTTTGCAAATGGCTGGTAGGCGGGAGATATCATCTCATTTATTCATGCTGTGTGGGCGGTTTTCTATCTCGATGGCTTCTCTGATTATTCTGTTATTAAAGTGTTCAGTTTTGGCGATAGTTCTGGTCTTTTTAAAGTCAATTTCATGTCCTGTGGCTTTAAGGTGTTGGACCAGGGAAGAAGTTGGTTCCTCTTTTTTGACTGAGTTCTTATGTTCCTCAATGCGTGCACTTATTCTTCTGTTGGTTTGTCCTATGTATGTAATGGGGCAAGCGGTTTATGGGATTTCATATACTCCTTGATTTTCTAACTCAATTTTATCTTTGGGGTTTCTTAGGATGGTGGATATTTTTCTGTTTGTGCAATCAGAGTACAGCCAACACCCCATCCAATCAGAGCACAGCCAAGCCCCTAACCAATCAGAACACACCTCCACCCAATCAGAACACAGCCAAGCTCCCACCCAATCAGTTTATACCCCTACTGGCAGTTAAAAGGAAGAAACAGCTACGATCACACATTGCTCCTAGAAGCACGAAGCCAAAAACACCAGCCTGAAGATGATGACTGGGACTTCGTCGAAATGTCACCAAGACACTTTCAATTTTACGTGGGAGAAAACCCAAATAACCAAAGACCTACATACAAACATCCGCAAAAACCACAGAAAACATATATGTGCGCGCACACACACATACATACACACACACACACACACACTCACACACACACACACAGAGAGAGAGAGAGAGAGAGAGAGAGAGAGAGAGAGAGAGAGAGAGATATGTTATTCTATTCTAACTCCTACAGTCAGCCAGACATTCTAAAACATTTGAGACTGATTCCCTCATTCTGCAATATAATCTGATGCTATGAATTGTTTGTGTTGCCTTACAGCATTTAGGCAATCATTCCCTTGGTGCAAAGGAAGATCATTCATCCTGTACAGACTTCTAAGCACTGCATTTGCTGAGATCAAATCATTCCTTTATAAATATGCTTTCCATTAGAATAGTGATAGTGAGAATTATACCTTGAATGAATTTTTCCTTCATCACTCTAAAAATACAAAAGCAGGACTCATCTAGTGTGAACTCTTCTGGGTACCGTCTTGAACTCAAGAGGAGGCAAAGAAATTGTCTGGGTTTCTTTGGTGCTCTCTGTATTGTATTACTTACTACATATTTATCTCAAACTACTCCTGATTTGCTTTGTCCAACATTTTTCTGTTCCTTCAGTTTTGCTAAGCCTATTTTATTTTTGAGTCAAGGAAATTTCCAGGTTCCTGATTTTCTTTATTCTACCATTATTCTGTTTTAAAATGTAAGTTTCAGTTAAATGAAGACACAAATATTCAAAAGTCTCTGTGCAGATTCCTCCTGATGATTTAATGTGAATTTTCATTTCTTGTCCAATCCTTCTACGTGTAGTTGGTCTTAGCTAACAACTGAAAATTACTATTATGAAAGAAGTTAGTATTTCTGATTAGAAATTGATAAGAATAAAGGCTGTTTCAGAACATGGGTAGGCAATTGGTAATCAGAGACATTCTGCTTCCAGCATTTTAAGAATAATACAGCCATTATGTAGCCATGGATAGCTTAAGTGCCACATAGTTTTGCAGTTGAGTTGAAGAACTAATCACAGATTTTCATCCATTCATGCATTGCCTTTGAAATATCCACACAAATAAGTACATTTCATGCTTCCTCTTCTAGAAAGAGATGGCTGGAGATGGGTGATTAAGAAATATGAAATATAGACAGACAGGTTTGTGTGTGTGTGTGTGAGAGAGAGAGAGAGAGAGAGATGTTGAAAACTAGTAGGAGAATTATCCTTGTTTTACACCCATAATCCAAAATGCCTGTATTTTCCAAATTTGTACAGGTAGTCCATAATTCATTTAGTGACCATTCAAAGTTACAACCGCACTGAAAAAGTGATTTATGACCATTTTTCACACTTACGACCATTGCAGCATCCCCATTGTCACATGATCAAAATTCAGATACTTGGTAACTGGTTCGTATTTATGACCATTATAGTGTCCTGAGGTCATGTAATCAACCCTTCTGACAAGCAAAGTCAATGGGGAATCCAGATTCACTTAACAACCAAGCTATTAACTTAACACATGCAATGATTCACTTAACAATAACCGTGGCAAGTAAAGTTGTAAAATGGGGCAAAACACACTTAACAAATACATAAATGTATAAATTTTGGGCTTAGTTGTGGTCTTAACCCGAGGATTGCCTGTACTTGCCTGTCCCTGGTTAAAACATTTGATTAATGCTGGAGCAACCCCAAAGAAAAATCTATTGATGCATATTAGTGAAAAGTTACTCTGCTTTTTTTAGTCACGGGGCCCCTTTAACTATCAGAGAGGTCTTGAATCTGCTCTTCATTTTGTTTGCAAAGTTCATAATTCCTACATTTAAAAAGTAATCGCAAATCACTATAGAGTGTAACTCAGTAATCAACAGAAGAGACATTATAAGAAAGAACAAGCAGAAAAGTTATTTCATTATTAGAATATCAATGTGCAAACTCCAATATATAGAAATGTAGGGTTTTTTCCAGAGTCCTGAATCTATCAAGAGGCATCACTGAATTTATACAGAGGTAGTTTGGCCTTCTCCGTCAACTTTATTCCCTTTTCAAGGGAAGTTTTTTTAAAAAAAAAACAACAACAATGCAAGAAAATGCTTCTGAACTCTGATACAAATTATTGCAATAAACTATTCATTATGATAATGCAACCTCTCAGATTGCTACATAAATTTAGAAAAATGAAAAGAAGTCATTCTGAGGTTGCATGGCTGACAGTGCATTATGTTTCAATAAATGCTTTTTCTCCAGCATGATTAAACTAATGTTTCACAATCTAAGACACTTATCTGCCAGCAAATCCACATATCGTAATCATGACACATAACAATTACCTGTGTATGTTGAAAAACAATAACCATGGCCTTAAAGAGAACTGGCAGAATTTCATTGCCGGCTTCCTTATGAAAAATCACTTAAAAATCACTGTACGCATGTACCAACATGTGTACAATCCGCAGAGTCTAAGACTAAAGTATGTTTTAATGAACTCCGAAAGCAGGAGCACTCTGCTTCTTATGTCAACTCCTGCTATTTATTAAAACTAACTCTATGGAATCAAAAATTGGACTTTCAAAAAGCAGAATAGCATAGCCAGGAAAACAAACAAATGGGTCATTGAATAAATCGATCCAGAGTCCTCACTAGAAGCACAAATGGCCAGGCTCAAATTACCCTACTTTGGAAACACTAACCAGAAGAACAGAATAATACAGTTGGAGGTGACTTTGGAGATATTCTAATCCAATTCCCTGCTCAAGCAGGAGACCGACACTATTTCAAAGATCTAGCTTTCTGGAAAAGATTTTGAAATTGAGAACATTGGAAGGAAAAGAGAAGAAGAAAATAACTAGCAACCAGGTGAACAATATTGGATATGATGGAAATGAATGCACTGTTGGAACGCTTCAAAGATTAGGCTAGGGACACATAGTAATAGAGAAAATCTATGGTCACTAAAAAAGAAGCCCAACTTGATGGCATATCATCTGTCTGTCTGTCATATCTGTCTGTCTGTCTGTCTGTCTGTCTGTCTGTCTGTCTGTCTGCCTGTCTGTCTGTCTGTCTGTCTATCTGTCTGTCTGTCTGTCTGTCTATTCATCCATCCATTGTCTATCATCTATCTATCATCTCCATCCACATTTGGATAACTTATCCTAGCCTTTTCAAACTTTGTGTGTAAGACTTATTCTAACACATACCTGGAAAGCTGCTAAAGTGCACCTTTCTATATTCATATATGTAGAGTAAATATCTACAAAGAAAGTGGTATTTGTATGGCTGGATATTTATGTGCAGATGCTAGAGATTTAATTCCGGTGTGGCTTCAGAAACCAGAAGTGCAGATCAGGCTGCATTTCCCATTTGTGTTTTAGAATAAGAGCTTCATAGAATATCTGAAGAAGGAAGAACAGCATTAAAATTAGCATTCTCTCACAGAGAACTCCTTTACCATAGAAACAGAATATAAATGTGTAGACTTCCAGTTTGGTTTTATTTTTTTAAGTCCTTTTTTTTTTTTTTACAATGGAGTCATAGGATTGCCTCTTAAGTGATTGTAGAGTTTAAATGGCACTTTTGACTATTTAAAATTGAAGACAGATAATAATAATAATAATAATAATAATAATAATAATAATAATAATAATAATAATAATAATAATAATAATAATAAAGTTGGAAGGGACCTTGGAGGTCATCTAGTCCAACCCCCTGCTCAGGCAGGAAACCCTACACCATTTCGGACAAATGGCTGTCCAGTCTCTTCTTAAAAACTTCCAGTGTTGGAGCATTTACTGCTTCGGAGGCAGGCTGTTCCACTGATTAATTGTTCTCACTGTCAGGAAGTTTCTCCTTAGTTCTAGGTTGCTTCTCTCCTTGATTAGTTTCCACCCGTTGCTTCTTGTCCTGCCTTCAGGTGCTTTGGAAAATAGCTTAATTCCCTCTTCTTTATGGCATCCCCTGAGATATTGGAATACTGCTATCATGTCCCCCCTTGTCCTTCTCTTCGTTAAACTAGACATACCCAATTCTAGCAACCGTTCCTTATATGTTTTAGCCTCCGGTCCCCTAATCATCTTTGTTGCTCTTCTCTGTACTCTTTCTAGAGTCTCAACATCTTTTTTACATCGTGGTGACTAAAACTGGATGCAGTATTCCAAGTGTGGCCTTACCAAGGCATTGTAGAGTGGTATTAATACTTCACGTGATCTTGATTCTATCCCTCTGTTAATGCAGCCTAGCACTGTGTTGGCCTTTTTGGCAGCTGCAGCACACTGCTGGCTCATATTTAGGTGATTGTCTACTAGGACTCCGAGATCCCTCTCACAGTTACTACTATTGAGCATGGTGCCACCTATGCTGTACTTGTGCATTTGGTTTTTCTTGCCTAAATGTAGAACCTTGCTTTTTTCACCATTGAATTTCATTTTGTTAGTTAGTGCCCAGTGTTCAAGTCTGTCCAGATCCTTCTGTATCTGAAGCCTGTCTTCTGGAGTGTTGGCTATTCCTATCTTTCATTCACTGCAACCTATCTTTCATTCACTGACAGGATTTTTTCATAATTAATAAGCAGAACCCATAAGAGAAGTGGGAATTAGACATTAGCACTAATGGATCATTAGTAAATAACCATTTGAACTTAGTGAAGTTTTCCAAATATGATATAAGTTGAATTAGTGGGCACTGGGTCAGGAAAAAAAGTGTGTTTTTATAGATATTTTCTTTTTTCACTTAAGAATGCATATATAGCAGACAAAATAAGTCCTGTTGACTAACAGGCTATTTTGTTCTCAAAATAGCCAAAACCATGCCAACAGAAAGCCCTGAGGACAATAGCTGCCTTCAATTCATGGTCTCCTGCACTTCTGTAGGCTGAAAATAATAGCCATTATGATTTGTAGCCGTTGATTGCCTAAGTTTATTTTTCTTCCAACTAAAGAAGATGTATGTATTTATATTTTAAATATATAAAAAAGCAAAACAACAATCTAATAATAATAATAATAATAATAATAATAATAAATCCACCTATTATCAAGGAAAAATAGGCTTCAAAAGATTTCTACAAAGAAAGGTAGAATATAAAACTGTAGATTGACATATATAATATGAGATTTGCACAAATGAATAGAGTCCAGTTAACAGTATAACTGTCCAACTGTTCCCTTTTTTAATATTCTTATCTAATTAGATCATGCAGCTATTACTGTTTAATTGCTGCAGGAGTATTTTCAAAGATATATTTGACATACAGGACCTGGGTGAATATCAGAAGCGTGTCCCCAAAAATGAGCAAGTTAATATAGAAATCAAAAGAAAAGAATAGAAAGGGAAACAATTACAAAGTGGTATGATTGGCAAAAAAACAAAAAATGGATGTAGCCCTCTCAAAACAGAACTCTTCCTTTTAAATCAAAGGTGTTCAACCTTGGCAACTTCCCAGCTGGGGAATTTTGGGAGTCGAAGTCTACAATAGGAGTCTCCAACTCCCGGTCCATGGCCCATTGGGAACCAGGCCACGGAAGTGGTGGGTGAGCATGTGCATGTGTGCAAATGTGTATTTGTGAAAGCGGCATGTACATGCACGTGAAACCATCCCCTTTTCCTCTGTTCACTGTCACCGCCGCTACCATTCTGCCAGTTCGCCAAGCCGGAAAAGTTGGGGATCACTTATCTACAAGTCTTAAAGTTGCCAAGATTGGACACCTCTGTGTTAGACGCATAAAGAGGTCATCCTTCCCACAAATACTTAACGGTGTTTGATTGAAAGGCAAGATGTGATGATTGTGAAATAGGTACCAAAGTGTGCTCATCTGTATTGGAATACAAACATGGCCGACTCCCATGGCTCAGCAACTTATCAAATCAAATCCCATTTGCTCCTCGAGACTCACTTCTCAGCACCCGAATGCCAGTTGTGGAGACTTTTCCAGATATTAATTTTCCCAGGATGCCTTGGCAATTATGTTTTCCAGGCTTTCTTGCACCTTGCCATTCTGCCCTCAAATGCTGGGCAAACTCCATTCTGATTTTGTTCCCTGTGCCTTTTCCAGTTCTCAGCTATTCCAATATAAAGTTTGTTCATCTCTAATTGTTATTCTTTAAAGTTGTGATGTAACTATCATTTAAAATATCTTGTTCAAAAGTAATTTAATATGATAATATATTGAAGCCACATAGCAACTTGCCAAAAGATAAAGTTGTCAGAATGATAAAATATCTTGGAAAGATAACATACACCAACAAGCATTATCTGAAGTGCTTTATAACATGCACTTGCTTTTAAAAAAATGAAAAAACGCAGTATTTTATTCCTGCAATACCATTACTCTAATAGTTAGCAGATACATTCTTATCTAATAAAGAGATATGCAGTGAAAGGTTTCCAATAGTAAGCAAAAGATACACAGCAATATTTCATCAGTGCAATAGTACTTTACTTCTTTCATTCAGGAATTCAACAAGCATTTCTCCTCTTCTTATGGGTACAAGGCCAGCCTTTTGAGGAGGGGGCACACCACCACACTCTTCAAGGCTGAAGGCACCATCCCTCTCTCAATGAGGCCAACACCAGAGCATGGACCCAGCTACAGGTCACCTCCTTGGCTCCCTTAATATCCCAGGGGGGGGAGTCTGGATCCAATTTACAGGAAATCAAAATAACACCACAGTGAACACTGCATCCTTTTGTCAGGATCACCATCTCAGACCCATCTTAGGTCATAACACAAAGCTGACTCCCAGGCACCCGAGCCTGACGTCCCCAGCCAGGTTGTAACTGCAGGAAGATTTGAACAACTTTATTAGCAAAATAGCTTGAGTATTTTTCTTTTGAATGTTCTGTTATTCATTTAGTATTTTTTAAAAAAAAAACTTCCTTCAAATCATGGGGATTAGGACAGACCAAGAGTCAGTTAAGTGCATGTTCAGAGACTGAAAACCCTTTTAAGCTGCTTTTCAGTAGAAAGAGGAGAAGCTGGAGACCATGAACAGCTCAGAAAGCCACCTTTCTTTCAGGATGTGATGGAATGTAGCTTGAATTCCCAAGAGGAAGGGAGAACATTCCAGAGGAGTAAGATGCAGCTGTGTTCAGAGTTTGTGTGAGAGAAAGAGGGTGAAGACAGCCCCTCCCTAATCGATCTCAGAGTATATGCTTCATGTAGCCAGTAGTTCGTTTCAGTTTGGCAAGATTCTGTCTGTAGGAATAGAACAAAAAAGAAATCTGCTTAGAAGAATCACCACATGCCTTTCTTGGTTTTTAGAGCCTGACACATAATTAGTAATACTTCTAATTACCTTTCTAGGAATTAATTAAGAGGAAAGAAAAGAGAGAAATATAAATTTCTGCACTTCTCTCCTCCCAGAAATTCCTATTAGTAATACAGTACCAATATCACATTCATTAATATAGTCAGCTAAGGAATAAAATACCAAAATCTAATACAGAATAACTCTGATGTGGAACTCATAAAAAATATTCCTGTGGCAATGGGTTTAAAAGTCACATATTCCAAATTAAACTCCAACCTGTCAGCTTCCAACACTCGCTTTGTACAAGAATTAGATTCAGGTGAGTTCCAATCAAATAAAGATAAAACTTGATTAAAATCCCTAGCCATAATTATCTGGTCTCTAATCAAAGTAAATTGCAAATTCAAAACATCCACATAATATTTTGGGGAAATTGTCAGCATCATTGCAACTTTTTGTTAAAACTGTCACCAATATTTTTTTTAAAAAAAACAAAAACGAAACATTCTTCTGGATCACATATTTCTTATTCCACCATCATTTTGGGCTTTAACCATAATTATTATTCATAACTATTACACCTCCTGCGGACACTATTTAAGAATTCTTGTCCAACTCATCTGTAGATAAAAAATTCTTTTCCTGTAGAAGGTTATGACTTTCTTTCATTGAAATAACTTTAAAATTTAAGGTCCTAAATGTAACAAATATCTGTCTTTTCTTGCAGGGATATCTAAAGCCTTCCACAAAATAATAACAACTTCAATTTGGGTAAAAAAATGCTAAAGGAAATCTTCACATGAATCCATGTACACATATCCATATTTCTGTGAGTCAAGAGGGGAAAAAAAGAACAGGGGATAATATCTTGAGATTTCAATCTTTAAAAAAAAAAAAAGACAAAATCTCCCAAAATATTGAATAACAATTAAAAAAGCATAACTGTGATAGCTGCCGAATGTATGGGACCTGCCAATGGAACACAACTGAACCTTAGCCCTTTCCTTCATTCTCCTGGCAACTGGCAGATATCCCCTGCTTCTCCCCTTCATACATATGATTATGACCAATGATGAAACATCTAGGTTAGATAAGATACCTTTATTTGAGGCCACAAGGAAGAATCAGTGGAGATTCAGTGGGTGAGAGATTAACAGCTGGTTTCCAATTTCTATTTCTGATTTCCTCGGTCTCAACTGGAATGAAGCAACTGGATTTTTGGGAACTATGGCTTTGACTGAGGGTACAGAATATCAGATCTGTCTGGAATAAAACCAGCTTCATCCATGATTTAACTGGATAAAAGGACAAATCTGACATCCACCACTTAGAACAAGAGAAGATATGGTTCCATTGGAAACCATATGAAAATTATATATAAAGTTTTTCTCATGATGCTGAGCCCAATAGAAAAGCTGGGGATTTCTTTTCGCTGTTTTATTTTAATTTCCTAAATTCTTCCATTCAATTAAATTCTTTAATTTCTTTAAATTATTGATGTTGTCTTTGACATAGGCAGTGAAAGCAACATATTGATCTGAGCTTTGTAAACATGATATTGGCACTACATTAATTATGTTTTTATTTTCCTGCTGCAAATTCCCGATTGGGCCCTGAGTGAGACTCTGACACTGTGAGGTACAATGACTATGTTGTTTTGTTTGTTGAACTTTGCATGCAGGTTGCCAAATGCCAAAAAAAAAAAAAAGGAAGGTACACTGTGAATCTGTATTAAGAAGAAGGCCTCAAACCAACAGCCAGCTAAACATATTTTCAATTGCTATAGTATTAATGGATTATGTTTGGGGGGGGGGAAGTGCCTCCCTTTTAAAAAAAAATTAAAAAAAAAATCTTGGCTGATAGGTACCACTCAGCTTAGATAACTGTTTTATCTCCATAAAAATTGAGGAGGCAATTTTGAGCTTCTGTTACTTTGTTTTTAGTACTCTGCGCTATGTTTTTACTCCTTCGGAATAAAACCTAGTCCAACCAATCGCAGCTAAAAAAGCTTATCTGAGCTCGTTTCATGTCCTTTGTTGCTTCTCCCTTTGTATAATTCTGCCTGGTGCCAGTTCTGAGGAACTAAGGAAACACATAACCTCTTTTCCAGTTCACTTCCCATCACTCAACATCCAGAATTACTCCCCAATCACTCCATCCAGAGTGCAACCTCAAAACTGCACCAAACTTTCCATGCATTTTCTCTCATGTGACCTGCTCATTTGCATTCAGAGTTCCTGATGCCCGGGAATACACTCCACACCATCACTCTGCTCACCTTTTAAGGAACACTGAGAGAAGCCTGCTTATCACAAGCATCAAATCAAGACCAACAAGCCACTCCCCTCTGGTCCAATATGCAGTGGTGGGATTCAAATATGTGAACAACCAGTTCTCTGTGTCACTTCCGGAAGTCCATTCTGGGCCTGGGCAAAAAAAAAAAAAAAGCCGAACCCAAGCCTGCTTTCAACTATAATTTTGCAATTGGGCAAACAGGAACCAGTTCTGAATACAGGTAGGCATCGACTTACAACTGTTCATTTAGTGACCTTTCAAAGTTGCTATGGCACAGGATAAAGTGACATGTGACCATTTTTCACACTTAACGACTGTTGCAGCGTCCCCATGGTAACATGATCAAAATTCAGACACTTGGCAACGGACTCATATTTATGATAGTTGCAGTGTCCTGGGGTCATGTGATCCCCTTTTGCAACTTTCTGATAAACATAGTCAATGGGGAAGCTAGATTCACTTAACAACCGTGTTACTAAATACTGTGGCAAGAAAGGTGATAAAATGGGGCAAAGTTCACTTAATAACTGTCTCGCTTAGCAACATATTTTTTGGGCTCAATTGTGGTCGTAAGGACTACCTGTTCTTGTCAGTATCTTGTGAGAACTAAAGCAACACTCATATCTCGATGAAAAGATTTCAGTCAATTTGCAACTCCAAGAACCAAAAAAGTATGTCTTGTGATGTTTCAAGTCTAATTGCTTTCCAAGTGAATCTCTCTTTCACCACGTATGTGGTGGTATGAAAAATCAGGGGAGACATTCAGTCAGTAGCAACTCTGCATTTTTATAATCAATGGAAAGAGCGAAGTCATTTCAATGGTAACTCTTCTCCTAATTATAGACAATAAGTGCTTTAATTCAACTAGCTTCTAAAAACCCTAGCATTGACACGTTTCCTTAATCTGAATATTCAGTATTAAAAAGCTGTTCTTATATGGCTGAGTCTTCTTTCTCCTGAAACAGACTCAACATTCAAAATATTTTTTTTTTCTTGCTTTTCTTATCTCTCGGAAGCCTGCTGGTTTATATACATCCATCAAACCAAGCCTCATTGTACAATTTATTTTATCCTCTGACCACGAGTTGTGCCAACCCTTTTCTGCATAAAAAGAAAGACTCAGATGTTAATTTGTAATAATTAATGGTCATATCATCCAGTAGGCAACTTATTAAATAATTCTAGCTAAGACCCTACATGACATCAATAAAGGGCAGCAATTACAGGCATTTTAAAACTGACTTGGTGAAATGTGCAAAGATTTTCCAGATGAAATAATGTCATTTACAACAGCCCATTCATTCCCCCTCCCCAATTAACTGCATATTATGCAAACAAATTCCTTCATCTCCTTGGACCTCATTATTCAGTAAAGAGGACAGAATTAGAAATACAGGCTATTTCCTTTTACTGATACACAGTATTACTACTTATTTATGTCAACTAGTGTGGCATATGATAGCAGTGTTCCAGTATCTCAGGGGCTGCCACAAAGAAGAGGGAGTGAAGCTATTTTCCAAAGTGCCCGAAAGCAGGACAAGAAGCAGCAGGTGGAAACTAATCAAGGAGAGAAGCAACCTAGAACTAAGGAGAAACTTCCTGACAATTAGAACAATTAACCAGTGGAACAACCTGCCTCCAGAAGCGGTGAATGCTCCAACACTGGAAGTTTTTAAGAAGAGACTGGACAGCCATTTGTCCGAAATGGTATAGGGTTTCCTGCCTGAGCAGGTGGTTGGACTTGATGACCTCCAAGGTCCCTTCCAACTTTACTATAATAATAATTATTATTATTATTATTATTATCGATCATTGCACAGTCAGCCAGATGTTCAGACTGGATTTGGCATTTTGTCTACCTATCGAGTCCTTACCCAGGACCTGGGATAGGCAGATGTGGATGTTTGATGGTATTACAGATATCGTCGCAGGATGGAAGCAGTTCCTAATAAGGCCGCCTTTTGCAATTGACTAATAGCGAATTTGTCAATGCCAATGGTGTTCAAGTGGTGCTCCAGTTGTTTTGGGATTGAAGGAGCCTATGACTATTGGTACTACCTTTGCTTGCTTTTGCCACAGTCTTTCTATTTCTATTTGTAGGTCTTTGTATTTTGTTATCTTCTCCAGTTCTTTCTCTTCTATTCTGCTATCTCCAGGCACTGCCACGTCCACTATCCAGACTTTTTTGTCTTTCTTATCGACAATTGTTAAGTCTGGGGTGTTATGTTGCAGGTGCTTGTCTGTTTGAATTCTGAAGTCCCAGAGCAGTTTAATTTTATCATTTTCTATGACTTTCTCTATTTTATGATCCCACCAGTTTTTGCTTACAGGCAAATGATATTTTTTGCAGATCTTCCAATGCACCATTGTTGCTACTTTGTCATGCCGCTGCTTGTAATCAGTTTGTGCAATCTTCTTGCAACAGCTTACCAAGTGGTCCACTGTTTCTTCAGCTTCTTTGCATAGGCGGCACTTACTGTCTGTTGCTGTCTTCTCAATTTTGACTTTGTATGCATTTGTCCTTAAGGCTTGGTCTTGTGCAGCCAGAATTAGTCCCTCGGTCTCTTTCTTCAATTTTCCTGCTCTTAGCCATTGCCAGGTTTTATTATTATCTGCTTTCCCAGCTATTTTTTTCATGTATTGGCCATGTAGTGCTTTGTCTTCCCATGCCTCTATTCTGTTCTTCATTTGGTCTTTCTTGTAGGCCAGTTTGGTCTCTCCAGTAGTTAGTAAGCCTTCCTGATATACTAATTTCAGTGCATCTTCATCATTGTTCTTCAGATATTCTTCCAAAGCCATTTTTTCTTCTTCAACCATCTGATGTACTTGTAGCATTCCACGCCCACCTATTTGCCTTGGTAGATAAAGTCTATCAATGTCACTGCGTGGATGAAGGGCATGATTCATTGTCATTATTTTTCTGGTCTGCCTATCCATTGCTTTTAGTTCTGCTTGAGTCCAGTCCACTATTCCAGCTGTGTACCTAATGACTGGGATTGCCCAGGTGTTGATTGCCTTTATGGTATTTCCTCCATTGAGTTTGGATTTTAAGATCTTCTTCACTCTCTTGATGTATTCACCTCTAATCTTTTTCTTGACTTCAGTGTGCTTGATGTTGTCAGCTTGAAGGATACCCAAGTATTTGTAGTACTCTTCCTCATCCAGACTCTTAATGTTATTTTCGTGGGGCATCTTGATTCCTTCAGTTTTCATTATTTTTCCTTGTTTGATAGTAAGTGTGGCACATTTGTCCAAGCCAAACTCCATTACAATATCTTGGCTATATATACGGACAGTGTTGAGCAGCGATTCTATTTCAGATGATGTTTTTCCATACAGCTTCAGATCATCCATATAAAGGAGGTGGGATAGTCTGGCAGATGTTTTTGATGTTTGATAGCCATGTCCTGAGTTATTCAGTATTGTTGACAGAGGAAACAGTGCAATAACAAATAGTAATGGTGATAATGAATCTCCTTGAAATATTCCTCTCTTGATATTAACCTCTCCCAGCTCTCACCATTGATCTGCAACTGTGTCTTCCATTGTGCCATCGATCTTTGCACAAATTTTCTGATGTTTCTACTGACTCCTGTTATTTCTAGGCACTTTATTATCCAATCATGTGGCAGAGAGTCAAATGCCTTTTTGTAGTCAATCCATGCCACATTCAGGTTGGTCTTCCTTCTCTTGCAGTTTTCCAAGATCATTTTGTCTATTAGGAGTTGATCTTTTGTTCTTCTGCTATTGGGGCGGTTTCCTTTCTGCTCAGGTGGAAAGAGATTGTTTATTATTATTATTATTATTATTATTATTATTATTATTATTATTATTATTATTATTATATATTTTTAAATAGTGAAATTTAACTGCATGCAATATGTGTTTTTAAAAAATCCTTAGCTCTCTAATAGGCATTATTTGCAGTGATTTATTTGCAAATTGAAAAATGCCGATCATCAATGAATCTCAGGTACCAGTCCAATTTGGCAAGGTCAAAAAGGGAGATGGGGATTGTTGTGGTGAAACCAAAACAAGAATGGAAATTGTCATCATAAATGGAGAATCCAAGAAACAATTCATGTATGCAAAATCTTCCTAATGGAAATAGGGAACTGATTTTTTCTTTTCTCCCCTCCTTCCCCCCCAAATCATTCTATGAATTCAAATCCTTTGAAACTGACAATATACACTATTCTTATCTCTAGAATTGGACTTAGAAATCCCAATTTTTCAGCCTCATATCAGACATGCTGCTTCATGTCTAGTTTTAGCGTTATAGGAAATCAGTGTGATAGGTTGGGCTAAGAAGAAATGACAGGGTTTTCCCAATCTTTGTCAAACATTTTAAATATTACTACACATAAACGCTTAGCAGAAAGCAATAGCAATAGCAATAGCACCCACATTGTCTTGGACCAATCTCAAATAGCCAACCAAAGATTCTTAGTTCTCGAATGGATGAGCACCTGAAAATCCCATGGCTCTAGGCTAGAGTGGGAAGTCAAAAACATGTCCTAGAAGAAGACAGCAATAAACAATAGTTGTCAGGCAAAATTACATAGCTGGCAAGAATCAAAGTAAATTTGAAGAAAGCCTTTGTTTCAAAATGAAATAGCAGCAGCATTCAAGTTTAGAAAAGGTAAAATGTTTCTTAGGTAAAAACCCACAATGATCCTCATGAATAAATTCCTGCAAAATTATTTTCAGTCTATCAGTTAAAATGGTTGTGAACAACTTGTAGACATTCTTCATTAATGATGTTGGCCTTTAGTTTCCTGTTAGAGTAAAATCTTATATTTAGGTTTAGGTATTAGTACCATATTGGCCTCTTTCCAACTCTCTGGCATTTTTCCACCTTGTAAGATACAATTCATCGTATTTTGCAAAGGTTGTAAAAATTCACCCTCAAAACATTTGCAATAAGAACAAGATAATCCATTTGGTCTAGGCATCTTTCCTGGTTTAATCTTTTTAGAGCTTCAGTAACTTCCTTTACTGCTGTAAGTCTATTCATAATCTATCTCTGACCCTTTGTAATCCTTAGTAAATTTTGTTTCTTAAGATATTCATCTACTTTCTGTAGCAAGATGTCACTTCCTTTATAAAATTGAAATAATATTATCAGTTAATACAGTATCTCCCACTCGTAATTTCAATAAAATTTTCTTTTCTTTTTGTATTTTATATGATAGCTAACTTCATTGGTTTATTTGCAAAATCTTTTTTTTGCCTTATGTAATTCTTATTTATTTTCATTTCTCTTACTATTAACATATATAATTGTCATTGTAGACATTTAATTTGTTGAGAAATACCCATCTTCTTTGGAAATGTCTTTAATTTTTATTTTCTCTTTATTTCATCCAAAATAGCTTGTGTTTCCTCTTGAGTCTTCATTTAAAACTCACTGTTATGTTGTATAAAATACAGTACTTCTAATAAAAACTTTATTTGCGTTCCAAATCATTCTTCAACCAGTGCCTTTATCTACATCATTTTCAAAAAACATCCTTTATTTTTTCCACTATACTCCTCCACTTCTTTCTATAACATTTTATTCAATCCTTATCCAAAATAATTAGATTTTATTTCATAAACCAAGATTATGGTTCAAAAAAGTCTTGGATAATATCTTTATTTTATTAAAATTAGTATCCAAGTTATTTGAAAGCCAAATCATGGCCAAATCATTCTTTGAAAGGATTTATATATTTCAGAAAAATAGGCATGGTCTCTGAAATTACCATTTTTCCACTTCTGTATATCAACCAGCCCTAAATTATAGAGTTGGCATATATTGCGACATGTCCTTCTGAAGGTTAACACCCCAAAAGCCATTAACAAGCAGTTTCCTAAAGTGGTTAAGAAAGGAAATGTGCAAACTCAGTGTGCTTTTGAAGGCACCGATCCACAGTTTATCACTTGGCTCCAAGAGCTCTATAACTCACTGGAGACCACTGGCTTACAGTCTCTCATAGGGACCCACTGTTTGGTGCACTTGTGGGTGATCCCAGTTTGTCTCCTCCTTCTGGATGAATTCCAAGGAGTAACTGTATTCATTGGCTCCTCTTTCTACTGTAGTGATTAGATCAACTCTCAGGAAACTACCTTTGGTCTGCCATTGCCTCCCCAGAAATGTAGTTATGTGGATTTTTTTCCCCCTCAATTTACAACCATATCACTTGGCAACAGTTTCTGGATCAAATTAACATTTTTAAACTACCTGTAGTGAGATGCATCAAAAAGCGTTACTCCGCATATATTGAAATGAATCAATTCCATAACTCAACTAGGAATTATATCTGGGGGTGTACATGTCCAATTGTATATTTCTTTCAAGATATTATTTATCTCTAATTTAGCCGGGTTTGTCCATTCTCTTTCAGTCTATCCTAGATGGCGTTTTCTAAAATAAAAGGAAAATGTTGGATCATGCCACACATGTCATAAAATGCAGATACTTTCAGAAAACATTTTCACCACTTCTTGTTGAGAAATAGTTTGTGACCTCAATCTGAATAGATGTCATATCATAATGTAATAGCGATAAATTTGCAGATAATGGCATTTCTTCTGTTACCCATCTGTATGGGCAGAATTTGCAAGTGAACCAGTTCTAGTATGCAAATAAATGCTGTTCTGAAAGCTGATAGCTGTATTAGGTAGCCTTGCCTAGTTATTTGAAGAGGGATATTATTTACAATATTTTTTATTTTGTTGTTGTTTTGTACATATATGAACCTACAGCCATGATATATCATTAGCTTTGATTGCCAAAAATCATTTTGATCTTGGCTAATGACAGCTGGAGTAATTTGACTATTTCTTCATTGAAAAAAGCATAATGCATTGGCACTGTAAGTGAAAAAAATGGACTAAAAGGAAAAGATGAAGGTCATGCATAATGAAAAGCAAATCCCGGTGTTTTATAGCTTAACTGATAAAATAAGACTGATAATTCACCTAAGATTATTTATAAGCCAAACATCCACTTCCTGTTCTAGGAAAAAGAAAGAAAATATACTAAAAATATATTGAGACATACACACAAGATTAGAGTCAAAATTTAAAAAGTGGACATTGTCAGCAATTTCAAACTTTTCAACTTTTCTTTGGGTTTCACTTGTTGCAAAATAATATGCTGTAAGACATAAGATCATTCTGGGTTGGGTTTTTTTTGGGGGGGGGAAACCCTAAATAGATTGGTGCCATAGATGGTTGAGGATTTTTCCTGAAATATAAAGAGTAATAAATATTCTCATTTTTTTCCTCCTCCTTTGAAATTTTTTTTTTGAAATGTCTAAAATATAAGCTCCAAATAAATAGTTGTTACTATTCAAAAGAGAGATTTGTATGTATAATTTGTCATTCTCCCCAGACTTCTCACTTTTCTCATAATAGCAACCATTAGTGAGAAAAAAATCTGATTGTGAGAACTGTAGGAAGATGGGAGAATCATGCTGGAATTAGCCCACTGTGCCCAGCTGTCTGCACGCCAAAGTTGTCACAAAACCCACAATGTCATAACCATCATCCACACTCTCACTTACACATAATTCATTTGGGAAGCATTTTCATCTTCGGCTCCTATTTATGGAGATGAATAATAAAAATTAAAAAAAAATATTGACAAAAAAGTAGAGTGGTTTCTTTCCAGCTCAGTGGAACAGTGGAAGTCTTAAAAATGGGGTGTCTGTTTGGCAACACGAACCCTTCATCTCTTGCAGTATTGCAGGCTAATTCTGCCAACTGCCAGGAGTTCAATTCTGACTAGCTCAAGACTGACTCATCCTTCCATCCTTCTGAGGTCAATAAAATGAGGACCCAGATTGTTGGGGGGCAATTTACCGAAAGCACTGTGAAGCGGTATATAAGTCTAAGTGCTATAGGTTAGGATAGGGTGAAGGTTAGGATAAAATAAAGATTGAGAAAGCTTCAAGCCCTCATTCCTTGGAACTTTCTCCTGGTGGAAAAATTAGGCTCTTAGATAAAATAAATTAGGTGCTTCAGTCCATCTAAACTCTCTGTGCTTCCAAGAAACTTGTCAAAACTTTTCTCTTTTCATTGACAGGAAAATGCTTTACAATATGGAGATGGGATCTTGTGACACACATGGCTTATTACATGGACTCTGTATGAATTGGGGAGCTGTAATTTATTATTAAACACCATATCCTTGGGAATGGGTAACATATCAGATAGTGAGTAAATTAATAGTTTATATTTGCAACTACCATTACCCAGATTTACTAAAACACTTCACTTTCTGGGTCTTATTGCAGTTGAGATCCATATGACTTCGCACTTACAAATTAATCTCTCTTCCTACATAGAAAAGGGTTGTAGCTCACCATTCTCACTGTTTTATACACTGCTCTTTCCACTGGTAAGGATAATTACTATGCCAAGGAGCATATGATGGTGAAATGATTTAATTTTCCAAACAAAGCAGGTTGAAGTGATCGAGCCAAGATACAAGTTAAATATTTCTTGGAAATATGACTAGCATGGTACCACTGCAGCATACATTCCTTCTTTCTAAATTTTGCAGCTCTCTTAAAAAGAGGCTAGATTGTCTGAAGTCTATTGCATACTTCATGTTTTCCCAAAATAGGGAAATTTTATTCTCCAAAATTCTTCCAACAAAGTTTTCCTTCCCCTGGTAGTACACTTATGGTAAGATAGTTTGATGGATCCTTTTCTTCACTTTGGGTACAATTATAGATCTTTCCAGAATTCTGGAAATTTCTTCTGTGCAATTGAAAAGTCTGTCAAACAGAGGTTGAGCCTACCACTCTGGATTAGTTTTAATTTACTCTGGAGTTATAAAATCTGGTCTAGGTCCCAATTCTTAAAAGCCTTTTTAGCATCCCTATTTCTTTTATAGGGTCAGGGGTCCATAATGGAAATTTACCTATAATGGGATATATAATAGCCTGTATGCAACAATTATTATTATAAATTGAAGAAAAATTGTTTTCCTATTACTTGTTCTTTTTTTAATAGATATTTAATTCGTTTTTAACTATAACAATTTCCAGTGCCTGGTGTACAGCATGTCATCTTGGTTTATATTTTAACAATAATAATATTATTTAACAATAATTAATTAACAATCAATAATAATTAAATTTGATAATTCCATAATTAATATATTAATTAATGATACATTTCTTTGATCTTCCCTTCTCCCATTTGTATTCTCCTTCTTCAACCTTAGCCAAAATATAATTCTTAATATTTTCAATATATAAATGATTAGATATAGGCATTTTTTATATTTATACAAATAATAATAACCTCTCTATGTAACATTTTTTCAGCTTATATTATTCTCATAACCATCATCTCATTAGTTCAGCATACATCCTATTTTTATAATTTTTGTTTGTTTAAATTCCCTTATATTCAATCCAATTCTTATATCATAATTTCTTCATATTAGTCATCTAACTGTCCAAATTTTCCCATTTAGGTACATCCTCCCAATATTTTATATCGTGCATTATAAAAATACTATACTTTTTGTCTATCTTATAATATCTAGATAAAAAGTATCTTATAATATCTAGATATAACATCCTTTTTAATCAGTTCATATTTCACTTATATATTAATAAAAGTTACATCAACCTACTATTTTAATATTTCATATATTATAAAACATACTATATTACTTAAATCTCTTATCCTTCTTGTTATAAGGCCCCTTTGTGTTCAAAATTATCTGTTCTTTTAGCCACATTCAAACAAATGTTTATTCACGAAATAATCCATCAGGTATGGCAAGTCAAATCTCTTATATCTGTCTCTGGTCTTCTTCTTTTGCTGAGTAATTTTCCAAGTTGATGTAATCTGCTTACCCAGCAGTTCCTGTATTTTTACAAATGTTGGGAATACAAAAGATGAAGTAAGTAAGATGGATACTTTCTTTTCCCAAACTTTGATGGTTCTCCTGATAATTCCATTTTTCTTATTGTATCAGTACCTTGAAGATTTTTTGCTGTTTGTGTCAAATTGTAATTCTTTTCCTTTGTTGTTTCATCAATTTGATCATATTCTTCTAATTTGTAGTCTGCTGTCTGATTTATTTGTGCCTTTGTTGTTATTTCCTGGGTATTTTTTAATTGTAAATTTAGACTGGAAATATGCTTATTTCAATTATCAAAATTGTTTTGGATTTCTTCGTGGTTTCAGTCTATTATTATTTGTATTTGTCCTAACATTACATATATTTCCTCCTGGAAAGTATTTATCTTGCCTTGAAGTATTGCTTCTGGAGGCCCTTGATTTTCCAGGCTACATCCTTCAGGAGAAAATATTGAATGTGGCATCCTGTCATTTTTTGATATGTATGTGATATCCATGTTGTCTCCCCCTTCAAATAATCTTTCATTGATGTTTTAATTCAAAAATCAATTTATCAGTCAAAATTACAATTCAGTATATTAAGCAACTATAAATCCTTCCTACAGATTCTCCGCTAAAAGATTAGCCAACAAGCCAAGGTTTTTGTTTTCCATAAACAGTTCTTAGATTTAAGCAACAGTCCAGGTGTGGTTTTTTTTTCAAACACTTTTTAATCTTATAGCTGGCTTTTCCTTTGTTCCCAGCTGTCTTCAAGGTTATTTGCAATTCAAAGGAATAACTTTTTCTTTGTTTCTAGCCACTCTGCCAGTTTGATTCTTATTATTAGTGTTCTATTCTCTGAATCTCCACTAAATGTCAGCAGTTATTTCTTTTTTCAGATTTTCTTTCAATCAAAAAGTTATTTTTGTTATATATTTTTATAATTCCATCAAAAAAACGTAGGGTATAATCTTGACAGTTTTTTAAATTCCTAAATTTGTCCAGACTGAAGTATTTTAAATCAAATTTTAATATATTCTTCCCCCCTTCAATATTAATTCGCCACTTCCATCTGTAAGGGAATGGGGTTATAGACCCTCCCTTCACTTCTGGAGGTTTTCTTGCTTTGGGGATCTTTTCAAGGATTTAGATAGTAGATAAAAGAAAGAAGATCAGTACTCCAATTTCAAGCATGCTGTTCACTGATGTTGAGGTTCGTGCTCTGTGACTTCGGCTGCAAGCAGCTTGGGCTAGACACTGATGTCACACTAGCCTTTCTCCTGTCGGGTTTGGAGGGCTTTCCTCAGATTAAACAAAGCGATTGCCATTGCTTCATGATCAATGGGGTGCCCCTCCTTCACAGTCACCTCTCTGAGGCAACTTCGGACCCATCTAGGGTCCCCCAAGCAGGAAGAAACTAGCTGTGGAGAGCGGAGGACCGCTCTCTCATGGCCATGTGCTGTGGGTGCAAAACTGGAAGTCCTCCCATTACTTGTTCTATAATTTGTGAATATTATGGAATGTTTACTTAAAAGTTCACATCTCACATTTACTCACAATTTAGCATTTCCATCAACTGGATTATACGAAGAATTTACTTCAGAGCATACTGCTAAGAAATCTTCAAGAGAATCAAACAGGATGCCCTGGAGAGAAATAATCTCAGATCCTTCCATCACTTACATCAGTGGTTCTCAACCTTTCTAATGCCGTGACCCCATAATACAGTTCCCCATGTTGTGGTGACCCCCAAGTGGGTGTGGCCACCAATAAGAGGGAGTAGGACAGCTAGGGAAAAGGGAAAAAATGGCGGACAGTGTGGTTTGGCAACCCCCGTGAAATGGTCGTTCGACCCCAAATGGGGTCCCGACCCACAGGTTGAGAACCACTGACTTACATGCTAGCCTTTTGTTTAATAAAACTCAAAGAGAATTAAAGAAAAGAGCTATGTTATTTTCTCATCTTTAGACTATCTCAGGCAAATTCAGACAGAACAACAGTAGCAACTGGTTATTGGCCATTTGATCCCCAATGATAAAAGAAGATATTTGGGGAAATAGATTTTCAGAAACTATTGCAGAGTCCACAGCACTGCTTCCATTGGTGGAAACATACAGTAAATATATTCTTCAGGGCTATTGGAAGGCAATCTACCAATCAAGATTCAAAATCCAAGCAGATTAACTAATGTAATAAATAGTTTATGCCACTACAGATAATCCTCAACTTACGACCACAATTGAGTCCAAATTTTCTGTTGTTGAGACATTTGTTAAGTGAATTTGGCCCCGTTTTATGACCTTTCTTGCCACGGTTGTTAAGTGAGTCACTGCAGTTGATAAGTTAGTAATTCAATTATTAATTGAATTTACCTCCCCCATTGTCTTTGCTTGTCAGAAGGTCGCAAAAGGGGATCGCATCACCTGAATTTTGATCACATGATCATGGGGATGCTACAAAGGTTGTAACTGTGAAAAATGGTTATAAGTCACTTTTTTCAGTGCCATTGTAACTTTGAAAGGTCACTAAATGAACTGTTGTAAATCGAGGACTACCTGTATTCTTGGAGAGATTAGGGAGCAAGGTAGTCATCTTTCAATTCGCTCGATTTCCAGTGGCTAGAATGATGTCTAAGTCAAGTCAACAACTTGAGTTAAAATCATCCAGAAAAATAAGAGGGCTTGGGGAAAACTTTTTATTACATCCATTACATATAAATCTAATTGTTTCCAGATAGAAACAATGAACAGTTCACAGTGAAGATTGATATTAATAAACAAGAGCTTCCATTTTCTGGTTTGCATTTGAAACGTCATGCCCCTTGATCACTAGCTTGATCAATTTCATATTTGAAGCCCATCTGACATTGCATGCCAATTCTGCTTGGGCCTACTTTTACTATTAGTTGATTGCATAGAATGCCTTTCATATCCATTAATATTAATTTCTGCTTGGTTTTGTGAAATAATACAATCTCCCATAAATTAATTAAAACTTGTGCCCTCCCCATCACTCTTTTTCTTGTTCTAGCCACAAGAGCTACTTCAAAGTTTAGCTTTTGCCAATGTCCTGAATAGATAAACTTTGGTTTATTTTGAAATGTGAGTCTATGGTATCTGATAGTTTATCTTTATTATGTCTTCCTGAATAATGTGGCTCTGTTGTTGGCAGAGTACCCAGCTATATATCCTGGTATATGTTCTTAAGGGAGATGTATCTAAATCTGTAGATGCTAAATTAACAGGATGGTATACCTTGATGCTATTTGATGTTTGATCATTTTTATCAATTAGTTCTCCTAACATTCTTGATTTCAATAGATTAAAGATGGAAATATCCTGTTCAGATTATTGGGTTACAGTGACTAGATCCTTGTTTACATAATCCATGATTGCACTGGCTGTATCAGGTAGCATAAGACTGGGGGGAGAGGGAAATTATCCTCCTATTTTTCTACTGGTTAGTTATAACCTTGTCTAGCCTTATTAACTTTATATTTAAAAAATGCAGTACTTTTCTAGCATAACTATCTAACATAGGCACAATGTAGTTATTTTAGGTCCTATACTCTTTTCATTTCTCCAAATAACTTAACCCCCTAAAATGTGTGTGGGACTTATTTGATTAAAAACTAGAACCGAGAATTTGGTACACTTCGTACATTTCTTTTGTGAGTTTCCATGATACATTTTTTTCCCAACCCACAATTGATATAATGAAGATGAAATAACTTTAGATAATGTAATGCCAGTCAGAATTATAAATCAGTTAGTCAGTTAGTATTGCCTGCTACAATACCAAATTCTGTAGAATACTTTGAGAGGTATAACCATTTGAGAGACTAGAAATCTTTATTCTATCCAATTTATTTTGGAAAATATAAACAGATAAAAAGAGAGTAGTTGCTGGGGTGACTGAATAGAATTTATGTGTGTGTGTGTGTGTGCACGCGCATGCATGTGTTTGTGTCTCTGTGTGTATGCATGATTGATTCCTGATGGACTATCTGGATAAATCCCTGCAGTTTTCTTGACAAGGTTTTTCAGAAATGGTTTGCCATTGCCTGCTATTTAAGACTGAGAGTCACTGGCCTAAGGCTGGCCTTGTGCCTAAGAAGGACTAAAAATCATGACCTCCCTGTTTCTTGCCTGGTGCCTTAACCACTACACCCAAATTGGCCTGGATAATAGAGTTCACATTTTCAGCGTTCATTTTCAGGGCATTTGGTGGTTGGGTTGAAATGTTAGAGGACCATTGGAGGGATGCTCTCAACTTGCAGGAACTGTTAATTCTTTTTCCTCAGAACATCTGCCATTCTCTGCGGTGTTTTGGCTCTTCATTAGGTAGTATCAGTGGATTTGAATGGATGTGTGAGTAAACAGGAGTTCTGGAAAACCTTGGTATTAAAATGTTTTGATGAGAGCACATAGCTTTCAACCTAAACACCTCATCAACTTTATGTGAAAATCGTGCCTCCAGTGCTCAGTGTGAATTATAATTTACAGGGTAGGTAATCAACCCTTGCAATAGCCTTGAACTGGACAGCCAGAACTGGACAAGGAATGAATAAGATGGAGAAAGGAATACTTTGAACCAGTGAGATAACTGTTTAGCTTTGGATAATTAAAGAACACTTGTTTATTTTTAACAAGTTGTAAATGTCAAGCAGAATTATTTCCTTCTTTTAGAGGAAGTACTTTAGCTGGCAAGAGAAAAGTCAGAACTTCCTAGTAAGTTAGGTTTCTTTATGGTTTAAAAACTGTTCTCTTAAGCTGGTGCAACCAGGATAGCAATAGCAACAGCACTGAGACTTAGATACCACTCCATAGTGCTCTACAGTACTCCTGGAGGCTTTACAAAGTAAGCATATTGCCCCCAACAATCTGGATCCTCATTTTACTGGTCCTGGAAGGATGGAAGGAGGGGTCAACCTTGAGCCCCTTCAGGATCAAACTCCAGTCTGTGGGCAGAGTTAGCCTGCAATATTGCATTCTAACCACTTCACCACTGGGGCTAATAATATGCTACGCTTCTTGTATCTCTATTTTCAAATGAAATCTCAAGCCTTGAAGTCAAATCCTGACCTTCCTTCATAACTGATCACTAGACTCCTGTCTTTTTTGTTCTCAAGCTTATCCTTTCCACAATCATTTTCTTTAATCAGATTATTTATCAAATTCTTCACCACCCTTTGGGTTGAGAAGTTCGGAGTTCTTGATGTTTTGAATCTTCTTTAATGCAATGATGTTTCTTATTAATTCCTTTATGGGACTTCTTTTGCTTTTTAAACTTTTCTGCTTGGTCAGATGTTCTGTAATTAATGAAGCAGTCAGTGGAGGAGGAATATTGACTTCAGCAGGTGTCCTTGCCCTACTTTTATATGATTTATGTTACAGTGAGGCCAGCATTTTTGTAACCATTTCAGCTATAGTTGTTAGTAAAGCTCTGCATTCTTCCAAGAGCTGATTTCTAGGTCCCACACCAAAACAATGTTTGTCTGTAACTTTGCTAATATAAATAGTCCTTGACTTACAATGGTTCATTTAGCAACCATTCAAACTTACGTCATTGAAAAAAAAGACTTATGACCATTTTTCACACAACTATTACAGCATCGCCATGGTTATGTAATCAAAATTCAGATGCTTGGCAATTAACTCATATTTATGACAGTTGCAGTGTCCCAGGGTCATGTGATCACCTTTTGTAACCTCTGACAAGCAAAGACAATGGGGAATCCAGATTATTAATTTATCAACTGCAGTGATTCACTTAACAACTCTGGCAAGAAAGGACATAAAATGGGGCAAAACTCACTTAATAAATGTCTCACTTAGCCACAGAAGGGGTGGAGTCAGTTACGGTTGTAAGTCCAGGACTACTTGTATGAGAGATCAACTCCTGGCATGATTGTTGTGCATATTCTGCACAATGGGTGGACTCAATCACAGACTCTAAAAGCTTGTCCTCAACTTCATTTCTCCCGTCCTGTTCACTATTCACTACTCCATCTTGTACCAATTTCCTTGGAGAAAGATTTAAATTAGTTGTCAAAGTAGCTACCTTTTCAGCCTGAGCAATACCAACAGCCAGATTGTTTACTAGCTACATTATGTACTAGAGTGCCATCGTCCTATTGGCCAATTTTATTAGTTTATTAAAATGTATATGATATACCGATGGATCATTTGGGGTTGACTCTAATGCAGTGGTTCTCAACTTGTGGGTCGGGACCCCATTTGGGGTCGAATGACCATTTCACGGGGGTCGCCAACCAAGGCTGTCCGCCATTTCCCCCCCCCCTTTTCTTTGGCCACGCCCCTGGCACCCGGTGATGTATAAGTGGTTGGAGGTCACCACAACATGGGGAACTGTATTATGGGGTCGCGGCATTAGAAAGGTTGAGAACCACTGCTCTAATGCATTCTTATCCTCATCAGCAGGTATTAGAAGAGTGCCATATGAGGAAACAAAAGTTTGTGATCTTTAGCTGGTCAATACAGCTGTTATTGTCCTTCAAGAAGCATTTCTTTATTACAGGGGTCTTCAAACTTGGCCCTTTTATGACTTGTGGACTTCAACTCCCAGAATTCCTCAGCTAGTGTGCCTGGCTGAGGAATTCTGGGAGTTTGAAGTCACAAGTTATAAAAGGGTCAAGTTTGAAGACCCCTGCTTTATGTATTTATTATCTTTAAGAGTTGGCATTAAGCCTAATCTTCTACCACCCTCTCTGGTAAGGACTATCCTGTGGGGATCATCTGGGAAAAAGCAATCCTCAAAATGCAAAGGCAGAAAGCAGGAGCAGCAGATCTTACCTTGTTGTTCTTTGACCCTTAATTACCGTAGTTTTTTTTCTGTGGTTGCACATCACTTTGGAGGTTTTTTTCTACATTGATTTTTTTTTTTTTTTACAATTTCCCAGGTAGAGTACATTAAGCAGCCTTATACTAGAATTTTCACTTGCCTCCTTGAGGTAAATGTGGTGGGCAACAAACAGACAAAGGTACATCACTGTTGCTAAAAGACAGGCATGTGAAGTGTTGTACCCTTTAGCCATCTGTAAACTTGATTTGACCATTTTGAGGATCATAGAATAGGAAATACTTGGAATTATTGGAAGCTGCTGTTGTTGCTCTCAAATATTGATGTCCAATCTGTGTTTCCTCCTTCCCTCACTTCCTTTACTGACTGGTATTCTTATGGAATCAATCAGTAAAGATGTACTGCATGGTTATTTAAATTGTGCATTGTGCATGAATGGGTATGCATGCATACTTACTGCAGCTTTCCAGTATCCATATAGATATCCTGAGATAAGTGCCACTGGTGGATGTATGTTGACTTGGACTGAATTTATTTATACTGCTCATTGATGAATATTCTTCCTGATTGATTAATTGATTGATTGGCAAACTCTAAGGCTGAACTCTACTGAAGAAAATCTTTTGAATCAAACTTAACCCTTCCAAGCCATGCTTGAATTCTGGTGAGGACTTCCATGTCATTTTCTTGGCAACAATACAGAAATCCTTCTTGCAGGATTTTCTTCTCAGTTTAGCCTATAGTCTGCATAGTATCTACTGCTCTCATTCCAAGTACTAACTAGGCCCAACTCAGTATCCTAGCTGGGTTACTAGCTAGTTCTATGCATTATAAACTTTTGTATCTGTAAAAGTCATGAGTATGCTCCCAATTTTAATTTGGAAAAATATCACACTTACTATCACTAGTATGCAAGTAATATTTTGCTTCTTGAAGAGCCTTGCAGAGATTTTACATTTTTAGCTTAATTTTTTTCTTAATAATAGTCTCACTCACTAATCCAGAATATGAAAAGAATAATTATCCATTACTAAAGAGATTAAAAATATATGAGCTATTTAAGCAAGTATATTCTTTTCTGTGCTAATGCAATATTTAGATTTATTTCCCGAATGACGCCTTTTGCAAGAACCCTATGACTCCTTGCTACTTGTAGATTTTAAAAGAAGTTATAGATTGTGTTCATTCACACTGGAGGAAAAAAGTGAGTCATTTTGTATTTATTTTTCTTCCTCAGAATCTTAAGATTTAATATGTCTCCAGCCTTAGTTCGGGGGTTTCAGTACAACAGTTTTATAGCTGCTTACTGAACTCATAGCATATTTTGACAACTGATCCATACATTTTGGATTTTTAAATGTTTCACTCCAAAGATAAGGAGAATTTTATTACACTGATAAATGCATTCATCAATATTTTATTTTCTTCAGCAATTGCAAATGATTTCTCTTTCTGGAAGCACACAGAGTCCTGAATATTCTGAACATGGAATTTTGTTTAAATAGATGTGATTACATTCCAATGGCAGTTTAGTTCTATGTTACATTTAATTGGATGCATTGTATTATAACAATGGTGCAAATCAGTTCAAGATAATGGAGTAATGAAAGCTTTAAAATCTATGTGTGTAAGTCCAACTCTCTCATCCTTTTGTAGTGAATTGGTTCAAGACCCTTCTCATTTAAACTATAAATTGTATATATTTACAGATTTGCTTAAATTATACTTTATTGCCTTTTCCAAGACTTAGTGTGGATAACAATACTTATAGGATAATGTAAATCTGGCCCATTTACTGCTCGATAGAGAATATCTTCTCTATTTTTTTTCCCTATCGGTTCTCACTTAGTATGATATAGGAGCGAGTGCTTTAGAAAATATTTCAAAGAAAAAAAGATATCTGGAGGAATCCTTCTGGTAAGATAAATTCAAATCAATTCAGTCCCAAGGGAAAACATCATAAAGGAATTCCCCAACTGAAACTTTGAAACTTTGCTTTTGCATTTTTGTATACTGTATTATAAATTAATAAAAAACTGTAAAATTTGAAACTTTGAAGTTTCATTTCTGTGGAGAAATTCGGAGAAATTGTCCAGTCAGTTTTCATGCCAAACAGTCTATGGATATTTTCAAAAGGAAAGTTGAGTTCAGTTCTAATGTAACTGGATGCTATATTTAAGGAATAGAACATCCTACCTCTTGCATTTGTTTTGAGAGAAATGAGCTAAGAGTTCCTCTAGGCGCTAACATTGCCTTCATTAAAAAAAACTAATCAGTTTGATGCCTTGGGTAAAGTTTATTGCTCTACACTGGATGCTGTTTAATCCACTTCTTAGGAAATACATTATGTTCACAGAACTTTACAGCTAAAAGTAGTGCTAGGAAAAATTCCACTGAAGAAAATAGAAGATTTCCAGATATAAATATTTTGTAGAGGATCCAGTTTTTCACTTCCACTGATAACAGAACTCCTATCTGTATCTGCTAATTTCAGTTAGGAATACTCCAGTTCAGGTTTTGAGTGCTGGTAGTAAACAACAAGAGAAGAAAAGTAAAACTTCACCTTGTCCTTGATCAGATTATGTCTGATCTTTGACTTTTGAGACTTGCTTCTGGATTTTGTAATAAAGAAGCAAGCATGTATTATGATAATGTCTAGTCTCAAGTAGCACTCTTTTTAGAATTAGGAAGTATTGTGTGCTTCTTTATCATTCATTGATTATTCCCTTTGAAGTTGTCCAGGTAAAACAGGACATCACAGTAGCGTTATCTTCATTAATGTGATTCTGTTAATGGAATGATACCCACCAATAGACTGGATTATTCAAAAGGCTGGAGGTACTTTCAAAACAGATCTGTCAAAATAGAATGGCAGGAAAATTATGAGAAAGCTTACTATACAGGAGGAAATCCTTCAGATAACATTGGATGCTGCTCCCAATTCACAGTATACAATTTTTAGTAGTTGAAATATTTTAATCAATGCTAGATCCCCAGATTTGCTATTGAGAAGTGGTTTTCTGCCTCAACTGCAGCATTTGCAGGGATTAAAAAAGGGGGAAAGTATGGGAAAGCAAAGAAGTGAATTGATGCCTCCTTAAATACCATGCCCTATAACTCAAATGGTTCATCATGATTTCCTGTGTCTGAAATTTGTGCAATGCCTACATCTGTTGAATGCAAGCTTCCACACTCAATAAATCAGGTAGTCAGTGGCAACTGACAACTATGAAAATAACTATTATTCCTTTTGCAACATATTAAAGGGAAGTGTGTATGTGTGTATGTATACAGAATTGTGCTGTTATCATTATCATCATCATTTTACATTTTTTTTATTTTGATCCTAGTATTAATACCTGATTGTATAGATATGTGATGAATTGTTTGTTTGGGATGGAGACACTTACCTCTTTTTGATGGTACTACCTCCAAATAATAAAATAATATGAGAATTGAACAGAAATGGCTTGAGGGGCAAAATTCTATGTGTGATAATAAGATATAACAAATGGCATTCAGAATCCATTAGTTATTGGCTGCAGAGTGTCATTTTATAAGAGACGTGGAGAACAATCCAATAATAATTAAAATAGCAAGCAAATGGAAAGTTCAAAATAAACAAATGGCTATTCACATTATATCACCTGGAGAAAAAAAATCTCCTTCAAGAGATGACATCATGGTTATACAGTGTAAGACAGACAATTGGATAAGCATGAAACAGTCTCTAATAGTTAATAATCTAGATTTCAGTATTACAATGAATGTGCCAATGTCTGGATATGTTATAACAGTTTGAAAAGATAAAAGAGGGCAGGGCATGATACCCAGATTTTCAGCTGGACAGGTATTCCCAGAATGGTATTTAAATGAGCTGATGGATGGATACTCTGTCCCTAAGATCATATAAGCTTACTATCATCCAGTTATCAGTCAACAAATGTCAAGATTCTATCACTCTCTCACGCACCAAAGGATTGCTACATCTTACATTCCTAAATCATTCATTTGTGTTAGTGAGATATAATCAGCCTCTCCTCTCCCTTTTATACTCTCCCTCTCCTTTCAAGTTAGAAAAGTGAAGAAAGCTATTGATTTGTCTTGATAAAGAACTCTGTTCCAAAAGTAAATAGCACTTACTCTTTCAACAGAGTCTCGGAGAGTACCTGGAGCCATGTTTCTTTGTTGAGATTCTTCACTGCTGAAAATTTTGTTCAGATACTTGTAATGCTCTTCTGTTAATGAAATAAACAAAACTCATTTCCCACAGGCTTTAGAAAAATCCATGAACGGTATTCAAAGTACTTCTAGTGATGGCTTCAGAGAGACAGAGAAATAAACAAAACACTTCATATGGTATGTATGGTTTCTGCAGCTTGGCAATATTTTGTAATAATATAAAAATAATTCATGTATTTTATATTTTACTTAATAGAAAAAAATCTATTAAGGCAGTTAAAGATTTCTCAAGAGCATCCAGTTCATCATTTTGAGTATTAGTGATTGTGAGGCTTTTATCTTTCTCAGTTGCTTTTTCCACTTCTCCTCAACAAGAGTCTTGAACCCATGTTTTAAACTTACCAAAGTTCCTCATTATATGCAATCTCATGTTGTTTCTAGCTTGTCCTAAATAACCGGTGTTTACACAAAATAATATTTTCTTAAGCCTTGGCATCTCAGGGAACTACATGTGATTTAAAAATATTTATTTAGTGTATGGCATGAAATAGGTGGATTGCAATAAGTAAAGACGTATGGAAATAACACACAGCATGATACACATAAGGGGAAGATGTGTGGTCAATTTTGTAAGATATAAAAAAAATCAAGAAGTTATGTATTAAGTAACATTTTAAAATACATTGGTTCATAAAATAAAAGAAGTGTTCTATATATTAATATCTAGGCCATTTATCCAGTTAAGAGCAGTATTTGTTAATTCCTCCTGCATATGCTCTCAGATGGCAGCTAGTCACTATAAGATCCAGTGTCTGCTAGGGAACAGTGCAATCACATTCAGATGAAGATACTCTGGCCCATTTAAACAAGCAGTCTTGAAAGAAGTCCCACAGCAAACCAAGTCTGGGTGCAATTATTAGGGGGGGCATGCAATTACAATCCTAATCTGTACTTTTGGAGACTGGTGGTCAAGTTCCTTCATCCACAGAGGGTCATGATATATCCAGTGGTTAAAGACTGGCATGACATCTGTTTGGAGGCACCACTTTAAGAAAGGACTGTAAGTTGTCCGCTCTATACATTCTAAGATCCAAGGACAATATTTGCAGGCCAGTTACATCATCAGGCATTTCAGGTCATATTTGCTATTGGAGGCAATATTTCCTCAGAGATATTGTGCTGGAGGCTGTTTGTGGATTAGATTGGAATAAGAAGTAGGTGAACACCCCCACTCCCCCAGCTAAAAGTGAGTGGAGACAACAATTCTCACTTAGACTTATTCTTTCCCTCTTCAAAGTTTGTGATGCTTTCTCTTTTCACTCTTTTCTTAGAGCTCCTTTGCTTTTTCTTGTAAGCAGCAGCCTATGTCAAATAAGAAAATATCTTACCTTAGCTTGGACCTGATCTTTCCTGAAGGACTTTTGAAATTAGTCTAAGAGCTATGTATGGACTGGTCACCCAGCTCTGCATAAATGGATGAGTCAAAATTACAGGGGATATCATATCATCTTTCTAAAAAATGGAATGCTCTTTTCCTGAATACATATATTAGAAATGGGAGAGAATACCTAGGAAAGCTAGGGCAAAAGAAGCTGATAGGGCAGAGGAATAGGGAAGCATTGGAACCAATATGTGGGCTTACAGCAAGGGCAAATACCAGGCTTCAGTCTCTTCTCTTGTGATCCTACACAAGTATAATTATAACGGCAAGCATGTTCACATATGTGAGATAGTTTTCAGCTCCCTTAAGCAGCATACCATCAGACTCCACTTATCAACCATAACTGTGCTGACTTAAATAAAATGCTATGACAGCAGAATATGAAAGTCTTTTCTGACTTCTTTGTAGATGCAATTGCAAATGCATGTGGCTCATGTTGCAATGGTTCTTTTTTTTTAAGAAAAAAAAGGATCTCAGCAACACAATTTCATGCATATTTACTAAAAAGCAGGACCTATTGTATTCTACAGGTGGGAATACATAGTATTGGACTCTACTGAGAAACTCATTGCCCATGACAAGTTAGTATTAAACTGTATCAAAATGCTTTAAACTACATGAACGGGGTAGGTATGTGTGTGTAGTAGGTATTTGCATACAGTACATTTCAAAACTGGATCAAAATGTTTTTTCTAGAGTAACTTGCATACCTTTTTATTAATCCACTGGCCAATATCTGTCAACCAACTTACACTGAACTAGAATGATAAGCCCATAATTTATACTCCATATTTTTCAATAAGACATGTTTAAGGTGTTTATTTGTGCTACATTTATATAATCTATCTCTCTATATCTTTCTATATCTATATCATCATCCATATATACATGCACACACATCCACATACGCACACATACATACTCCCCATATGTTGAAAGTGCTTTGAAAAAGTCAAGCTTGCTCATCTGGGACATATATTGGTTAAGAAGTAACATGTAGTAAAAAATATTCAATAAATATAAATGCTTAAGATTCATCTAATAAAACATGCTATCTTAATCTTACCAAACCAGATTTACCTGAACAGGAAGTATTCTATCTTGCTTCAGAACTGCCTGGTTTATTTGTTACCCTTTAGGTGAGTAGTATTAATTATGCCTGGAATCAATACAGTAACTAGACAGAATTCAGAGTACCATTTGTTTTGGAACTGCCAATAGACACCAAATTGGTGTCTGGCATAGATCATCCAATTCTAAATGTGAAGAGTAGCGTGCACATACTGGCTACTACAGAGTACATCTGAGAAACAGACAAGCTCAGTTATTACTAACAAAGTGAATCAATTTCACCTATGTCCTTAATTGTTTTCTATGCTAAGCATCCCTTTTCTGCAGGAGTTCACAATATGCTGCTGGATTCTCCTTAGAAAATGTATGGCAGCAAGTTTCCATGCACCTAAAGCAACAAAAATTCTTTTTTAGACTCAACTGATCAAAACCTCAGTTGCTTGATTATGTATGTATATATGCATGCATGTGTGTGTGTGTATTTATGTATTTATTTGAAATTCTGTTTATAAATGATGCAGTTTACATGTCATTAAGTCCCAAGCATACATGCTGAAGAAACAAATGGGGTTTTAGTTCAGCCAAGGCTCATACCCTTTCATCTTAGATTCTACTCTAGACAATTTCTTTCCCCTAGTGTTTCATTTGTCTTTATTGTAAGTATCATAGAGTCATAGGGCTGGAAGGGACCTTGGAAGTCTTCTAGTCCAACCCTCTGCCCAAGGCAGGAGTTCTCATATAATCTTAGACAAATCTTTTCTTGAAAACCTTTAGCAGCAGAGCCCCCATAACTCTGGAAGGCAAGCTTTTCCACTGATTAATAGTTCTCACTGCCAGGAATATCTTCTTTACTTCCAGGTTGGATCTACCTCTGAAAGCTGCCATCCATTGTCTCTTGTCAGGGGCTTTGGAGAATAAATTGATGCCTTCTTCCCTGTGGCAATCCTTCAACTATTGGAAGACTGTTAGCATATATCAGTCCTCTCTTCATTAAGCTAAACATATACCTAGTTTCCTTAGCCATTCTTCATAGGATTTAGTCTCCAGAGTCCTTATTATCTTTGTTGCTTGTCTCTGTATTATTTTAAGGGCCTTGGCATCTGCTTTCTATTGTGGTGACCAGAACTGGACACAGTATTCCAAATGTACCCTCACTAGTGCATATAGAGCAGTGCTATCACTTCCTTTGCTTTTGATACTATCCCTCTGTTGATGCAGCCTAGGACTGCATTGGTTTTATTGGTAGATGCAGCATACTGCTGACTATATACTTAAGTTATAGTGTGAAATGCTATACCAGACAGTTTGTTTAGCTTGGTTGGAGGAATGAGAGTGATTGGAACTGGTGAGTTATTTATTAATCAAGTTTATATAGCCATCTGTCTTACAAGAATCAACTCTGGGCACATACAACAATCCAACTGAACAATGCATATATAAAACCATTGATATAAAAAATAAAAATCCACATTAAAATATTAAAATTACAAAAACAAATATACAAACCTTAAGCAAATAGACAATAATAGCCACCTTAGCAATGGAGCCATTTAAGCACGTCTCCAGTTCCCCGAGAGCCTGGGTCTGGCAAAACAATATTTTTGGTGTAGGTTTCTTATTTGGCTTATTTACAAATATACAAGTAGAGTAGCTCTAAAAGCAAACACTATAAAGACTCCTATTAACTAGGGAACAGATCTGCTTCATCAAATACTTCAAACTTTCAGCTTTATGCTTCTTATCTCTGCTGCCAATTGGATCATTTTGCTTCTTCATGCACACCTTGGATCACTCTCCTGTCTTTATCTGAAATTGTCCTGTATTAAGGAATATGAAGACCTTTTCTTCTGTCAGGCTGCCATGAAATAAATAACAAACTTATGGAGCTGAAGACAACTTGAAGTTAAATTTTATAAAAAAAGAAATCCTTAAAATATGCAGAGATTTAGGCAGAATGAGAAACTATATATGTGGGATAGCAGATCAAAAGCCTAACTTTTAGCATAGCTGTCATCAAAAAGTGTCTAGCATTCCTAAATGTTAGGAGGGACAATATCAGTTGGTTTATGTACCTGTCAACACCCCTTTGGTGGCTTTTCATCCATCACAAAGATTGAAAAACTTATCAGTTTTCGTCTAAGGCTTTCTTCTTCTTACAGTCTTCATGACAATTTTCTGTTTGTTCCCAAATCATATCAACTTTACAAAAATACATCCATCCTTTTTATTTCCTCTGTAAAATCTTGGCTTATTTCTTGAGACTACTGCAAAGTCATCCTTATCTTCTGCTTTCTAATTTTAACTCCTTCACCTCAATCTAATGCCCATAGTATTCACACATTTCATTACTCTTATCCCTCATTAAATCCCTATGTTTGTTTAGATTTTATAAAGTGAAATCCTATTACAAGCTTCTTATCAATAATTTCAAGATTTTCTTTATTCTTCCTTCCCAACACATCAATTCCACAGTTGTCATTCATCCTATTCGACCAACTCAAACTTGCCCAGGTAACATATTAATGTCCATGGGATCTAGAAAGACCAACCCTGTTATAAGTTGAATTTTCTATATATTTATGATCCTTGAAAACTGGTTAAGGAAAGGGGATACAGGCCTTTAATTTAGTAACATCTCTGTCTTCTAGTTTTGTTGCAAACTTTGGGAATCTGAAGAAACCATCATTATGTCATTTTCACCCACAGGGGAGGAAATCAATGGGAATAGTGATGTAATAGGAATGCAAAATATTTCTGGGTAGAAAAGTATTAACTTCAGGACACTCTTTATAACATCTGTTCTAACCTTTAAATGGACTATTCTCAAAAAACAGGATGTGGTTTGACATTTTTGTCCTTAAGTAGAAATCAGGATTGTAATCAGGATCAGAAAAACCCATTAAAAAGTTTGAATCACCACTAGAGCATCCTGAACTAGCTATTTTACGATTGGATCTTGAAGATATTCCAATGATCAAAGTTTTGGCATTCTTCTAGTATTGACTTCCTAGACTAACCTCCTTTATTTGCTGATCTTTCAATATAAAATCAGCATTGACAAAACTGATATGATGTGCTTTGGGGAAGGCAGGCCATGCTTATTCCTATCTGTTATGGATCCCATCAAGAAGGCTGACACTGTACATAATTCTAGGAAGAGCCAATCTGAATGGCATTCAATGAAGATCCCTCAATACTTGAAGTGTTAAAAGGAGAAGTAAAGAAGATTCAATGAAGAGGAGGATATTTTACATTTATGGCATTAAGGGGAGATGTATGTCGGAGAAACAAGACATAAAGCAAGCTACACTATGTGGTACTATGTGTCCAGACCCCAGTCCTTAATGTTAATATTTTTTTACATAATGGTAGAGAATGCAGATAATTTTGTAGTATTAAAAATATGAGATATATGATTGAGATAGATAGATAAATAGATAGATCTGAGTCACAGTTCATAATTCAGAAAAATATATTAATATATCTCATAAATATATGTATATATTATCTGCAGCTAAACCCATGCATCCACTGAAATAATAAACAGTAGGCTCAAATATTTCCTTTCCTTCCCTCATCAATTATACATATTTCTTTCTCAAGATAAACACTGAGATCTATGAAAGCTTATCTGAGATTAAACTAATTTTTCATTGTTGAAATGCCATAGTACTCTGCTGTTTTTGTTGCCTAATTATTATAGCTTCTTCTCTGGAATGTGCTAGGAAAAATAACTATATGAAAAAAAATCCTTGTTGGAAAAGTGCAAACTGATTCAGCTGTTCTTTAAGCCTTAGAGGAACTTTTAATCAGAGCTAAAGAAATTCTTTACTTATTTGTATCTATTTCTGTTATTTATTTAGAAGACCTAGAGGTGTAATGCTCCATTAGACATTGCTACTGTATTTCAGCAGAGACAATGCGTCAAATGATTCCCCCCCCCTCCCCTAACAAACTGCCATACTATTTCACGCCAGACCTGCATTTTCAATGTAAGGTGGCAAATTCATTTTTGATGTCCCTTCTTCTAATCAGTGATGACAAACAGGTCATTAAAAGATTGCTTGCTGGACTGAATATCTTGTCATTTAGCACAGTGCTTTGAAAAGAGAATATGAGGGTTCATAGAGATCGTTAAAAGGACTACCACATATTTCACACATCAGTAAGAAACCAGGGAACAAAAAACCTCTTTCATAAATGCATAAGAGGCTTAGGGGGAATGGACGGTATGAGTCATAAAGAATGGGAAGAAGGTTTTTTTTTTAAGCCTTTCCATATTACACAATATAATTATTGTAATCCCTCTGTAAAAGGTTTAGGGGTTCACTGGACTAATAAACATACCAGGACTAGAATATGAAGCAACATCTCACCAGAAACCTTTCAACCACCCTTAATTTCAATAATGTATGTGATTCAGGTCCCCAGAAGTGCACAGATACAAGCATGTCAACAGGTGTTACAGTATTCACTTAAATAAAATTAAAATTAAACACAATTGCTACAATCCAAAAGAACAGGAAAAGAACAGCTGGGGCTGTACACAGTGGTGGGATTCAGCCGGTTCACACCAGTTCAGCAGAACCAGTAGCTAATTTTTTGTTGGCCAGGCCCAGAATGGACTTCTGGAAGTGGCATCCACACAGAGAAAGGGGCGTTGTCTTGCCTGAACGCCTTTTTTCAGCATGATGATGGAGAATCCACGGATGGGTTGTCTTAATCTATCTGCTCCAATTAGACTAAGTCTGAAATTTAGTACTGCCCCCTCTGTGCCAACTGCACCCCAGTTTTAGGCTAAGGCGATACTCAGACTTTAGTCCGACGCGTCTGATCAATATGGGAACCAGGCCAACTGACCTAATGGGAGGGAGTGGATTCTCCATCATCATGCTGAGAAAAGGCGTTCAGGTAAGACAACGCCCCTTTCTCCAGCATGATTGGATGGAGAACCCATGGATGGGACATACCAAAGCCCTGTGTCCCTAGGGTGGGGAATTAGATTGGGCCTGGGTCCCATCAAACGTTAATGTGTGTTCTAGAACCTTGCGGTCAAATGAAGCCGTAGAAGAGGCATATATATATCCATCTTGTAGTGACGGACAAGGGAAGAGGGCGATGCCCATGTTGTTGTTCTAAAAATTCCCTCTATGGAGGCCTGATTAGACCAGGCAGCTGTAGCAGCTGCGCCCGGGTGGAATGGGCCGTGAAATGCCTAGGAGCTTGCAGTGACTGAGACTGGTATGCCAGAGAAATACAAACTCTAATCCACCTGAGTATTGTGGTTGAAGAAACCTTCTGACCTAGTGATGAAGGGTGATAGGACACAAACAGAGCCTCTGTTCTGTGGAAAGATGAGGTTCTCTGTATATAACAATATAAGCCCTGCGCACATCCAATTTGTTCCACTGAACCTCTATGTCATTAGATGTGTTAGGACAGAAGTCCGGCAAAACTATTTCCTGAGATCTATGATACAAGGACTTGACCTTAGGCACGAAGGAGGGGCCTAGCCTAAGGGTTACCCTGTCCTTATGGAAAGTACACAGGTCCTTCCTCACTGAAGAGCAGCCAGTTCAGAGATCCTTCTGGCTGAAGTTACAGCAACAAGAAATGCCACCTTCATCGATAACTGTTTGAACAAACCAGTGTCAATAGTTCAAAGGGTGCGAAACAAGAGCCTATAAACCTGATGAAGATCCCACGAGGGGTATCTATGTACAGTTGATGGTCTGACATTGTTAGCTCCTTTTAAGAAGGAGCGTATCATAGGGTGATGTGTTAAGGATTCATTGCCGCAGGAAATAACTGTGGCAAGTGATGCTACCTGCCTGCGGATGGTGCTTGTGGAAAGCCCTTTGTCTAGACCATCCCTCAGGAACTCCAAGATAACTGGCATTGAAACCGCCAAAAGGTCAATTTTTCGAACTAAACACCAATTACAGGAGCCTCTCCACGTGGCATCGTATATTCTATTTGTCGAGGGTCGCCTGGATTGCTGAATCATAGCTATGACCTTCAATGAATATGAGTCTCGACCTAAGGCCTGCCTCTCAAGTGCCAGACAGTTAACTGGAGCCATTGAGAGTCTGGATGGCGTAGTTCCCCCTGAATGTGGGAGACGCGATTTGCTGGGATCCTCCATGGAGGGGATGCGGAGAGCTCCATCAGGTCGGCGACCAAGAGCGTCTCGGCCAATGCGGCACAACCAGGAGGACCTCTGCTCATTCGTGAAGGATCTTCCTGATCATGGCAGGGGAGGGAAGGCATAGAGCAGTTCCCTGGGCCAGGGACTGCGGAGTGCATCTGTTCCCTCCGCTGATGGAGATGGGAACCTGGAAAGGAACCTGGGAAGTTGTGAGTTGATTGGGGAGGCAAAAAGGTCTAAGGTTGGGGAACCAAACCTGTCCACGATCTCTCTGAACACCTTCGGATCCAGCTGCCATTCGGAATGGTCCATGGTTGCTCTGCTCAGTGAGTCCGCCTGCTGGTTGGTCACTCCGGATATGTGCTTCGCCCTGATGGAGGCAAGATTCAGTTCCGCCCAGGACCCCAGCAATTTGGCCTCCTGCATGAGAGGCCTGGACCTTGTCCCCCCTTGTCTGTTGACGTGGGCCTTGGCTGTAATGTTGTCGGTTAAAATCAGGACATGTTGGCCCTGTACTATATCGGTGAATTTCTTTAGGGCCATATGTATGGCTCTGAGTTCCAGCCAGTTTATATTGTTCTTTAGGTCCTGTTTGGACCACCAACCTTGAGCCCAGTGCGTGTGGAGGTGTGGCCCCCACCCAAACAGGCTTGCATCTGTGGTAATGGTAATCCTGTCTGGTTCTAATACTGCTCCCCGTGACAGCGCCGGGGAGTCCCACCATTGAAGGGAGTTCAACACCGACGTGGAACTCGGACCTTCTGGTGGGATGTGCTGGTGTGAAGTCTCTGAAATGGAAGGAGAAGCCATGTAATTCTCTGGCATGGAGGCGTGCCCATGGCACAATTTGCACGCAGGACACCGTCTTCCCCAGTAGCTGTGATAGGGAGGCCAATGTGACTACTCTGGCCCTTTGGATCCGACGTACAAGAGTCTGAATAGAGTTCCTTCGGTCCTGAGATAGGTAGACCGTACAATTGTCCGTGTCTATAACAGCGCCCAAATGGAGGAGCCGGGTTGTTGTATGACTTTTCTGGAAATTAACAGAAAACCCGTGCTCCTGAAAGACCTTGATGGCTAGGGCGAGGTCTGACTGAGCGTTTCGGAATGATGATGACTGAATTAGTATGTCATCTAAATAGCATTGAATTCTGATTGGAATTTGTCTAAGGTGGGCTGCGAGCACTGCCAGTACCTTGTAAATACCCTCGGTGTCGATGAGAGGCCAAATGGTAGGGCTCTGTACTAGTAGAGGTGTTGGGCATAGCTGAATCTGAGGAATTTGCGGTGGTTAGGAAAATGTTTCAGTTAGGTCTATTGAGGTAAGAAAGTCACCTTGCCTGATGCTGGCCAGGATTGATTGAAGTGGTTGCATCTTAAACTTCTTTTTTTTTATTGAAAATTTTGAATTTTACAAAACAAATCCCTTCCCCAACCCCCCCCCCGCCCTCCCATACCCTCCCCCATCTCCCCAAACCTCCCATACCCTCCCTCAACCTTCCCAGAGCTGAGTACAGGCTTAATTAAAATTTTTCAAAAAAAATAAAAAATAATAAAAAATCTTAAAACACATATAAATCCTAAACAAATCTAAATACATTAAATTAAACAGATTATCTTCTCTAAAAGACAATAATTGCAAACATTAAACACACATTATAATATACTCTAAACATTTTCTAGTATTATACTTATATTATTATCCATCATTCTATATAGAATCCCCAAAACATAAATTTAAACATTACTTTCTTTAAATATCTATACCTACAATATAAGATCTAATCTCCCTCTTTCTTTACTCTAAAACACAAAAATAAGCATATAAACATTCATTATACCATTAAAACTAAATACTCTTTTGGACTTCCGGTGGATCTGCGCACGCGATGGCAGCTACTTTGTAGCCGTCCTCCTGGGTAGTGTAAGAATCGCTATGAACAGCGGACATCAGCTGTTCAGTGGTTCAAAACCCCCTCCCGGGCAAAGGGGGCGGTAGAGAGTTGTCTGAATAGTGGTAGAGTCTCTTATGCACCCCCCATGTTTTTTTGGGGGGGTGAAAAGAGTGCTCCCACGGAGTTCAGACTGTCTCCGCTTCCCAGCTGCTTTTGTCCTTAGGGACAAAACGAGCCGCTGCAACCACCTACATGATTAAAGCGAACTGGTGAGTTTTTTTTTTATAAACGGACAGAGCTGAGTAGAGGATTTAGTTTTTGCTTTCTTTGATTTATTTGGATTTTAAGTTTCAAGACTTGTTTTTACTTTTATACTCCCTCTTTTTATTTTTTTTCCTTTGTTGAAAGGGAAAGTAAAATGGTGATCAGCAAGCCTCTCGGTGTTTTTTTTTTTTTTTTCGGAAGCTAGAATGCTGACCAGCAGGCCTTTTGGTGTCTCTTTTTTTCCCTTTCCTTTTTTCTTTTTTGTTTTTTTTTATGATTGGAATGGAGTGTTAGTATTATTATTTTTGTTTAATTTTCGTGTTTTGTTTTTTGTACTTTTTGGCACGTTTAAAAAATGGAACGGATTTTTTCTATCTAATTATTTTTTTTTCTTCTCCTCCTTTTTCTTTTTTTGAACTCCTTTCTTTTTATTATAATGATCCCCTCTTGAAGGATTTTTTTTTTAATTTATGGAGTTAATTTCTTTTTTTTTTTTTTTGCTTAATTCTTGCAATTTTTAAGAAGGAGTAAAGTTTTTTTAAGATGGCTCCAAAGCATTCAGTAATCTCTACAGCTTCCAAGGTGGCTTCTTCTTCGGTGTTATCATCAGGACAACAACCTAAATTAATAGCTTCACCTTCTTCCTTGCCACAGTCAACAATGGTGAAGGACTTGCAAGATATGATGGGAGATGTTATACTTCAAATTAGGGGAGAAATGAAAGAGATTTTAGAGGAAAATCATAAGACTTTGAGGCAAGAGATAGTTTTGACTTTAAAAGGAGTTGCCTCTGTTCTTGAAAAGTTGAATTCTCGCGTAGAAGAGGTAGGAGGAAAAGTGGAATTGATGGAAGAAAAATTTGAAAGTATGGGAAAAGAGATGAAAAATTTTCAAGATGAGATTCTTATGCTTCAATATAAACAATTGGAATATGCCTTAAGAATCAGAGGTTTACATGAGTCTGTGCAAGGAGATTTGAGAGAGATGGTGGCAAAGGACTTTGCTGTGATTCTGAATAGAGAAGAAGAGGAAATACTTAGTGGAATTGATCAGACATTTAGAGTTAACTCTGTGGTGGCAGAGCAAAAGAATTTGCCAAGAGATGTGGTAATTTACTTTGGGAAAAGATCCCTGCGCAATGAAATTATACAAGCTTTTTATAAGAAGAGGTTTCAAATTGCTTCACAAGATGTTATAATTTTAAAGGAGATCCCACCAAAAATTTTAAGAAGAAGAAAGGAGTTTGTTTTTTTAGCAGACGAACTTAAAAAGAGACAAATTTTATTTAGATGGGATGTTCCGACTGGAATGGTGGTGAGCTACCTGGGGATACGTTATAGTCTTAATACTGTTTCTAAAGCAAAAGATTTTTATACTTCGGTCCTGGGGATATGCTCATCGTCACCTATTATGTTTAAAGCTTTGGAAGAAAAAAAGGCAGAACTGCAGTCTGAAGTGCTTAGAATTATGAAAATTGGGAAACTTCAGTTTGAGGGGCCTCAACAAGTAGAGATGGAGGAGCAGAAGACAACCTGCACAACATATAATTGTAAAGAAAAGGATCAACAGAAGAAGTTTAAGGAAGTTCCACAAGTATTGGTTCCTGAACCTGCGGGAGAAGTAGGATTTATAAATTCTTTGGAGCAACCTTTAAGGCCAGAACTGCACCCTGAAAAGCCTATATTAATTAAAAATGGGAGGCCTCAACAAGTAGAGATGGAGGAGCAGAAGATAACCTGTGCAACATATAATTGTAAAGAAAATGATCAACAGAAGAAGTTCAAGGAGGTTCCACAAGTATTGGCTTCTGAATTTGCGGGAGAAGTAGGATTTATAAACTCTTTGGAGCAACCTTTAAGGGCAGAATTGCAGTCTGAAGAGCCTATATTAATTAAAAATGGGAAATTTCAGTTTGAGGGGCCTCAACAAGTCGAGATGAAAGACCAGAGGACAACTTGTGCAACATATAAACGTAAAGAAAAAGTAACATATAAACGTAAAGAGAAAGACCAACAGAAGAAGGAGGTTGAGGAAGCTTCACAGGTATTGGTTCCTGAGTTTGTGGGAGAACCAGGACTCACAAATTTTTTGGAGCAACCTTCAAGGGCAGATTTTAATGCATTTTTTTCGATGTTTATGGACAAGAGAGACTGATAAGGATTGTGTTTATAGTGGATGCAACTGGCTATTGGACAGAAGATTATGGAGACTGAATGAAAATTTTAGAATGGAAATACCTTTAAGAGGTGTATGGATAAGAGAAGGAATGTGTTTACTGTGGAGGAATTTGTTATTGATAAAGATTTAAACAGGTATAAGGGAATTTTAATGTCTTAAGTAATGTTTAAATATGTGTTTTGGGATAATAATATAAGTATCATATGAAAAGGCTTAGAGTATATTATAAAATGATGGATAATAATATAAATGATATGAAAAGGTTCTAGAGCAGTGGTTCTCAACCTGTGGGTCGGGACCCCATTTGGGGGTCACCAAACCACGCTGTCCGCCATTTTTTTCTCTTTTCCCTAGCTGTCCTATTCCCTCTTATTGGTGGCCACACCCACTTGGGGGTCACCACAACATGGGGAACTGTATTATGGGGTCACGGCATTAGAAAGGTTGAGAACCACTGTTCTAGAGTATACTATAGTTTGTTTAAAGATTGGTTTCTTTTCTTTTTTTTCTATTATTATTATTATTTTTAAGAGAAGTTAATTTGTTTAATTAAATTTTAGATAAGAAGTTTAAATATAAGTATTTAGTTTAACTAATTAAATGAGTATCCAGTCTTAATGGTATAATGAATGTTTATATGCTTATTTTTGTGTTCTAGAGTAAAGAAAGAGGGAGATTAGATTAGATTTTATATTGTATGCATAGATATTTAAAGAAAGTAATGTTTAAATTTGTGTTTTGGCGATTCTTTATAGAATGATGGATAATAATATAAGTACAATATTAGAAAAGGTTTAGAGTATATTATAATATGTGTTTAAATTTAAGGTATTTAGATTTGTTTAGGATTTATATGGGTTTTAAGTTTTTTTTTATTTCTTATTTCTTTTGAAAAATTTTAATTAAGCCTGTACTCAGCTCTGGGAAGGTTGAGGGAGGGTATGGGAGGTTTGGGGAGAGGGGGGAGGGTATTGGAGGGTGGGGGGTTTGGGGAAGGGATTTGTTTTGTAAAATTCAAAAATTTTCAATAAAAAAAACTAAATACTCTTTTGAATAATTAAACTAAATGCTTAAATTTAAACTTCTTATCTAAAATTTTCATTCAATCTCCATAATCTTCTCTCCTATCAAATAAAAAAGAACTTAAAAAACATATAAATCCTAAACAAGTCTAAATACGTTTAATTAAACAAATTACCTTCTCTTAAAAATAATAATAATAAGAGAAAGAAAAAAAGAAAAGAAGAGAAAAAAAACCAATCTTTAAACAAATTATAATATACTCTAAACCTTTTCATATCATACTTATATTATTATCCATCATTTTATAATATACTCTAAACCTTTTCATATCATACTTATATTGTTATCCCAAAACACATATTTAAACATTACTTAAAACATTAAAATTCCCTTATACCTATTTAAATCTTTACCAATAACAAATTCCTCCACAGTAAACACATTCCTTCTCTTATCCATAAACCTCTTAAAGGTAGCTCCAAAAAATTTATGAATCTTACTTCTCCCGCAATCTCAATAGTCTTCTGAGTACTTAAACTAAGTACTTAAACTTAAACTTCTTATCTAAAATTTTCATTCGATCTCCATAATCTTCTCTCCAATAACCAATTCCATCAACTATAAACACAATCCTTATCAGTCTCTCTTGTCCATAAACATCGAAAAAAATGCATTAAAATCTGCCCTTGAAGGTTGCTCCAAAAAATTTGTGAGTCCTGGTTCTCCCACAAACTCAAGAACCAATACCTGTGAAGCTTCCTCAACCTCCTTCTTCTGTTGGTCTTTCTCTTTACGTTTATATGTTACTTTTTCTTTACGTTTATATGTTGCACAAGTTGTCCTCTGGTCTTTCATCTCGACTTGTTGAGGCCCCTCAAACTGAAATTTCCCATTTTTAATTAATATAAGCTCTTCAGACTGCAATTCTGCCCTTAAAGGTTGCTCCAAAGAGTTTATAAATCCTACTTCTCCTGCAGATTCAGAAACCAATACTTGTGAAAATTCCTTGAGCTTTTTCTGTTGATCCTTTTCTTTACAATTGTATGTTACACAGGTTGTCCTCTTCTCCTCCATCTCTACTTGTTGAGGCCCCTCAAACTGAGATTTCCCAATTTTCATAAGTGTAAGCACTTCAGACTGCAATTCTGCCTTTTTTTCTTCCAAAGCTTTAAACGTGGTAGGTGGCAATGAACATACCCCCAGGACCGAAGTATAAAAATCTTTTGCTTTAGAAACAGTATTAAGTCTATAACGTATCCCCAGGTAACTCACCACCATTCCAGTCGGAACATCCCATCTAAACCAAATTTGTCTCTTTTTAAGTTCGTCTGCTAAAAAAGCAAACTCCTTTCTTCTTCTTAAAATTTTAGATGGGATCTCCTTTAAAATTATAACATCTTGTGAAGCAATTTGAAACCTCTTCTTATAAAAAGCTTGTATAATTTCATTGCGTAGGGATCTTTTCGCAAAATAAATTACCACATCTCTTGGCAAATTCTTTTGCTCTGCCACCACAGAGTTAACTCTAAATGTCTGTTCAATTTCATTAAGTATTTCCTCTTTTTCTCTATTCAAAATCACAGCAAAGTCCTTTGCAACCATCTCTCTCAGACCTCCTTGCACAGACTCACCCAAACCTCTGATTCTTAAGGCATATTCCATTTGTTTATATTGAAGCATAAGAATCTCATCTTGAAAATTTTTCATCTCTTTTTCCATGCTTTCAAATTTTCCCTCCATCAATTCCACTTTTCCTCCTACTTCTTCTACGCGAGAATTCAGCTTTTCAAGAACAGAGGAAACTCCTTTTAGAGCCAAAACTATCTCTTGCCTCAAAGTCTTATTGTTTTCCTCTAAAATCTCTTTCATTTCTCCCCTAATTTGAAGTATAACATCTCCCATCATATCTTGCAAATCCTTCACCATTGTTGACTGTGCCAAAGAAGAAGGTAAAGCTATTGATTTAGATTGTTGCGCTGATGATGACACCGAAGAAGAAGCCACCTTAGGAGCTGTAGGGATTACTGGACGCTTTGGAGCCATCTTAAAAAAAATCTTTGCTCCTTGTTAGAAATTGCAAAAATTAAGCAAAGGAAAAAAAAGAAATTAACTCCATAAAATCAAAAAAAAAAAAAATCCTTCAAGAAGAGATCATTATAATAAAAAAGGAGTTCAAAAAAAGAGAAGAGAAAAAGAAAAAAAATAATTAAATAGAAAAAAATCCATTCCATTTTTTAAAAGTACAAAAAGTACAAAAAACAAAACAAAAAAGTTAAACAAAAATAATAATACTGACACTCCATTCCAATCATTAAAAAAAAAAGGAAAAGGGAAAGGGAAAAAAGAAACACCAAAAAGCCTGCCGATCGCCATTCTATCTTCCCGGAAAAAAAAAAACACCGAAAGGCTTGCCGATCGCCATTTTACTTTCCCTTTCAACAAAGGGAAAAAAAATAAAAAGAGGGAATATAAAAGTGAAAATAAATCTTTAAACTTAAAATCCAAATAAAATCAAAGAAAGCAAAAACTAAATCCTCTACTCAGCTCTGTCCGCTTCTAAGAAAAACTCACCTGTTCACTTTAATCGCGGAGGTGGTTGCAGCGGCTTGTTTTGTCCCTAGGGACAAAAGCAGCTGGGAAGCGGAGACAGTCTGAACTCCGTGGGAGCACTCTTTTCACCCCCCCAAAAAAACTTTGGGGGTGCATAAGAGGCTCTACCACTATTCAGACAACCCTCTTCCTCCCCCTTTGCCCGGGAGGGGGTTTTTGAACCGCTGAACAGCTGATGTCTGCTGTTCATAGCGATTCAAACACTTACCCAGGAGGACGGCTACAAAGTAGCCGCCATCGCGCGCACAGATCCACCGGAAGGGTCGCATATTAAACTTCTTATACCTCAAGTAAGGTTTAGACCTTTCAAGTCTAAGATTGCCCTCCAGCCCCCCAAGTCTTAGGGATGACGAAGAGGTTTGAGTAAAACCCTCGTCCTTCTTGGTCTTGTGTACTGGTTCATTTGCTCATATTTGTAATAAATGAGCTATGGCCTCTGACATAAAGTCAGCCCTGGACCTGCTCGTTGGGATAGGGCAAGAGCGGAATTTGTCAGGTGGTTGAGAACAAAATTCTAGTCTCAGACCTTGCGTGACGGTGTCTAACACCCATGCATCTGTAGTGCTGGAATAAGGGGCCAGCCGGCATCTGTAGTGGCGACTGCCCAAGTGCTGGAATAAGGGGCCAGCCGGCTTCCTATGGGAAGTGAGACTGTGAGATCACTTGCCTCATTTAGAGGAATGGCCCCCCAGGCCTCAAACGGCCCCCCCAGGCCTGGATCTGTGGTCTGCTTCTGCATGCTGAACGATCCACCTGGGCCCAGTCCCAGGATGGAGCTGGTCGAAAGGCAACCTCCTGTAACTTCTCTGTGACATAAGTTAACCAGAGTTTTACGTTTGTCCTTACCTTCAGTTAAGTATGGTTCTAGTGCCTTACCAAAGAGATGTCCACCTGTGTAAGGTTTAGAGGCCAGACGCCACTTGGTCTTGGTGTCTGCTCGCCAATTTCTGAGCCAAAGGAGCCTTCGTGCAGAGATGTTTGCCGCGATGGTCCGGGCCGTGTATCTGGCCGTGTGCAGGGAAGCGTCGGCTAGGTATTGAGACGTGGCCACTAACTTACCCAGATTTTGGTGAGCTCTGAGCTGGTCCGGAGGGATCCTGTCCTGGAGCTCACGTAACCCAAGGGCTGAAGCCCTGGTGAAGAAGGCCATGGATGTTGCCGCCTTTGTTGCCCAGGCTGATGCCAGATGGGAATTACTCAATGCGGAGTCAATCTTTTTATCCTCCGCTCTAAGTGCCTCATTTATATCCCCAGGAATGTTAGGATTGGGAAACAATGAGTTCAATGGCTCATCAATCTCAGGAACCTCCAATAGGGAGGTCAGAGAAGGGGCAACATTGAATAATGTCTTCTCTATGGCACCAGGGCTTGAGAGGGCAGGGGATATGGTTCTGAGAGACTGAGGGCTCGTATATATAACATAGGGACCCTTGGATGTTGTAGGTGGGCCTCCTGCTCTTGAGGGAGGTTTGCAGTTGTGCAGGCCTTGATTAGCAGGGAAATAAAAGTGAATGGTCAAAGAGACTGACAGGAGGGGTGGGGTCAGATGAAGTGATACTTTCATCCTCTGACATAATCAGGCCCGATGGTTCAGCCCCTGATGAAGGTTCATCCATGATATCTGGAGATTGGAATGATACATGGATTGTAGGGGTGGCTGTTGGGCATAGGAAGCCATGAATTGAGCCACAGCCTGAGCTATCATGGACTGAAGGTAGTCCGGGATTAGAGTCTGGTTCTCAGGGAGGTGAAGCCCTGCTGCAGTGGGGGTGAATGTGATCTGGGGGCCCACATTAAGGGTGTCCTGGCTAGTCAAGCCTGTCTCTGGACCCGCCCTTGTGGCTGATTCTAGTTGGGAAATTCCGCTGGGGGGAGACCAGGCCCCTGGGGTTGAGGCACAATGTGAGGAAAGGGGTTCAAAAATAGACCTTCCCATCGTGCCTGTCAGATCTGGGGAGGCCGCTCTCAGTCTTTGAGACTCCTCCTCCCTCTGTGGCTCCCTGCTTGGCCGGGCTCGCTTGGTGGTGTTCTTTCCACTTGCCTCTGTTTGACATTTCCTCTTGGCCGGCTCGCTGGTTTTCTCTGCCATGATGAGTCTGCTCTGGGCTCAACCTTGGCAAAACGCCCCCCCTTGGTGCTGTAACTCACCAAGGGAGCCTACAGAGATGATTCGGCCCGTGAGGGGGGTGGGCAGGGGATTGGTGGGCACTGCGTCCCTTGGGAGCAAGCTGGCCCTCCCCAGTCCAAACCGCTGTGGAGATGATGCTGGTAATCTCGAGGCCTCTGCCACCGGTGATCGTACACTGCCTTCAGGAATGAGCTCCAGGCAGTCTGGGCCTCAGCCATATGCAAAATGGCCGCCGGAGTCAATTCAAAATGGCGGCCACAGAGTTCGCGCCAAAAAAATGGCTGTTAGAAGAAGGCCTTGAGGCCTGAGGCCTCCCATCCTCCCAAATTCTATTGTACCAATTTGCCAAACATCAAAGTATACAACTGGATGTGCCAAACTTCTGTTTTAAGATCTTTCTGGCCATATACCAGACATTCATTCACAACTAGAGGCAGAGGGCAGTGATTAGGTTTCCTGTGTATTGCAGATGGCTGAGCATAGTGTTGGAAAATTTGGTATATCTTGAAGAGAAGAAGATAGAAATAAACATTTAGGTTTTAAAGTCCTGAGTCTCCTTTATTTGCCACAGGGTTTTTTTCTTCTTCAGAAATAATATTCATTAACAAGAATCCAGATATTCAGATATAGTTTATCTGGATTCTATAATACTAATATCCTAAATGCAACTCATCCGCTCTATGGGTCTTCCACTTCCTTTTCTCTCCCACCTATTTTCCTATCTATCCTCCCACCAGGCACCAATAATTTGTGCATCATTAGAAAAGAGGAGGGGGAGGAGGAAGAATCTTTCTCCCTCCTTCATCTTACCAAAGTCAAAAAGAGGAAGGTGACCGATCTCAAATTCTTCATTCCTCAATAAGCAGAAGGGCCAGAAGGACAATGGGGGGGAGGAGGAGAAGGAGGAGAAGGAATTTTGCTTTATGATGAACTATGAACAAAAGAAAATTATCCAGTCTGTAATTCTCTTTTAGGTTTTGAGACAAGCATTACAAGTCAACCCAACAGATATTTCTGATCCTGGAAGTACAAATGCTGAGTGCATAACATATTCCAAGGGGAAAGCCCTTTTGAGAGAGGAGATGAGGACCTGTCAGATTAGATGGTGCCCTCAGGCCTTATATTACCTATCATTCATCTATAGCAAAACTTTTTATGTGCAATTCCTTTCATGCTGATGATGTTTCATGAAAGCCTCTGTCTGGAGATCTAACACGCATCTCCTAAATGTTCCCATTTCTGATAGGATTTAAAGGCATTTATAAATCTGGAGTATGTGTTAGGATTTTTTAATATTAATATCTCTTGATGGTTTGGGGGGGTGGGACAGGAAAGAGCTGCAGCTGCTAAACTGGGAGAAGGGAATCCATCTGGTTCCTATGGCAAGATGAAGAAAAAAGAGAATAAACCTGACAATAATATAGAGTAGCTTCTCTTCTGGCTGATGTTCTATTATTGATTAAGGGGATTGTTCTTTGAAGGCCTCAGATAAAAGCTATTGGCAAAAAAATATTGTGATCTTGCTTTGTAGCATTTTGTCAGCTTGCTGGATATTACTGCAGGTGAAAGTAATACCAAGTCATTTTGAATGATACTGAAAAATCTACTGAAACAATCTTGAAGATGGGTTATGCATTACACCCATCAACAAGCAAGGAGCAGTTCATTTGTGAAAAATACCTTAACAACAATTTTGTTTTCTCCCTCCTTCATCAACCAGAAATGCCTGAAATAAACCTGTTTGGAGTTGGGGGACAAAACTGATTTTAAACTGCTTCCTTTTTTTGTCAGTTTACCACCAAGTGTTACCAGTAACAATAGGAATATCCACAGCCAAGGGTTAAAAAAGCAAAATGGCATTATATGGACAACACACATAAAATATAGCATTAGATCTAATCATGCAATCATGATCTCCATATTGACTTTGGATTTAACTCTCCCCCCACTGAATGTCTCAAGTAACAATAAGTATTTTAAGTAATAAAGTATTTCATGACAGTCTTTGTTAGGGAGAGGGACTTTTTTTGGTGACATCCATACCACAATTATTTTCACACTTACCCCAAACCCTCAGCTGTAATTTGAAAGTAATCTATGATTGTTTCTACTTCGATGAGATGGTGGCATTGTTTTTGACATCAATTCTCTTCGTCTTATAATTAATAACATTGTTGATGTAATTGTAGCTTTTAACATTTTATTTTATTTTGTTATGTTTTTATTGTAAGCTCCATAGAATCCCTTTATTGTGTGATGAGCAGCTATATAAATGTGATGATTACATAAATATTTCTGCTATTTTTTTAAAAAAATATTCATTGCGTTCATATCCTACCTTTAGCCCAGAAGCTCAAAGTAGCCTACATAGTAATCTCTCCTTCACTTTTCCCTCTCCTGCACAACAATCCTGAGATAGGTTAGCTGAAAAAGAAAAAAGATCACTCCAGATCATTCCCTGAGCTGCTGAAACTGAATGCAAATCTGAATTTTTGGTTTTAGCCTAACACTGAGGTGATTTTAAAATGAAGAAAACTTTAGAATGCTGAGAACAAAAAATGCAGATTGCTATTCTATCCCAAGCCAGGTCCCAAAGCTCTTCCCAATCTCTCAATCCATTTAAAAAGAAAAGAAAACAATGAAGAGAATCTGACAGATATTGTCAATTTCAACTCTGTAGTTGTACTTTTGCCTGGGTAATTGAGCCTCTCCATCATCCGAGCAATTCCTTTACAATATCTGAAATTTAGAAACTGGAAACAGGGGTGAAGCAAGAGTTCCTTGCCAGTAAAGAAATGGAATGTTAGCATAAAATAATAAAATAAAATAAAATCCCAGCTTTTGCAATTATTTCAATTGCATTGCAAGTGAGCCAGAAATATATGTATACAATAGAAGCTGTGTTCTAGGAAGGTCTAGATTCTAGAATGACTTTCAAAGTGGATTCCTTGGCATTGGTAGCCTTAGATCCAGGCTGTAGTCATTCCCAATCTTTAGCTTTTGATTTGGAGATTACACTTTGCCCATTGCTATCTTTGTTATTGTCAAGCACAAACATTTGTGGTTGCCATCTGCCCAACTTTTCCACATGATCCATGCAGACATGATTTGGTGGCTACCTGAAAACTCCAGAGGTTCCTGAACATTGGTCCTTCTCCTTTTTGTCTTAATATTGAGCTCCCCTCCCCAACATACTGATTCATACTGATTTCAGTGCCCTTTGGAAATAAGTCCAAATATTAAGTTGGCATTATTTTGCATAATGTTGTTGAGGATTGGCAAGGCAATGCTGGCAATGAACGAATGAACCTCCAGAGGCCTTCTATTAAGAGGCATTGTGTCTTTTCAACAGATAATTCCTCCATATTTGGAAAGTGAGCAGGATCACTAGAGAGCAATGCACAGCCAGGAAATCTTCTACCAAGGGAAGCATTGTCGCCTTGGAGACTTGTTCGGGGAGAAAGAAAATTATGTAGTGTAAGACAACAGCTTTTCCCAGCAAGTTTCTTGATTTAGTAACGAGGCCAAACTTTACGTCCAACTGAAACTTTAACTTTTGTGAAAGGAAAGGAAACAAGGCAGAGTTTATGTTGCCAAATATTATAGATTTAGAAAATGAGTCTTTCTCAGTTTTGGCAGAAAGGACATTAAAAAAAAAAAAAGATGGCCAACCAGTATAGTACTGTTGAATCTTTGTGTTCCCCATATAAATGGTGCAATTCTGACTGCTGCCAACCTAACTAATCAGATAGAAATGATGATCCAAATTCTTCTATCTGAATTCTGAAAAGGGGATAGGTAATATTTAAATAAAAATTTTGCATTTTCTAAAATACTCTCAAGAAATCTTCATTGCATAATAAACATCTTCTGTCTGCAAACCAATTTCAGCTCTGCAAATCTCCTCACATCCTGGACAAGGCCACATTAAGTCCTTCTTTCCATATCTCAAGCTCTAGTTCAATATTAATTTTTATAGTAATGTTATTAAAGATCACAATTGCAACAATAAAGAACTAACATAAACCAAAAAGAGATTTAAAAATGCAGAAAATAAGAAAAAAATAGAAAGAGAATAAATAAAAAAAACTAAGACTATAATAAAGAAAAATAAAAGAAATATATAAAGACATGTCTTCCCCCATCATTATACAAAGTATAAACAATTTTAGTAACAAATTAGATACCTATATTGTAGCCACCTTTATCACTTTTTAATATTCTCAAGCAACTCTTCATATTTTCTATCCTTCTATAGCAAGGATCCCCAACCCCCAGTCCGTGGAATGGCACTGGGCCGCGGCGTGCCAGAAACCAGTCCATGCAAACAAGCAAAGCCTTATCCGCGGGATGCAGGAAGAAAAACCTCTCTCCACAGAACCGGTCCCTGATACTCAAAAGCCTGGGGACCTGTGTTCTAAAGAACAGAAGGCCCACCACAGATAGGAATTAAGGGCTCTAATATACAAAAGCAAAATGAGAATAATTGAAAAAAAATGTATTTGTGGCCTGCAAATGCCACACTCAAAACATTAGCATTGGTATAGAATACATATGCTAAATGTATATATCATTTCTCTATTTTCTCATCAATATATTAATGGATAGATAGAAAAGCTTTCATCCCACACCTTAACTAGCATTGTACCTTTTACTTTGCTTAAAGAAGTACATATTGCAAACCATAGGATGTATATCCAGAAAATTGGGTTTTCATAGATCTTACTCCTAGCTAAATGCCAAATTCAACAGTATCCTATCCTATCCTATCCTATCCTAGACATGAAAAGATCTTCCCCAAAGGTTGTGTTACTTTTGGCAATCAGGTGTCCTCTAGGCAACAGTATGGTCATAGCAATAGCACTTAGACTTATATACAGCTTCATAGTGCTTTACAGCCCTCTCTAACCAATTTACAGAGTCAACATATTGCCCCCAACAATCTGAATCTTCATTTTACCAACCTTGGTAAGGATGGAAGCTGAGTCAACCGTGAGCCAGTCAGGATTGAACTCCTGGCACTTGGCAGAGTTAGCCTACAATACTGCATTCTAACCACTGTGCCATCACGGCTCATCCTTTCAACACAGAAGTACCCACAGTCAGAGATGACAGTGACTACTAAGAAGAGCGATAGCACAGCAAAAGCACAACACAACATAACATGCATATCTTTTCAGACCAAATAATGGATTTTATCCAGCAAAAATCAATTCATGTCAATGCAATAATAGAAGAAAAGCAATGCACAGGCCAAATAGCATTAGAAACTAATTACCATGGTGGTAATCCAGTCCTTGCAGACAATAAGAGTGTAAAAAGGTGGCCTCTATTTACTGGAAATACAAATCTAAATTCTCTTAATTATATCAGAAACTTGAAGCAACCCTCTCGGTGAACCTGCAAAATACATCTTGACATTGAACCTTCTCCAACAAAAGTACCTTAATTTATATCTGCCCTTCAGTTTAGAAAGATCAAAAAGTCTGTCCAGCACCTACTTTAGTTAAAAATTGGAAGGAGACTTCAATTATTCTAAAGTGCACTTTTTATTATCTCTTTTGAAATCCTGCATAATTTGGAAACAATATATTAGTGACCTCTAAAATGGAATGTGATTCTCTTAACAGCTTCTTAAGAGAGAAACATTTGAGAATGCTGGTTTCCCCTGCTCTAATGCAAGCTGTTGTTTGCCTTAATGTCTGGGATTTGTACGCCTCTGGCTTTTTCTAGCAGAGAAACCAAGTTAACCAATGCTGTGCAGAATTGGTTTCCCCTGTTTCAATACTACTTCATTTCTCTGGCATCCTGCTCCTTCCCCCCATTAAAATTGTAGTCTACATTTATTTCCACTCAGAAAAGAGAAAACACTCATTCCAAAGCTGAACAGGAGAGGAAGGAAGGAAGGAATGGAAGTCACAAAGGGGCTTTAGTAAGTGGGGTGGAGATTCCCTCTCTAAGCCTTCTGGCCCTTTGCCATATTCCAAGCATCAATATAATTTAGTAAAGCTTAACATCTGGTAGATTTATTCACTTCCATTGCATGCAGCTGGAGACCTTTCCCTCCCCCCCCCCAAAGGATATTTTAGGAAAAGGTGAGAACAGTAAATGATGTTTCTTCTTTCTTCCATCCTGCCAGTTTGGCTGCAGCCGGAATTTTGAAAGGAGCATATAATTCTTTGGCTCTGTTTTAAACATTCTGCTGGGAGAGAGACAGTAGAGATAGCTATTCCTTATTCTTTTTTTTTTTAACCTACTGCTTCTTTGAGAATTGACAATGGAGTATAATTATATGGAAGAAAAGGAGAGGGAAAGAAAATTTATGAAAAGTTAAGGATGAACAGATTCTTCTATTTATTGTCTGTAGGTTCAAGCATAAATCCATTTTTATTCTCAACTATTACAAGAATACTGAAGCAATAATTTATTGAAGATATGCATCATTACTATAAAATATTTCTTTCTACACAGTTTTCCCCCAAATAGAAATTGTGTGCTGTTGTATGTGTATTTGGGAGAGGGGGGCTGAACCCTGGCATTCAAATTCAGAGAAATACACAGCCCACAGAAGAGTTGTCTGGTGTGCCTTGCTATGAGAAGTATGAAATTGGTCCATCCACAGTCCTTCCTCCAGGCGGACATCTCAATAAGAACTCCTATCTTACTCTGCCCTTGTATATTTTTGTAGCTTGCTTATTTCCTTTGTTTCCCAAAGGACAACAATGGCTTGTTTACCCATTCATAAAATTCAGAAACAGCTTAAAAGTAATTGTAAAGCTAAGCCAGGCACAGCGGGTTGAAGAGTCTGCTACTGATACAGTCATTGCAATGTAATGGGGCCACTCAACCCCAACTAAATATTTTCTGTGTAAGCTGCACTTTAAAAAAAAAAAAAAGGGGGGGGGGTTGGGACAAAATGTATATTGATCAAATAATAGCAAAAGAAACAGATTTACTTGACCATTTTTAGGACTTTTCTCCACTGCTGAATTGAAGAACAATTGACCCATTTGGGAGTCAGCCAAAAATAAAACTGGCTTATTTATTTATTTATTTTTATTTTTAAAATTTATAAGCCGCCCCACTCCCGAAGGACTCTGGGTGGCTAACAATAAAAAACACATAAAACATAACAAACAACAATACAAAAACAATCATCCAGGGGTAAGGTTTTATAAACCCCAGGCCTGCCGGAAAAGCCAGGTCTTAAGTAGCTTACGGAAGACCAACAGGGTGGGAGCGGTCCTAATCTCCGGGGGGAGCTGATTCCAAAGCGTAGGAGCCATCACAGAGAAGGCCCTCCTCCGCAGCCCCGCCAAATGGCACTGCTTGGCCGACGGGGCCCGAAGGAGGCCCAGCTTGTGGGATCTAACCGGACGTAGGCTTAGCATATCTCATCCCCCTTGCTGATCCTTTCCTTCCTTCTACTGGCTCTCTTTCAAGACACTGCTAGCTTCTGACTTCTGTTTAGGGTAACAGCATCAAAATCCTAATGGTGTTTGTATATAGGTCCTTGGTTATTCGGGTTTTCTCCCACGTAAAATTGGAAGTGTCTTGGCGACGTTTCGATGAAGTCTCATTCGTCATCTTCAGGCTGGTGCTTTCGGCTTCGTGCTTCTAGGAGCAATGTGTGATTGTAGCTGTTTCCTCCTTTTAACTGCCAGTGGGGGTGTGAACTGATTGGATGAGAGCTTGGCTGTGTTCTGATTGGATGGAGGTGTGTTCTGATTGGTTAGGAGCTTGGCTGTGCTCTGATTGGCTGGGGGGTTGGCTGTGCTCTGATTGGCTGGGGGAGTGTTCTGTTTGGGTGGGGGCTTTATATATATATATAATATTTGTATGTTATATACCTAGGGGCTGCACGTGGATGGTATCAGAGTAGAGGGGGAAATATACTCCTTTATTATTACTTCAGCTAAGCACAGCTTAAGTCTCTCTTCATCATAGGCAGGGGTCAAGGTGAAGGCAACTTCAAAGGAGAGGGCAGAGTAAAGGAATTGTTGAAGAAGGTTTGTGCTAGGATTAGGTGGAAGTGCTTTTGACTAAGTAATGACAAGTCTCCAGTCTAAATTTCTACCCTAAAACAGCATAATTCTTATCTATGCTTGGAAGGGCATCTGTTGACTCTTATGAGAAAGTAGTATTTTTAGGTGGCATAGAAATATTTAAAAAAAAATAAGGCAAAGCACTTCTCTGAGGCTCCACACATGCTTCCATTCTATGTGCTTTGTGGATCATATAACCCACACCCACCTTCTGACCCTTAAGGTATTTATCACTGTCATGAATCCTTAATTGTAGTGACTTAAACATGTTGCCAACTGCAAACTTTCTGTCTAGCTATTGCAAACACGAACACTTATTATTCAAACTGTGCAGAGAGACCAAATGCCAGTTCAGAAACAATCCACAAATGGTCAGGTTTGAGTTCGCTATTCAGCCTGGTAATCCAAGGAATCAAAAGTCACATACAGATAGACAGACTGGGTGGAACACAAAGACCCAGTTGCTCTTATGTAGCCCCTACTACCAGTCTGACTAATTTGCAGAATCATACTTCTTTCTTTCTAGGAAATGGCTTCACTTCCTCAGTCTTCTTAATCTGCTGAGCTTGGGACCTTTCCCACCTCTGACTTGGTATCAACTGACTTAAACTGCATCTGTGCTTGTCAATTACATTACCCCTTGTTTAGAAACTTTCATTTAGTGAATGTCTATGTAAATTTCATTTAGTGACCTTTTGCAATTTCAGTGGGGATGAAAAACTAACTTTAAGACCAATCCTCACATTTATAACCTTCACAGGCCTGTAAATCAAAGGAAGACTGAAGTAAAGTCATAAGCATAGTTGCAGTTTTACTTAGTTATTGCCCCACTTAATGACCAAGTTGTCAGTGCCAATGGTGGCCGCTAAACAAAGACTAACTCAGGGGTGTCAAACTGAGTCAAACCACACTCACCCCATTGCCAGCAATGGGGAAAAAAAGTCACAATATGTCACGACACATCACATGATGTTGCGAGTTTGACACCCCTGGACTAACTGGTGTCAGGCTGTTTAGCTTCTGATTCTGAAACCTCAGATGGCCCATAAAACTATCATCACCGCAACTGGTCTGCCTCATTCAGACAATCTGGGTCATGCAGTAGCTACTGCCTTCAACTGGTATTTGCTGTCTTCATCTCTTTTTCTCCTCCTCAGCTAGGAAAATAGGAATAAAAGCAGGAAATTGCCTTGTTATTTGAAAAGACACAAGGCAACTTAAGACTATAACTGATAGCCTGTCTACAGATGCCTATATGTTCTAAGACACTATCAACAGATTATACCCAAGCCACAAGCTAATACCAAAAATGTATGTGCAAAATAGTATTTAGTTCATTAAAAGTACAAGAGCAGAGGGATTGGGGTGTTAGGCTTAATGAAAGAATGACCTGGATTTAAGAATAAATGTGAACAAAGGAATAAATGGCAAGCTTACCCAAAATCATAGATGAGCCTCATTAAAAATAGCTTTTTTAAAAATAAGCAAGCCTGAAATAAAAATAATTTAATCTTACTCTTCTGGCCACCTTGATTAAAATTTTAGGTGGGTTTGATTCTTTTCTGCATCTTAGAAGATTCCAGCTCAGCTAAAATTGAAACAGAAGCTTTCAAAGAATAAAAGCAGATTTCTCCCTAGCTATTTACTCTCAAGCCACCTGGCCTACCTCAGTTCCATCTCCTAGAGGTAGGGATTAGTTGTAGTCAGTTGTGTGTGCTTTTGGTTTAATGAACATCTCTGGAGCTTGTCTTGCCAGAGGTAGCAAAAAAAAAAAAAAAAAATTTAGAGCAAAATGGACTATACGCCTTTTCTCTCTATACATACAGACTTGCTTAAATTCTGATTTGCTAAATGGGAAAGTGAAGCTGAAAGCCAAGGGAACAGATATTGAGCTTAAAAATCAATACCAAGTCATCTCAAACCCAGTTCAGTGCTCTCAAATTTTGTAAAAATAAAATAAACCCAACGGTTCCTGGCATTAATTTAAGATGTGTGAATCCTTTTTGAGAAATCATTAAACACATTGTACTTTCTTCATTACTACATTCAAAATCCCACTCAAAGCTACTGTAGCCGAGCATATTGTGTCCACCTCCCAACAGCAGGAAAACGTTAATCTTCTCAAGCCACCTGTACACCTGATAAATGAGGTCATGGTTGTTCTTCCACCATTAGTCCAATTAGATTGCAGATTATGCATGGCCTCCAACTAAAAGCCAAGCTGGGCCTATGCACCTGATCAAGCAAGTGATCAAACAGTTGCACAGATCAAGATAGTTGCACAGAATGGGTGAAGGAGAAGTTATGGAAGAAAAATAGGATATTTAAAACTCCCAAGTGTTTCATGAACAGGATGACAGACAGCTGTGTTGATGCTACAGTGAGTCTCAAAAATTGCAGAGAGGAGGTGAAATAGGCATTGCAAACAGAGCTGAAAACTGAACACTTAAATGAGCACTGCAATTAACTGAGTGATACAGAACAGTGTATTGGTAGGTTAGTTTAGGATTCCCAGCATCCTTCATTATTGATCAAGCTGACTAGTTGTGTTCTTCTGAAGGATTACTGGGTCCCAATCCCTAGTTTCTGTTACAATTGAGCTATTGCTGGATCACTAAGTGTTACAACTTCAGAAATGATTTGGTAACTTTGAAGCAATGACTTTTGGCTAGAGCAGGGGTAGGCAACCTTGGCTCTTTTATGACTTGTGGACTTCAACTCCCAGAATTCCTGAGTCAGCATGGCTGGTTCAGAAATTCTGGGTATTGAAATCCACAAGTCATAAAAGAGCCAAGGTTGCCTACCCCTGGGCTAGAGAACTGAATGAGTGAGCTGTCCTGAATTTGACTGTTTGATTATTACATTGGGATTTCTCAACTGCCTTTTTAGTTTTAATTAAATAACCGGGAGTGATTTGATTGACCATTTCTGAAATTCTACATCCAGATACACAGCGATGACCTCTAAACTTCTACCATGCAAACTGAATAATTGTTCTTACAGCAAAAAAAAAAAAAAAAAAAGCCTATTGGACAGTTTGGATTGATACTATTTTATCCCTAAAAATCAGGAGGTCAAAACAGCAACTCTATTCAGGGGTCTGGCTCCTCCAGCAGTACAATGTTCTTTGCAAAATCCTCAGTCTGCCGATAAAAGAGCATCCTGTTCCAGAACCAGCTGTTTTATGTCCAACATTATTGCACCAGATTTGTGTAATGTCACATGGGAGAAGCATTTAGTAGGTGAAAAGTCTCAAAACATTAAAGGGAAAAATTGTTTGCTAATTACTGACCCTGTTTTTCATATGGCAGTAACCGTGTTGTTTATAATATCATTCTCAAAGGTAATATTAGCAAGAAGGCTCCTTTTTAGATGAGATACTGCTGGCTGCATGCCCATTTTTTGCTGGTCAAATATAGCATCCATAGCCTTAGGCTTGACTTTGGTGTGATAGCTTATCGTAAAGGGGAAATAAAATATCAATATGAGATAAAGTAATGATGAAACATGTTCTGCCTCAAAGATAATTGCGGTTTTTAATGTGATTTCACCTCCACCTCCTTTCCAGGCTTCTATGGATGGTTGGTGTTTGTGCATTTTGCTCATGTTAGATCATAAACACTGTTTTTGCTTAGCTCAAAACCACTCATCCTATTACTATAGGTTTCCTAGTAAATATGTCAACTAAGGCTTGCATTAAAGAAGTTTGATTTTTTTTTCTTTCACTAGAAAACCACAAAAAAAGAAGCATCATTTGGGTTTATTCTAGCAAAATATTTTTTTCCATGTGACTCAAGCTTTGCAAGGCTGGCAAACTCAAGACACAAGAATCACATTGATTTCTGGAAAGATCTTTTGTTACTAGTAAGGTAATGTCATAGAATCTTGAAAGCCTATCAGAGAATTCTGCTGTTTGATTTATACCTAGCACAAAAACAGAAACATTGATCTGAATCTTCTTCTCCTTCAACAAGGTGTCTTTTTTATAAGATTCTTCTTCTTCTTCTTCTCCTCCTCCTCCTCCTCCTCCTCCTCCTCCTCCTCCTCCTCCTCCTCCTTCTTCTTCTTCCTCTTCTTCCTGGTTTCCCAGAATTTGCTAGAGATTTCATCGTACAGGGAACATGGGAAAGATCTTGAAAGACTTAGGTGGATTTTCTTATTCAGAATCTACTCACCCGTGGAAAAAGGATTGCATCTCCTTGAATCAGATGGGGAGCAGAGCTTTATGCAGTGGTGGGATTCAAATATGTGAACAACTGGTTCTCAGTGTGGATGTCGCTTCCTGAAGTCCATTCTGAGTCTGGGCAACAAAAAATTAGCTACTGGTTCTGCCAAAGTTGTGCGAACCAGCTGAATCCCACCACTGGCTTTTAACATAAATGAAAACATTGATCAACCAAGCCCATTGTTTTTGATAGCAGACTGTGATTGTCTAGGGCAGGGACAGCAAACATTTTAGGTCCAGTCTATCAAAAATTTGGAAAATGCAAACTTAACTCTACTGGTATGTCACACACACACACACACATACCAAATAAAAGAGAAACAATTCTCTATTTCCCTCTCCCACATCTAAGCACTCAGTGGCAGCAGCAAGGCTGGGATGGAAGCAGTGGTGGGATTCAAATATGTGAACAACCAGTTCTCTGTGTGGATGGCACTTCCAGAAGTCCATTCTGGGCCTGGGCAGCAAATATTAGCTACCGGTTCTGCCCAACTGTTGAGAACTGGCTGAATCCCACCACTGGCTGGAAGTCAAGGTCCGGGCCTATACCTCAGCCCTAGTGCCAATGCTGCTGGTCAAAATATCTGCCTCATGCCAGTCCCCAAGGCACCCCAAGGTGCCCCAAGGTTACCTAGGAACTGCTGCACACCATTTATCTTCAGGTGGTGGGATTTTTTTGTTTTTGTTTTTTTGTTAACAGGTTTTTTCAGCCTACCAGATATTGCATCAGATCATATGAGGCCTTCATTCTTCGAGGAGCTCCAGAAAATGTTCTTCCATAGCCTCTGTAGCTTCCAAAAATCACATGAACACACATCCCATACTTGCAAGCTGTGCAGTTTCCAGAAGCTGTGCAAGAGCACTCTTCATTCTGACACCTTATGCAGTTTCTGAAAATCCTGGGAGAACAGGGCATGCTTTTGAAAATAGTTTTTTGGTATTGTTGAGTGTTGGTGTGTCACCCAAAATGTTATGGCATGTCACCATGGAAATAAACATCACAGACTTGCCACTTCTAGCTGAAGGTTTCAGGACAGAGTTCTTCCATTCTTGTGAAAGCATCATAGACTGAACCTGAGTCTTTCTGGATGTAAAGCCGATGCTTTTGATCCTTAAGAGCAGTGGTTCTCAACCTTTTTAATGCCGCGACCCCCAACCGGTTGTAAGTTGAGGACTATTCAACCGGTCGTAAGTCGAGGACTATTCAACTGGTGCAGCACCGTTTGCAGAATGGGACTTTTGGCGGGCTCAGCAGGGCAGAGACAGCCTGGACAATTCCTATTGGCTTTTGAAAGCCAATAGAATTAGACTCTATTCAAGAGAGTCTATTCTATTGGCTTTCAAAAGCCAATAGAATAAAAGGGAGTAGCACAGCTAAGGAAAAGGGGGGAAAAATGGTGGTCTGTGTTGTTTGGCGACCCCCGTGAAATGGTCATTCGACCCCAAATGGGGTCCCGACCCACAGGTTGAGAACCACTGCTTAAGAGCAAATGAACGCATCTCAAAGAGCTGCAAGTCTCAAATGAGAGACTTCTGAATTAGCAATGCAATTAGCAAAGTAACTCAAATCAGCCCATTGGCCAATGAAAGAACGAAAGAATAATGGAAACATCCCTCCTTTCCAGAAGGAATTGACTATGAATTCATTATATTGCATCAGGAAGAACAGTTTGAATCCTGATTTCACTATAAATAGACTTTGTGTTGGTTTGCACAACGATATATGGAATTCTTTCTTCAGCTTTTGTATAATAAAATATACTCATCAGAATTTCTTGTAGAGGTAATCCTTGACTACCTCCAACATGGAGTTCCCCTATTTGGTGCCCAGGCCAACTGGCAGAGCCAGGTTTTCAAGCGGAAGGATAGGAGGATGGTGACAGATGTTACTTTAGAGGGTAAGATGTTCCAAAGGGCAGGCATTATATTTCATTTAGATTAGAAATTATGAAGCAGAAATCTCAGTATTATATGTTGAATATCACATGACAAATATTGATGCCTTAGACGGTTGCATAGACCTGCAAATGGTACTCAAAGCTAAATATGTGAAACATATTCAATTAATAGGAGAAATTTCAACTGAGAATTCCACTTTGATCCCTGGTAAGATTGTTCCATGTTTCTATTGTAAGAAAGATTTCTGTCTGATTTGCATGACATTGTAGCCATCCAGGCATTTCAATTTTAGTTAATACTGGAAAAGAAATGAATGACTGCAGGGAATGCCTTTTTAAAAGAGAGTAATTTCTTATATAGAACGTATATATAGCATGCTCACAAAACACTCACTCACATTTAGTCCAATAGTTCCAGCTTTGCTGCAAAAACCAGTCTCGGATTGAAATTCAAATATCCCTCCTCTCAGCTGTTTGGCACGTAGAGCCTGCTGCGCTACGCGCAGTCGCACATCAGCTGTGAGTGTCCTCATGAGAGGGATGCAATTGGCATATGTATGTGTGTGTCTGTGTGTGTGTGTGTGTGTGTGTGATGCAATTGGCATATGTATGTATGTGTGTGTGTGTGTATGTGTGTGTGTGCTAATCTCATTATTACACAGAATTCTCTTTCAAAAAGTTGATCATATATTTTGCTTAGTTCAAGATACCTGCCATGAAATGTTAAGCTGGAAAGTGTTACTCTTATTTAGACTCATTGAATGTAGATGCTTTGATAGACTGAAAGGTTAAAAAAAAGTATCCAAAGCTGAACCATTTAGCTATGTGAATTCTGTTTCATTTATTATTATTCAAGATGAATCAATCATCTCTACTATGAACTTGGTAATTAATTCCTTGTACTCTTGAACTGAGTGGGACTGGAGTAACTCTTTTTCATTTCTGCTCCCAGTGCAATAGCAAATCTCTAGAGCCTCATTTCATTGGACACAATTTACAGGAAGCCAAGAGAAAGGTCTTAAAGCAGGAAACAAATGCAATCCCAGCCTTAACAACGTTATCAGTTTTCTATTTAACTCACTAAGCATGTGATAGGGAAAACTGCCTCTATAAATTGAAAGGCTATTACGAGCATTCTGGAAAATGTTATATTTACATGGCAACTACTTTATTATATTTACATGAACATCTGTTGCAGGTTCACTAAAACCCTAAAAGCAGATGGGCATAAAGGGGAAAAAACCCTGAGTAATTAACAGAGCTATATGTTGATTAAATCAGCATGTGGTTAATTTTAATGATGGCTGATCTTTAGAGGGGTTTGCAAGCAAATGTCTAAACTGATACGTTGATTGGTCCACAAAAGCATAAAGAGAATTTCTTGTACATTTACAACAATCTATCAGAAAAGGGCCTTGTCTGCTCCATTTGAAGTTAACAGTAGCAAGTAATTAACTGATGAATACACTCAGGTCATAGCCATCATTTCTTTACAATTTTGTCTCCTTTAATGTAGATATGTACACCAAAAGGAGGTTCATTTAACTAGGCAGAAAACATATTGCATGTTTGAATCTGTAGTAAAGGTTTTCATGTTAGGTTATTTTTTTCCCTCTTGCTTTAAAAAAACTTATTACTATGAAACATTCCTATTAGTAGCAAATCTAGTCGATTCATCAGTAGTCTAGAAAAACTAAACTGAGTGAAAATTTGACAGCGATCTGAAACAAAATTAGAAATAAATTATGTCCAGTTTGCCTATTAATTACTTTATACACAAGCAAGAGCTAAAATAATGTTAATCATCCAATCATGCATATTAATATGGCTTCCAACATATTAGAATCTGCTGACTCAAAAAATCAATGGTAATGATCCAAAAGTGATACTTATCGGCATCATTGCATTTATGATTCAGTAAATACTTGAATACTTATGTTAGATAATTGGCTCATGTTATTTTGTGCTATCCTCTTCTGAAGTAGTTTTATGTAGATTGGATTTAGTTTCCTTTGGAATGCAAGAACATTGAAAATGTGTCCAATAATATTTCCAAAAGAGAAGCCTTTAAACTCAGCCATACTCATCTCTTGCATTCAGTATAACGTTCATGATTGCTTATTCAAGGCCAGAAACAGAAAAATGCAGAAAAATAAAACTGCATTGTCAGATATTTTTGTCAGGCAAAAAGGAGGTTTGGGGAGCTATAATTCCATATCTATTGGTCTCACACCTGGTTAGGAGAAAAATGGAACTCAATCATATTTATATCTGAGTAGACATATGTTAGATTCATTTAGCGAGATAATGATGAATCAATGAGACCATTGCTTCTTTCCGATTTTAAATCATGGCTTTTCAGCAACTTGATCAAAAAGCTCTGAAGCAAATGACAGAGCATTTCAGCTACATACATACAAACACAATGCACAAAGAAGTGACAAACACAAACCAGGTAGATCTAGTCCAAATGAGGAAATAGGAAGAAAATCCAATCAGCAACTCCAAGTCCATGTAGAAGAAACAACTAAAAATCTGATCAGGTAACCAATAGGAGTAACTCTGAGTGCCAGGTCCTTCTGGAAAGTTCCATGTTCCATGGAATATTAGATTACCAATGAAAGCAAATACCTGGTATGTTTTACTGAAGATTGAATATTTACTTTGTTTCTGCCAACCTCAATGTTTATATTGTTCTCTTCACAATTAATCCAACACAACACAACTCTGGATTGCTATTGTTCCCCCCTCCTCCCCCCAAGATTAGGACAAAATATCTCCCTTTGTTCTTCTTCCAATATGTGAGAATTTTTTGGCGTTGTTGTATCTCATGCTGTGACATTGTCTTCCCTAACATGGTACATTTTTTTTCTGTGTAGGACTACAAACCCATCACTCGGTTGCCTGGAGAATTCTAAGCTGAATTATAGTCCAATATATGTGGAGGGCACCAATTTAGGGAAAGCTATTGAGGCAGATTTTATCTCACTGAGTTTTAAAATGTTGCTGTAACCAATGCTTTACTGAAGATATTACTGCAAGAAAGAAAGGCTTTATGGAACATTTAGAATGTAATCTTGCCAAAGGAGAAATATAACAAAGTGACCTCTTCCTTAGGCAGAAGTTCAATTCCAATTAAAATGAATTAACTGTATAAAAAACCCCTAAAATGCTAAATATAAAGCTCTGTGATAAGAAATCCCGCCATATGCTACAGCACCTCTTTATACTCATTCAGTGATTACAAGGATTAACGAAACATTGTTAGAAATCATTGTGGTTCATATGGATGCTATTGCAGAGATTAGATTAATTAAGCTGATAAATCCCTAGCACAGAGAAGAAGAAGAAAAAAACATTTGACGGTGAATGAGAAAACCAAATGAGAAAGGGAAAAAGAGTTTGCCAAGAAGCGCCTGTCAGTCCAGAATGATTGGCAAACCTGCAGCATTAAAAAAAAGTGACAGTGGACACAAATGCCAGGTAAGTACAGGCTCAGAAGTCTGATCTGTATTGAGAAATTGGCTCTGAGAAAACAAAAGAGATTTATCTCTGCAAAAACAGGATGATGCCTGTCTTCTCCATGAATGAGCAGCTTTCCCTCTCCTTCTCAAGAAAGATGATGCTCTTAAATGCCACTGAATGAAACTAATGGATCGTAGCTTGCCAATATGCAGTACAGTATACTTTGAGAAGAAAAGGAGGACCTTTTTCAAAATAGATGGAAAGAAGAGGGATCCTTAAGTTACAGTGAGTTCCCTGGTTATGCAATAGTGGCGAATATCTGTAGCTTGGGTGTAGGATCATCCTCCACTCCCTGGTATACCAACTGCTGTAGTCACCATCCTCTTCATTCCATTTGCACAAATATTGGCACCTTTCCCTTTTTTATGGCTTTTTCTTTCCATCCAGATGGGGAGAACCTTCTCAGCATCATGCTAGATTACAGTACGTAGTTTGGGAAAAAGAAGAGGGAAGTACCTCCATTACATTTCAGTTTGTAAATCACACAAAAAAGTTTGCATCCTTTTTAAAGCAGGTAACCTTAAATATCTCACCTTTCATAATACCTAGCTAACATAGCATTATTTTAGAAGTTATAGGAAGAAGGCTAGGGCAGTGGTGGCAAACCTCTGGCACGGGTGCCAGAGGCGGCACTCAGAGCCCTCTCTGTGGGCATGCGCGCTGTCACTGGGTTTTATAAAACTTTTCCGCTTTAGGCCTCCACCGCCATGTACAAAAAAAAAGGTTCAATCAATCAGTCAATTTCAACTTCTCATGGGAAAAAAAAAGATCTTGCAAAGTTGGAATTGATTGATTGAACTTTTTAGTCCCACCCAGTCTGGTGTTACCATTGCAGCCACACCCACCCAATGGGCCATGCCCACCCAATGGGCCATGCCCACCCAATGGGCCACGCCCATCCAGCACCCGATGATGCATAAGTGGATTTTGGGTTGCTGTTTGGGCACTTGGTCTCTAAAAGGTTCACAATCACTGGGCTAGGGCCATATTGCCCTAAATCACCACTGTGGTAGAACTCCTTGTTTTCTATATGTATAATCAAGGAGGAAACAAAAGAAATAGAAACAGGAAGAATGAAAGGAGAAAACTCCCTGCTTTGAGTCACTCTTTCCTTTTCTGGATATATCCAGGAAAATATATAGAAACAAAGAAACTGGATTAGGAGGATCCTTTGCTCTAATCTCAATAAAGGGTTTTGCTTTTTTTATGATTCTGAGTAATTCTGTTAGAAATGTGAGGGAAAATATTCCATGTTCACAGCTAGCAAGCAGGAAGTAGAAGGCTAAACAGAAAAAAAAGGAATGTAACAAATGCTGAAGGGAATCTAGGACTGGAGAAGACAGCAAATTAGACATGAAATTGCAACGCAATTTGGCAGCATAAAAGGTCAATGCAATTTGAGACTGCATATGCCAAGAATTCCTGTCACAAACCAAGGAGGTTATGGCCTATTACCAATTTTGCATACTTAAACGTCTTGGCTTACTTGAATGAGCTTCATCAAAAAAAAAAGAAGAGCCATTTAAAATATCTTGGTGTTTTAACCTAGCCAAATCACAACATTTCCAGCTTCTCTTTTAATTCATCTATCCATTCATGTTTAAATCAGGCCCTACAAGATAAGATAAGGGACAAGGGCTCTAAGAATTGTCTACTGGATCAGCCAAAATCTAGAGAATATTTTTTGGTTTTATCAAGTACTCATAATATGATTTCAGAACTGAATTCCCTGAAAATGTCATGTTGATTAACTGCCTTTGTATGAGACATATTTTAGAGTCTAGGATTCTTTAATAACATCTCCTTATCACTTGTTTATACATTTATCTTTTTAATATGATTAGATCCATCATCTGGTCTGAATCGTCTTTTCCCATCCAGTCCCATACACTTCTATTGTGTATGTGTCAGAAGAACAATAAAGAGCACTTTAATAATAAATATCTGCTCCTGTCAGAAATGACAGATCATCACCGAGATCTTACCAGGAAAGAATGGAGGGATCCTGACAATGATCTGATGGCTAATGAAGACAGAATCCATGTGACCATTAAGGTTGTGGGTTTGATAGTGGGAATCACAAGATTTAGGTGGTTTTCCTCTATTTTCTGTGGCTCGTTTTAGTCAGTGTTGGCAGATGAGGAGAAGCCTAGCTCAAAGTCCATGTTTGTAAGATCCATTGGGTTTGATACTCTCATCTCTTCTGTTTAATATCTACCAGAAACTATTAGGTAAGGTTATCTGTGCAAACAGGATCAGACATCTATCAGTATGGTAAGGATAATAACCCTGATTGACCAAGGAATGCTATTGAGAGCATATCCCAGGATCTTTGCATCTGGATGAGGGGAACACATTCAAAGTCAACACTGACAAGTCTGAGCAGCTTTGGATACATAACTTTTGTGATGCCAGTGATTTTCCACAGTTGGTTCTGAAATGGGGTGGCAGTTCCTTGTTCAGAGTTAGTGCACAATCTATAATTCTGCTTGGAATCTCAGCTATGCTCAATGAGTAATTTCACCCTTTCCTGAACCAGGAGTCCCTTTTCAATGTCACTCATGTCTTAGTTTATTACATGTGGACTATTCAAATAGGCCTGTCCCTGATGACCACTTGGAAGGTATATCTGCTGATGAATGCAATGGCTCAAGCGATTCAAACTTGATACACCCAGAAACTTTGCGAGCTGCATTGACTACTAGAGAGATTTTGGATGCAGTTCAAGGTGCTGGTTATCATCTATTAAGCCCTTCATGGAATAAAACCTGGATCTACAAGAGGCTACTTCTCTTCCATCATTTCAGCTCCAGCTTTAGATCTGACTAAGTAGGTGCACTTCATATCTCTTCTTAAACAATGTCATATGCTGGGACTCAGGAATCACTCCTATGCCATGATGCCTGCCCTCTAAAATAACCTCCCTCTGTAGGTTTGGACTACCTTATCCTTTTATCTTTAGACAATTTATTGCCTTGTCTTTTACTATAAGCTCTAGAAAAATGGATGTATTGAAATAGGACTTAAACTTTTTATTTATTTATTACATTTTTATGCTGCCCATCTCTTCTATAAGCTGAGATTTTCTTGGCTATGGAATATTATGCTTAGTTCTAAGCCAGGTCATTTTTTTTCTGTCTTCAGGTATTGTCTTGGTATTACTTGTACACTGCCCAGAATCTGTGCTGAGTGGGACAGCTTTTATAAATATAAATAACATGGAGTTTAGCGCACTTAACAGATATTTGCCAGGATAATGGTACCTTGGTACTCATCGTTAATTGGTTCCAAGAGGAGCAATCAGTATAAAAACGAACAAGTGACATACCATGTGACTTACAAACCATGTGACTTACCATATGAACCTTTGTTTTGGCTGGGAAGGACTTCCTGTTTGTCCTTTTTCCTATGTTAGTGACCTTCCCAGCATGGCCATCTTCTTGTCTGCCTTCTGCAGCCATTCCTCTCTTCCTTTTGCAATGACCTTCCCAGCATAGCTGACTTCCTGTCTGTTCTCCATGGCTATCCCCCTTTTGTTATCACAGCATGTCAAGTTCCAAACAAAAAATGAGTAGAGAGACAACATTTTTGCATCAAAATGGAATCTAGTACCAAATCTGATGAGTTTTGAAGCAGTCAAGTACTATCACTTTATATATGAAAGCTATAAACAGTGTAAGATAACCACTGTTTCCTATTCCAGATATGTTTGCCCCCTGCCCCTTCTGCCCTTGGATTTCTTCTCATTCATTCAAGAATTCTGAAAAAAAACATTATATAGTTCAATAGGAAGGTTTGCAAGGAGGGGGGGAATTGTGTCACAGAAGAAGGAATGATCAAATTATCCACTTCTACATAGTTTAACTTTGGTGCATTCAACAGATTGTGTGTGGCAGGTTTTAGATATCCAGGTCTTTTCATTACTAATATTTTAAGAGACATCTGTAACACAGAGATATCAACACTAACATAGAGATGTCAGAAATTCATGATAGTCTTTGGCAGATTTTATTTTGGAAATTAAGTCTTTTATGTGTAGAGTTTTCATTCATCTCAGTTGCGAAAGCTTCTCATTTCTAAAATGCATAGATTTTGCAATGGTTTCCTCATTTAAAATAACACCTCTTCAATGTCAAGAAAGTTAACATCTCTTCAGTGCAGACATTCATAAACAATTTTCTAGCAAATGTTTAATGGAGACAAGAATTTATTTGCCCTGACATAATATTGAAGTAAATAGGCTTTCTTTAAATTGTCAGGGAAAAGAGACTCTTTTTTTTATATTGTCTTGTGCACTAGAGTTAGATTCATTTCCTAATCCTTTGAATTGATGATTGAAGGCCATTTCACCCAAAAAATATTTCCCTGCCTGAAGATTATCTTGTGTACGCTGAGAAAAGAGTATTATCCAAATACTGTACCTCATGCCATGTCAAAAAAAAGTGAAGGGAGAGCAATGCACCATTTTCTTTTGACATGTTTTCTCAGGGAGCAAAAATTGGCATCACCTGATGGAGGTGAGGACAGGATGGTAGGCCTCATTTGTTCCCTTTTCAGTTTTTGAGATTAGAATTTTAAAATTAATATGTCTGTGCTATTAAGTTCTCTGAAAAAAAAAGTGCCAGAAGATCACACAAGTCTGAATTGATATTTTGCTGCCTTATTGTGGCATATTCATGGTAAATTCTGGAGATGTTAAAACGAAACTAGAGTGGCCATCCAGTTCAGGAGAGATGCAGTCCATATAATGTGCCCATTTGCTTTATACAGAAGGAAGGTCCTAACTGCCATCATTCTTCCATCATTGTTCTTGATGACTTCCATTTGTGAAGGGCAACTGCTTGCAATAGGGATCCTACACTTTTTATCCACATAATCTGGCCTCTAGAGGTACAGATAGTTTTTCATTACGGGAAATCAGCTGTATATGTAGAGGGCGATGAGGTAGAGCAGAGCTTGTGCATTTAGGACTACAATTTCTCCTCATATGAAGGATCCAGAGATGTCTACAGGAGTTTGTACACGAAAACAATCAAGATGGTTATGCTGCAAGCATGATTAAATTGTGCAATAGTGACACATGTGCAAAAAGGGTGAATCCACAACTATGATTTTGTCTGTTTTGATATGCTCCCTGGCACATGCTGAAAGAAACTACCTGTTGTAGAAGGATTTAGAAGGATCCCCTGGAACAAGATTGGGGTTAAAGAGATCAACTAAAACTATTTTATCCAAGGCTCCCAAAACGTGTAATATGCAGTTTCCTAAGTAAAAAAAAAAAACAAACTTAGAATCCTAAGTTTCTAATTAAAGATTAGTGCTTCACTCATTTTAATGATGATGATGATGATGATGATGATGATAACAATAACAATAATAACAACAACAACAACAATAATAATAATAAAGTCGGAAGAGACATTGGAGGTCTCCTAGCCACCTCCTGCTCAGGCAGGAAACCCTATATCATTTCAGACAAATGGTTGTCCAATCTCTTCTTAAAAACATCCAGTGTTGGAGCGTTCACAGCTTCTGGAGGCAGGTTGTTCCACTGATTAATTGTTCTGTTAGGAAATTTCTCCTTAGTTCTAGGCTGCTTCTCTCTTTGATTAGTTTCCATCCATTGCTGTTTGTCCTGCCTTTAGGTGCTTTGGAGAATAGCTCTTCTTTGTGGCAGCCCCTAAAATATTGAAACACTGCTATCATGTCACCCTTCTCTTCATTAAACTAGACATACCCAATTCCAGAACTGTTCTCTATATGTTTTAGCCTCAAGTTCCCTGATCATTTTCTCTGTACTCTTTCTAGAGTCTCAACATCTTTTGTACATCATGGTTACCAAAACTGGATGCAGTAGTCCAAGTGTGGCCTTACCGAGGCATTATAAAGTGGTATTAACACTTTGCGTGATCTTGATTCTATCCCTCTGTTTATGCAGCCTAGCACTGTGTTGGCTTTTTTGGCAGCTACAGCACACTGCTGGCTCATATTTAAGTGATTGTCCACTAGGACTCCGAGATCCCTCTCACGAGTGTATTAAATTCAGATTAGGATACTAAATCTGTATTATGATTATGAAGAGTATGAACATGAAGAACTAGAATCATGGCAATTAAACATGGGCTTCCGATGTTAGAGAAAACTACAGATATCAGGTACAGTTTGAGATGAAAGGGAAACATGATTTTCCAAGGATAATTCTAATCATGTGAAAAATAAGATTTCCTATCCGAGAGAAGGAGTCAACAGTAGATCCAAGACCCTATTATCACACTGAGAGGATTTATACATTGATGGAGAAGAAGGAAGAGGGAACTAATATACACCAGCTGCAGTTTCCTGGTGTCAAAAGAGAAGGGGAAGTTATACAGATTTGCCATGGGCATCACAAATTCATTGTGAAGCAAAATTCAGAGAGGGGGGGGGAGAGAGAGAGAGAGAGAGAGATTATTATCTTTGTATAAAACATTGTATACAGAAATGCAGAAAAATTTTTATTCTTTCATTTTTTCATTATAAATATATTATAAATTTTATATATTATAATTATATGTGGCACTGTTTATACATCAAAGTTGTAATGTAAAATTTCACATTAAATTTCTGTAATACATTTTCTGCCACTCTGTATTATAATACCAAAACAAAACACAAACCCTCACACCAAATAGCAGTTGACTATTACAGTCCCTAAATTCTTCTCTAGCTGGGTTTCATTCCAGACTTTCAAATGCTTCAAGGCCTTTTTTTTTCACTCTTTTCTTTTGATGGGATTTAATTTGACTCAGATTGGCTGTGACTAAGCCAGGATATTTCTAGACTTTGGGGGGGAAAGTTCATCTTCTTCTCAACCAATGCAAAATGAATCAAAGTGTATCAGTTTCTTTGTTTGCCATTAATAATCATATAAAAATGGGGGGGGGGATCAACATCTATAAAATGAATGAATAAATAAACTGCCTATGTGACAGCATGCAGCTGAGATAACTTTTTCAGCCTTTGAATCAGTGCTGCCAGACCGTGGCAACTTTAAGAGATCTAGTAGCTGCACTGCATCTCTGGAGGTAGGAACTCTTGTGGCTGAGATATTTTGTATTAACTGGACAATGCTTAAGGACAATTCCAAATCGTATTTTATTATTATAGAAAAATATTTTCTTTCCCTTCCCAACATGTCACCTATTCAAATTCAGTGGATCAGTTTTATATCACCATTAGTATAATTAATACCTCCTTGGTCAGTTTCATGTTAGAGGAAACAAATGAATGGGTATGAAAGACAAACTACACTTTACTGAGTAGTAAAAGAGTGAAAGATATTCAAAGGCCTATAAGAGGCCATTGGTACCTCATCTTTGACTTTCCAAATAATCAGAGGTGTAAATTTTATTTACATGTCAATCTGCTATCTTTATGGACATGACATTAATTAGTAGAATCAGCCACTTTGAAGCATCAGGATTCAGAATGATTTACAGTTTTTGTTTTATTTGTAGCTGAATAGCTTCAGAAAGGTCTTCCTAAAGAAATTAATTTGGTTGTGAAAGGATATCAACACAAAAGATATGCTTCTGAAGCAGTGTGCCAATATGCCAGTAAAATCAGTAGGCTTCTGAAATGTCCCAAAATTTCCAACTACAGGTAGTCCTTCACTTATGACTGCAATTGAGCGGTTGTTAAGTGTATCACTGTAGTTGTTAAGTTAGTAACATGGTTGTTAAGAGAATTTGGCTTCCCCATTGACTTTGCTTGTCAGAAGGTCACAAAAGGTGATCACTTGACCCTGGGACTATCCTAAATATGAGTCAGTTGCCAAGTGTCTGAATTTTGATCACATGACCATGGGGATGCTGCAGTGGTTGTAAGTGTAAAAAACAGTCATAAGTCTTTTTTTTCCAGTGCCTTTGTAATTCAAACAGTCATTAAATGAACTATTGTAAATTGAGGACTACCAGTACTGTTATTTCTTCCTGAATGTTAAGAGTTCCAAATTGCAAGGCCAAGCTTCTAGATTAGAGATCCTAATAGATGAAGATTCTGTATTTTGCATATGAAATTTTGCGTAACTTCTGGTTCCTTCAGTTGCTTTGTGTCTTTGCCCAATATGTCTGTATGCAGTGCAAAATCATCAATGGCATTTGATAGTAAATATAGTGATACTGAAATTGGTTTTGCATGACTGTTATCAATAAGCAGGCATACACATGCACATCCGAGAAATATGACCTAATAGGTATTTTGTTTCAGTCATTAACAGTGATTCCAACCAAAGTTGCACTGTTTTATCATTCTATATATACATGGATCAATGTACATATGCAAAAAAGTATAATTTTGAGAGATTCTTTTGCAGGAGAGGCTGCAGGACAGATGAAAAGTATTTGGATCCAGCATTTCTGAAGATATTCTGGAGAATCCTGACAGGATTGTCTCCAACTATATTTGCCATATACACATGTTGCTTTTCATCCCATCTTTGTTTTTCTGGGGACCCAAGAGGACTTGGTGAGCATGAGGACATGGGAAGGAAGAAGAAAGTTAGAGTTGGGTTGTTGTTGTTGTTGTTAATTGCGAAGTCGTGTCCAACCCATCGCGACCCCATGGACAACATTCCTCCAGGTCTTCCTGTCCTCTACCATCTTCTGGAGTCCATTTAAATTCACACCTACTGCTTCAGTGACTCCATCCAGCTATCTCATTCTCTGTCGTCCCCTTCTTCTATTGCCCTCAATCTTTCCCAGCATTAGGCTCTTCTCCAGTGAATCCTTCCTTCTCATTAGGTGGCCAAAGTACTTGAGTTTCAACTTCAGGATCTGGCCTTCTAAAGAGCAGTCGGGGTTGATTTCTTCTAGGACTGACCGGTTTGAATGCCTTGCAGTCCAAGGGACTCGCAGGAGTCTTCTCCAGCACCATAGTTCAAAGGCCTCAATTCTTTTGCGCTCAGCCTTTCTTATGGTCCAACTTTCACAGCCATACATTGCAACTGGGAAAACCATGGCCTGGACTATACGCACTTTTGTTGGAGTTGGGTAGCAGTAAGCAAAAGAATAGTAATTGTGAGAAGTCAAGCATTAAGGTGATGGTTAACTGTGAAGAATGATTAGCAGGAAATAGCAAGATTAGAGAATTCAACAGAGGGAAGAAGAATCTGAAATGGAATGAGTGAGTCCAGGGAAATAATGCCACGCATGTACGAAAAACAACTGATGACATATAATTGGGCAAGAGTAGAGAAGGAGTAAGCTTGGAGATAAAGCATATGACTTCCTAACCCGGGGCTTCTAAACCCTAACAGCAGCAATTTCCATAATCCAAGAAATAAATGGAGACATTTATAGTACCCATTGTGCTTTCAGGAACCAAAGGGATTCCTGAGTCAAGCTTTCTGGATAACACCCATGGAAAATTACCAAGCACTGTGACATTATGACTAGGACCTTGGAGTCCTAATGGATAATTACTTAAATATGAGCCAGCAGTGTGAGGCAGCAGCCACTTTGGTTGTATAAATAGAGGCATAGAATCAAACTCACACGAAGTATTAATACCGCTTTATAAAGCCTTGGTAAGACCACACCTGGAATACGGCATCCAGTTTTGGTCACCATCTTACAAAAAAGATGTTGAGACTTTGGAAAAAGTGCAAAGAAGAGCAACTAAGATGATTAAAGGCCTGGAGACTAAAATATATGAAGAATGGTTCCAGGATTTGGGTTTGGTTGGTCTAGAGAAAAGAAGGACTAGGGATGATATGATAGCAGTATTCCAGTATTTAAGAGATTGCCACAAAGAGGAGGGAATCAACTTATTTACCAAAGCACCTATAAGCAGGACAAAAAAACAATGGATGTAAACTAATCAAGGACATAAACTAGAATTAAGGAAAAACTTCCTAACCCTGAAGACAATTAACGAGAGGTAGAGCTTGCTTTCAGAAGTTGTAGGTGCTTCATCACTGGAGGTTTTTAAGAAGAGACTGGAAAATCACTTGTCTGAAATTATATACTGTATGTTTTCCTGCTTGAGCAGGGGATTGGACTAGAAGGCCTCCAAGACCTCCCTTCCAGCTCTATTCTGATTGTTTGTTTTAGAAATATTGACATGAACAGAAAGAAGAAGCATATCTGTTCTTTGTCTGTAGCTGCTCTGTGTAAAGCTCCATTTTATTATTTTTATTTTATTTTTTTCTTTCTCTTCCATTGAAATAGCAGCATGGACACTAAAATGATGCTATGCTGTGCTTATTTTGACAAGGCAAATTGCTGGTGGAAGACTCCCATAAGACTATCACTGCTTTGTGATGGGTAATAGGTCAGAATTAACGCACCTTTTGTCTCTAAGCTCCTCCTAATAAGGAATTGGAAATTCAAGACTCTCACTCCCAGTTGCTATTTAGCTGAAGGAAAGGAAAAAACCTTTGTTTCATTTCCTGACTGTGCACCTTTTATTACCATAGAGACTTGTTTCTCGCTAGGCACTCTGGTGAATTTCATTATTAGTTGTTACCAATTTTATATGAGGCATCTGACCATTAAAAATTCCTTTGTAACATAGTACCAAGCACTTAATGGCACTTAAAGAAGCAAATGAAGTTGCGTTACAACACCCTAATCAGGAGGCCAGAAAAGCCCCAATCATCTGGAGGAGTTTGCTTCACTTAATAACGGTTATGATTTTATTTTAAAACAGCTAAACTGAAATATTGCTGAGGATGTTACACAAATCAAGGGCAGACGAAGAAATTAAAAAGTTGGGCCTTGCAGCTTAAAGCAGAGGCTTTCATTTAACCACAGAGAATCAAAATGTTTGGGAAAAGCAATAGCTTTACACAAAGAGTAAAATAAAATCCGATATGGAAAAGTTCTCAATTAAATTGAATTGAGATCCAGGTTGTACATTCAAGCATGTTTGTCAAGTATGTCCGTGGACCATATTTCTAGGGATCCTTTTGCTGCCATCTGAAATGAACTGAGTCTCTTGCATACTTGCCAGAGCACATATTTTAGGGGAATAGTCACTCTATTGTACTGATTCATAGGAAATCATCCAGAAAATGAAAATTGTGGATCCCATGCTTAGCTCTGAATATCCCTTTGTTGCTGGATTTAGCCAAGCAGAAGATGGCATTCTAGGAAGATGCTGCTAATATGAAAATCGTATTTATTTAAAGGCAGTATCATCAGAAACCATGATTTTTTGAGGGCAGGGAAATCTATGTACAAAATAAGTCTTCTGGAGAAAGAAAAAAACAAAGATAATTTAATCTTAATCTTAATATTCACAGCATTGCACTACAGGTACTCCTCGACCTACAGCCACAGTTGAGCTCAAATTTTCTATTGCTAAGCAAGGCAGTTGAGTTAAGTGAGTTTTGCCCCATTTTATGACCTTTCTTGCCAAGTTAAGCGAATCACTGCGGTTGTTAAGTTAGTAATACAGTTGTTAGATGAATCTAGCTTCCCCATTGACTTTGTTTGTCAGAAGGTCACAAAAGATGATCACGTGACACCATGACACTGCAAGTGTCGGAAGTGCATGCCAGTTGCCAAGCGTGCGAATTTTGATCGCAGGACCATGGGATGATGCAATGATTGTAAATGTGAAAAACAGTGATAAGTGACCTTTTTTTCAGTGCCGTTGTAACTTTGAATGGTCACTACACAAATAGTTGTAAGCTGAGGACTACCTGTACACAAGTAGTGACAGGGGAAGATGGCATAATGCCTGCCTGCCCTTTATTCCTTCTGCCTTTCTATTTAAAGCCATTTTTCCTCCTCCCTCTTTATGCCAATGGAAAGAAAATGAGCTACTCTTATTCCACAGGTGCTACAGATCTTCATCGCTTCTGACCTACTTCTGAGCACAGAAGACCATCTCCTTGTGAACTTGGATATCTTCCTATGTCAAACTATATTTGCTCTCAGCACAGATGTGTGTTAAGCAATATATGGCAATTAGTCTTAGTCATTGGGGAGGCAGCTTTGTTTAATATTAGAATAAATTTATTATGGCATAATCCAATGCATGATGCATAGTATGAAAAAAAAGGTGTATCCCTCTTTAGAAAAATCATCAAACTCTTTAACCATGCTATGGCTGTGGTATAAATTGCACAAGAATCTTGGAAGGTTTCCAAGAGCCAAGTGTGCAGAGTCATCAATGAACAATTGAATCTCTTTAAAGAACTTTTCCTTTCTTATGAATGAACAATGGGGGGGAGGGTTTGTGACTTAATTGAAGTCATATTGTTTACGAAGGGAGATTTACGGTATAGGTACTGATGTATACATAAGCGGAGATATGTGAAGGACCAGAAATGGATACAACCTTTTGATTTGTGTGCTTTGTGTTGGTTTTTTTCCCCCCATTTGATAAGTGATGTTTCTTATCTTATGCCATTTATCATTTCATTACATTACAGGCTTGAGCTTTTAGAACAATTTGCCAGTTTCTCTTTTGTGGCTCTGCATGACAATTTCACATGTCAGTTGTAAAACTGTGGCAGCCATCCAAGATCAGTTTATATACCAAGGAATAATTTTAGGGAGGGACCCTTTTTCACCAAAGATGGTGAAATGTATCTCCAATAAAAAGCAGATGGTGATTTCAGTCATATTAGTTTTCAAATACTTTCTCTCAGTCTGCCCTAAATGGTATCTAATTCAGTCCCCAAACAAAGCAAATGTTTTTTCCTGAATCATTTATACTGCTAAATCATTCATTGGTCTTTACATTTATTTGTTTGTTTGTTTGCTCATTCGTTCATTCATTCATTCATTCATTAATCCTTGTTTGGCTGCCTATCTCAAACGAGTGATTCCGGATGACAAACAATCGTAAAAGACAATAAAAATCAAATTACAATAACAATGCAAAAAGACAATTATTAAATGCCACCAGTGGTTCTCTGTGTGGATGCCGCTTCCAGAAGTCCATTCTGGGCCTGGGCAACCAAAAATTAGCTACCAGTTCTGCCGAACTGGTGTGAACTGGCTGAATCCCACCACTGAATGCCACTTTTTTGAAAGACACTGTTTAGCTTCCGGAAATCAGGAAATACTGAAAAATTATTTAAGCCACAGGATAATATATGGCTGGGAAGGAAAATATGAGGCTGGTTTATCTGCAGCCTGAAACCTTTATAAAGTAATCCAGCTATAGAAAGAGCAGTCTGCAAACTGATATTTCTTGACCCAATCAGGAAAACCTTGGTTCTAAAGACTTAGCCAATAAATCAAAAAATTATTGAATGGCTGTATCTATCGTCCTAGTTGCATGATAGAAACGTTGTTAGGCTGTTCCATAAAAAATAATATATGGAAGAAAAAAAAATTAAACAAAGAAAAAGATGAATATTATTTATCCAGGTCTCTCAGCATGGCTAAAATTATCAAATGCTATGGAAGTATAGTTGTGGCATATCAAAAACAAATGGGTTGTCACATCACCCCAATTGAAAAATAAGGACAGAGATTTTTTTTCTTGTCTTTTTTATTAATTTTGTTGAAGCATTGAAATCTGGGCATTTTGAACTTTGGAAATACAACAGTGTCAAGGGCAAAACGCCATCTTTTATCTCAGAATAATTTAGCAAATCTTTGGCTGAAGGTTGCTGATATCTCAACAGCAGTTTCTTAGAAAAAGAAAATCAGCGTACCCTATGTGTTTCAGTTGCAATGTGTTCCAACTTACATTTCAGGCATCCAAATTTTCAATCAAACCCTTGCATGCAAACTAACCTTGGTCCTGTTTTTTTCAAAGTGCTCTGCCAAAACAGCATTTGAATAGCATGATCAAAATAGTCCAACTTGGAGGCCAATCCCCAGTCTAGTTATAGAAGGAAGAAGGGAAACATTTTAAGCCATAGCAGCTGAATTCAGAAAGTATGACATGAACTCAGAAAATGGGAACTAACATTTGCCAGTGAAAACAAGCAAATAGTAATAGTAAACTAAAGACTGATCCACTCAATTCTTCAAGGGATGACATTCTCTGTCTGACTCTCTCTCTCTGTCTTCCTGTCTCGTCTGTCTGTCTGTCTCTGTCTCTGTCTCTGTCTCTGTCTCTGTCTGTCTGTCTCTCTCTCTCTCTCTGTCTGTCTCTCTTTCTCTCTCTCTTTGTATATGTGTGTGTGTGTGTGTGTGTGTGTGTTTGTGTGTCACAAGTGTATGTAGCTTGGCCTTCATTATAAGCCCTGTGCTATAAAAATCAGTGATGTATTCAACAAGTGAGCCTTTACAGCCCAGAGCTGCAAAATGTTAACAATATGAAATAAATGGATGTCAACTTTTCTTTCAAATGCTGATCTTCGCTGAGGGATGCAAATGTAATATTTTGACATGTTGAAATTAACAGTCACATCAATTGTTCACAGCCAATTTTTATATGAACGTGTGACACCCAATTTTTTTTTTAATTTGCAAATCCCTGAAGCAGATAAAATTAAAACTCTAAGGTTAAAATAAATAGAATAGTTCAATAACTCAGTACATAGTGAAGCAGGAGAGAAGGACTAGGTATGTACAGAAGGTATCCTTGACATACTTAGCATTTTATTATAGCCAGATAAATCAAATGGAAAACAATATAAATGCTTATACAAATACAGCTATAGGAAAAATATACAGGAGCCCCAATACCATATCAACCCAGTTCTTACCAGATCAAATTCCAACCACGTAAGGCTGATCGAACAATTAGTTTAAAATAATGAAGATTAGGAAGTGTTATCTTTGAAAGAAGTGACGCCTGCTTGTTTGGAACAAGAGGTCACAACACACAGAGTTAGTGTGGGTTGGTCTTGCCAGTGTTATAAATATTTGCTACATTGTGTGGCAGTGTGACCTTGTGTATTTATGAGGGCAATTCTGCACAGGGTTGCCAATTATCACAGCCTTTCTGGTTCCACCCAGTTCAGAAAACTTAGGAGTCCTACCATTTAAAACATCTACAAAACACCTGTAATTATGGTATTATTTGTTCATTTATTTATTTAATTTATTGGCTGTCCAACTCCAGTGGACTCTGAGAATATCTTTGAGGAAACAAAGGAAGAATGACAGCCAAAGCAGTTACCTGATGAAAAAATATATGAGCCAAAAGCAAAAATGGGATTTGAGAAAGCTTCCCTGATTTCACCATCTCTTGTTCTTTTAGGATAAAGGCAGGGAGAAGGGAAGTATTAATCAAATTTAGATAGCTGCTCATCTCATGAGAAGTGACTTGTTGCAAGATTCTGTTCCTGTAAACCTGTAATAAATAGCCTTAATATTCTTGAATTCAGTGTTTAAGTCTGGTCTATGTCATCACCTATCCTGAATTCATGGGACAGAGACACTTTCAAAACATATCATAAGGCTTCAAAGTTGCTTTTTCAAAAGGCAGCTGGACTGTTTTTTCCTCGAGGAAGACATTTCACTTCTCATCCAAGAAGCTTTACTGGTTCAGAAGCAAAACATCTTCCTCGGGGAAAAACAGTCCAGCTGCCTTTTGAAAAAGCAACTTTGAGACAACTACAGTATGACCTGGAGGGCTGAGACTCTCCACAGACATAAAGTCATGTGGCAATGACAATTGCAGAATGGAAACCAAGCCCTATTAAATCTCATTGGAACTATAGATTCACCCCAGCAAAATAATTTACAAATGCCATAGAATTATCAGCATTCCCATTTCCAAAAACAAACAACATTCTTCCCACTCCAATTCCTAAGTGACAGAACTATTGATCACCTAAGAAATCAGTATCCCAGAGTAGGGAAAGATGTCTGGCTCCCTTGCAACCCCAAGCCAAAGCAGCTATGGAAGGAAGTGTTCAATGGCTAGTTGAAAAAGGGACATATCTGCAGGAGCCTCATGTAGCCAGAGCTGGGCATCTGCCAGCATCATCACTGAACTGATTTTGATTATCCGCATGGCATGCTTTACAGTAGGAGAAAAAAGCTACCCCTTCACAGCAGAACAGCTTACTAAGTTGGCTTCCACAGTGAGCTGGGGATGAGACAGGATCTTTAAAATATTTATTGAGAAGTCATTATGCTATGGTAAATGGGATGCAGAGATGAGCCTTAAAACTAAGAGCCAACTTATAAGCATGGCATCTACCCCAATAATAGACTAAAATATTAATATAGTGGGTTGTTCAGTCAGTCACATGTTTAGTTTAGATTTGGCATTTTATCCACCTATCAAGTCCTTCTCAAGGAGCTGGGATAGGCCGATGTTGTTTGATGGTGTTAAAGGTATAAATACACAATGTAAGCTGTTGCAAGCAAAGCTGCTTTTTGCAATTTATAGATGGTGACTGTGTCAATGATGCCAATGTTGTTCAAGTGATGTTCCAGATGTTTTGGGATTGTTCTCAAGGCACTTTTTACTATTGGCACTTCCTCTGTTTTCTTTGTCACAGTCATTCTACTTCTATTTCTATGTCTTTGTATTTTGTGATTTTTTTTTCTCCAGTTCTTTCTCTTCAATTCTCCTGTCTCCATGTACTGCCACATCCACTATCTAGACCAGGGGTAGGCAACCTTGGCCCTTTTATGACTCGTGGACTTCAACTCCCAGAATTCCTGAGCCAGCATGGCTCAGCTTGGAAACTCTTCCTTCCCCCTCAACATGGCTGGCTCAGGAATTCTGGGAGTTGAAGTCCACGAGTCATAAAAGAGCCAAGGTTGCCTACCCCTGATCTAGACTTTTTGTCTTTTTTATCAACAATTAACTCTGGGGTTTTATGTGGCAGGTGCTTGTCTGTTTGAATTCTAAAATCCCCGATCACTTTTGCTTCTTCATTTTTATTATTGGGTATGTTTTGTAGTCCCACCAGTCCTTGATTACAGGCAAATGGTATTTTTTGCTGATACTATATTCCAATGCACCATTGTTGCTACTTTGTTATGTTGTTGTTCATATTAAAATTTATTGGTGGTCTAACTCCAGTGGACTTTAGATCTGGCTACTATTCTTATGAAATAAACAAATGAGAGAAAGCTTTGAAGATAATATTTATTTTCTATCTTCATTGATTCACTACAAAAAAAAATCATCCAGAAACCTCTTTTAACTGTATATTCAGAAAATGTAAAAGGTGATCCATACCAGAACTGCAAGGATACAGTTAGAGTGATTCTTTGCTTTAAATAGATGGTTGTGGGGAAAAAAATCTTGCTGTGTTAGAAAAAGCCACAGTCAGTTCAAGGAAGGCATGATGAAGATTTATCTCGAACGGCAATAAACTATCTTTTTACTGAATTTTAATCCAAGTTATGATCTAATGCCAATAATGTTCACTTCAAAAAAGCAAGAGCTAAATTATATTTTTAATTATGGCAATCTGCTTTCTTGTTTATACAGAAACTAATAACCCCCTCATTAATAAGAAATCCCATTGGGATTTCTGTACTTATTAGATATTTATTTTTGTACACTTCTTATACTAGTATACAGTGACAGAGGGAAGCATTTTAGACCAGAACTTCCAATATCCAGTTTCTGATTTTTATATTCTGTGTCCTAAGCTGGCTACTTTTTTTTTTTTTTTTTTTTTAGTAAATCAGGCATACAGATCATGTGAACTCAAAATGCCCTCTAGAATGGAGATTCTATCAACATTTGATCCCAAGGACTGAATAATGTCAGCTGACTTTAAAAACCACCTGGCAAATATCTGGACTGATTACTAGACATACCATATCTGAGTTGGAAAACACTACATAATCATAATGCAGCAATACAGAGAGAATTGCCTAGGTATTTTCCATGAATTGGTATATTTCTCTGGCATTTGCAACCAAGCTTCAGTATGCCCACAGAACTAAACAGGTCTTTGTTTTTCTCTTTCAACTGTTTATCTCTTTCAATTTCTATTTCAATTATCATTTGCCTATGACATAACCGGACTCAGCATCTGAGAATTTGAGCAAAATTTTAGTTCTGATTAGTTCTGCTTGGAGATATAGTATTGGAAGAATACTACCTACATCAGATTGATTTTAAAAATCTGCTGCGTATTTGTCCATCTGTTAAAAATGCTTCGTAATAACTGAAAGCAAACAGAATTTAATTTTTAAAAGGCTTTTTTGCCATTTTTACAAATCATTTTTACATGCAAATCAGGGATAAACAAAAGTCCATGGTTTGGTCAGAGAACATTCAGTGTTCCCTGAAACAGTCTGTTGTTGTTTTTTTTCTGGAAATGTGCAGATCCAGCCACCCTGGAGGAGGGGGGGGGCTGTCATTTATTAAATCTCATGAATCATTTCATGGGCTTCAAGAATCAGCTCTGGAAAAGAAAGGAAACATTCCCCGGCCCTACCTCTAATGGCTTCATAATTCACACATTATGGTAGAAAATAAGGCATCATTATGGGATTAAATCAACACAAAGGACGTCAATTGTAATCCAAATCTGAATAGCTGAAGGAACAAGGCTAGAATGAGAAAGCATTATGAAAAGGGCAATGCTTATGGTAGCTGGGTGAAAACTCACAAAGGGTACCTTTCCCAGCCCTCTAGGACAGAGGTCCTATAATTCTGGAGATGTTACCAGAAAAGCCATTTTCTCCTTGATTTTCATCTGAGCTGAATGGAGAAGCCATGTCGGTTATAGCAATCCCTGGCTTCAGAAGCTATCTATAGTGTTTGCCAACTCTAAAGCCAATTAAGAAACCGTGCAACTAAAATATACATTTCTACTTTCTCAACTAAGCTAACTGTTGTCCTCGGCTAATGAAGATGCATGCATATTCATGACTCCAATGAGATGCAAAGATATGAGAGGCGAATCCCACGGAAGTGCCCACATACTTTTTCATACCCACGTTGATGTCAACATATCAAAAGCATAGCTACCCGGAGCAACTTGCTTCATTAAAATGTCCTTGGTTAAACAACCTAATTCATTTGTGTCATTATGTTTTGCCAAATGGAATCATGACCTCAGCCGTGCGGAGGAGAACGGCACCTGAAGATAAACCCATGGCCAATGGCACTATTAAAAATGACAAGGTGAGTACAAGCCGGGTCTAATAGTGAGAGACTTAACTTTTTTTAAAAAGATGTTCAACCAAACATTTTAAAAGGTTTCATTTGTATTAGGTTTAGAAAGCACTCCCGGGGCAGGCTTAAGTAACTATGCCATTAGGCACAGAGCTGCAAATTGCCTATTAAGCCTGACTGAAACTGTAAAATTGCTTTTCACAATGCAAATTAATGTAAATAAGAACAATTGGTTACACATATCACAGATGATCAAACTGTCGACAGATGACGCAGTCTGCTTCCTCCCCTGGAATTAACATGGTTTTAAAGCTATATTTAGCTTAGAGTGTATCCTGGGTATCCTTATTATCAGTTCTTCCCAAAATATTATGAACTGCCAAATCCATGGAGTAAACAGTATTTAGGGGAATGAGGGTCTCTGACAGATTTCAAATGCCTTTTTCATTGTTTAATTTTTATTTTTAATATCATGGTTTGTTTGCTGTAATTGAAGTCCAAGAGAAGCCCAGCAGGAATATTTGAAATAGACAAACTCTGGAATGCTCCATACAAATAGTTGAATCTTAAATAGTTAGATTCAATCAACGATCAAAGTCCCACTATACAGGTTGTCTCTGTTCCTATATCGCAAGAGCTTTAGCTTTACATGAGTTTTAAAAAGTCATTCTTCTAAGATATATCACAGTGGAAAGTGCAGTCCATCTACCGTATGCAAACACGTCTAGACAGAACTGAGCCATCACCGATTTGACAGACAGAGTTTATATGTTGCTGCCTACTGAACTGGCCTTTCATGAATTCTGATATCTTGACAATCAAATGTAAGCATTGCAGTCATCTGAGAAAAATGCTTATCATTTCATTCTTTTGATGGTGCCATGGCATTTGGAGACCAACAGGCATGCTAGGCTGCCTGGACCTGGGAAAGAGGTTCACCAGCTGAGACAAAGCAAATGAGGCATGACAAGATCTTTGTATAGCCTACTTAAGAAATTTCAGCAGCCAGGGGATTTGGGAAAGAAAGCATGAAAGCAGATAACACATCGGTGCTGGGCAAGAACGAATCATTTATCATATACTCCATTATGTTTAATCTTAAGCGCTCAATGATGAAGTTTCAGTCTCCAACAAATAGCACCCAGGAGAGGCATTGAAGACAGCTATCAGACATATGTGAACAGCAGACAAAGAACCAGCAGAGTAATCTTATGCATGAATTAAATTTTATTGTTAGGATAAGATTGCTCTTCAACTCCCTAGAGTCTAGAGGTCCTGCAAAATTCTAGCGATGATGGTGGAATCAGGTTTTTCTTGCTCCTTTCTTCTATTTTCCAAAATGGAATTTTTAAAGCCTCTCATTAAATAAGCTGAACCTGTCATGATTTAAACAACAGGAAAGTAATGGAAAGATGATTTTTATGGTTATATGGAAAAAAAGTACAGAGCCAAAATGTTTGGCAATGTACTTCTTATTAATCCCTCTCTTTCACAGTGTGAAGAGCTACAAAAAAAAAAAAAAAACACTTAAGAAGAGGAGGAAGAAGGAAAAGTTCTTTATATATTCCCATAAACTGGTATACTATAAATGGGCATCCAGCCTAACAGTTTCTTTCAATCTTAAAATTATGGCCCTCAATGACCGCTTGGCTTTTTCTGAAGCCAATTAGATGTAAAATAACAAGAAAAATATAGCAAGGCAGTAAACTGTGTGGGGGGCCATTTGGTTGATACCTGGAGGAATATTTTTATACAAAGCAGCACTTTTTGTTTTATTTAATATTTTAGGGACTACACAAAAATATTTTAAAGTACACATTGGGCTACAGTTGTTACATTCAGGAACAAAATAAAGAAGCCATGCAGGTAAAGTGACATCACCATGAATATAGCAGCTTCAAGGATGGTAAAATCATGTCATCCTTTGCCAACTATTCTATGAACTTAATCTTTTGTTGGACAAACTACATTATAAAGTCACTGCTGAGATGAGATGTTAATAAGTCGGCCACTAATCTGGAATGGAAAGGGAGGTATTCTAATACCCAACACTACAGTACTATGTGGACTCCATAGCTTCTCACAAAAGTGGAAATATAAGGTAGCAATTCCTAATTGATTATAGTACCATGTGATGATTATTGTGATCATCATGACCATCACATTTCACCATCCCAGGATATATTTAAATGTTGAAAATGCATATCATGATGCATATCATTTTTTTTCCAGCATGTAAAGTGCAAGAGTCATTTTTATCCAGCATGTAAGGTGGCCAAATGCACAAACTTTAAAAGATTAAAACCAAATAACAATAAATGGTATAAAAGATGTAACAACTGAACACAGCTTTCTTAGCCCATTCATGATTTATGGATGAGCTGATACCCTAGAATTTTCTTCCACTTAGAATGGTTTACCATTCTATTTTACTGTGAAACAAGCTGCTTCAGCCAGGCCACTAAACCTTAGCGGTATCATTAAAAGCCAATGATTTGAACTTTTTCTTGCACTCTCTTGAGATTACAATTCCCAATTTGAATTCTTTTTGTAAATTCTTCCAGAGGAAATAATTTGAGCTACTAAACCTGATAGGGCTTCTCTGCTGTTGTATAGATGGCTTGGAATTCCAGAGCTGAATCCAGAGATATTTCATTGGAAGACATTCTGGAAGTGGAACCTTGTTCACCAAGGAACAGAAGACTTTCCACATCTTAAGATAGGATGCACTACCTTAACACATGGGATGTACAATTTTTGCTTTGGGACTTGTTCTTAAAGAAAAATGGGATTTAAAATCATAAAGAAATAAGACACCATTGTCCTTCTGTATGAGCATGCAAACGTAACAATGGTGGACATAATAAAAAAAGACAATTTACATTAAAATTATACATTTGTTCTGATAATGCTACTATTTATAGTGATAATATTTACCTTTGATTGTAACAGAATATTTATTAATAATCTGTCAAAGGGGGATAACTATTTAAGCCTATCAAAATCTTCCCCTAACCTGGCTCTCTCCAGAAAATCTGGAGATAGAACTCTGATTTTTCTCCCAGTATATTGGCTGGAAAATTTGGAAGGAATAATTACAGTATATCTAGAAGAATAAGATGGGCCTTTTCTATTGCTGCACCTGCCCTTTGGAACAATATCCTCCCAAATATCCATATAATCCTGAGCCTGATGAAGAATCTTGAAGAACTGGTTATGTGAACTCACTATTGAGTCTGAATTATCTGTTATTCATTTTGGGGGGGGGGCTTGTCCCAAGCATTGTTTATATTGTTGATTTTAACCTGTGTAATTGCAAAAACACATTAGACTTTTATACTGTCTGTCTCCTAGTGCTTTAAAGCATTCTCTGGGTGGTTTACAATGTCAGTATATTGCCCCCAACAATCTGGGTTTTACTGATCTGGGAAAGATGGAAAACTGAGTCTACCTTGAGCCTCCATCAGGATCAAACTCCAAGCTGTGGGCAGATTGCAATACTGCATTCTAACCACTGCACCACCAGGGCTCAGTGCATCTCTGTAAGCTATTTAAATCAGAATAGAATAGAATACAAAGAGTGGAGTGGAGTGGAGTGGAGTGGAGTGGAGTGGAGGAGAGAATAGAATAGAATAGAATAGAATGGAATAGAATAGAATAGAATAGAATAGAATAGAATAGAATAGAATAGAATAGAATAGAATAGAATAGAATAGAATAGAATAGAGAAGACCCATGAGTGAGATTTCAATCAACTCTTCCGTCCCACATCCCACACCCAGTTTTATAATTATTGTGATAATTAAATTTTGTGTGCCCCATTCCTGATCGAAAAACAATTTTCCATGATTAAACACTATCTAGACAGGATTACTGTAATTCATATCTCACAGTTCTGCCAATGTCATCATTAAAGAAAGGCATTTGCTTCTGAATATAACCGCGGCAGCAAGTTGAGTGATCTTTGGCTTCTTTTGAAATGAGCACACATTACAATGGCCATCAAGGCTTTTTGCTGAGAAAAGACTATAAACCTTCCTTTCAGAATTACAAGCCTGTAATGGCTGGGGGATTGATTATTTCAGGCAACTTTTTTTTTAATACAATTTCACTAGCAGTCCAGTAGGTGACTTTATCAGAAGCTTAGGACCATTAAGTCTGAATGATATCGTACAGAGGAAGAGGGGGATTAGAGTGTTCTGTGCAAAGATCAATAACTATAATGTTGACCTATTTATTTTTCTCTATTCTCTATAGAATTATTTCATTGGCAATACAGTGTTAATATGTTTATACCTTTTCCTTTCTCCAGCATGATTGGATGGAGAACCCACAGATGGGTTGTCTTAATCTATCTGCTCCAATTGGACTAAGTCTGAAATTGGTAACGCCCCCTCTGTGCCAAGTGCACCCCAGTTTTAGACTTAGTCTCTTTGCTCTAAGACGCGTTTTGTCTTTGCTCCTGGAGCAGAAGACTGTTTAATTCTATTTAATCACTTAGCTCAGGCTATTATTATTTGTTATTTTTATTATTGATTCAGAATCGATTATATCTAGAAGAAAGATCAATCACCCCAGTCTGAAGCCTATTCAGGCTCACAGACTCACAATCCTCTCCCTCTGGGGGGGGGGAAACTTTCCCCTTCTTTATTTTCCCTCAGTTAGGGACAGCAAGATCAAACCTTTGATTTAAGTCGTTTTCACCAAGACGCTGCTCTGACGACCTTCCGACTGCCAGCTGATCGTCGGAGGCCACGGACACCAGACTCCGACGGCCGGCACCTCGAGAAGCAAGAGTAAGCTACCAATCGCACTGAAGGCTCCGCAATGTCGTCAAGCCTCGTCAAGCCCGGAGGGAGCCTTCCCAGGTCCCTCGGCCCCAGCTGAGAACAGCAGGTGAGAATTTGGGCGCGGCCCAATCTTCGGAGCCGGGAAGGCCTATCAGGCCTTGGACGATCTCAGCGCTTTTCCAATCGGCCCAATCACATGCCACCAGCTGTTTTAGGAGCCCAGGCGATTCACCCAAACGAGGGCTCGTTGCAGCTTACGCCCTAGGCCTCAAGGCCTTCTCCCAACGGCCGTTTTTTAGGGTGCAAAATTGACGGCCGCCTTTGAATTGCCTCCCGGCGGCCATTTGGGGTGTGGCTGAAGCCCCCGGCGGCCATTTTGTATGTGGCTGAAGCCCTCGGTGGCCATTTTGGGTGTGGCTAAAGCCCCCAGTGGCCATTTTGTATGTGGCTGAAGCCTCGGCGGCCATTTTGTGAGTGGTGGAAGTCACTGGCGGTCATTTTGTGTGGGACTGAAGCCTCGGCGGCCATTTTGTATGTGGCTGAAGCCCTCGGTGGCCATTTTGTGTGTGGCTGAAGCCCCCGGAGGCCCTTTTTGTGCGTGGCTAAAGCCCTCGTGGCCATTTTGTGTGTGGCTGGGGCCCAGACTGCCTGGAACTTTCTCCTGAAGGCAGTATTCGATCATCGGTGGCCAGCTCTTCGAGAGAGCAGTTTCGACCGGGGAGGGCCTGATCGATCCCAAGTGATCGGGGTGCCCATCAATTCCCCGCCCTCCCCCCTCTTGGGCTGAATTATCTCTGTAGACTCCCTTGGTGAAGTACAGCGCCGAGGGGGGGCGTTTTGCCAAGGTTGAGACCAGAGCAACTCATCATGGCAGAGAGAGGCAGCGAGCCGGCCAAGAGGAGTCACCAATCAGAGGCAAGTGGAAAGAGCACCACCAAGCGAGCCCGGCCAAGCAGGGAGCCACAGAGGGGGGAAGGGTGCCAAAGACTGAGAGCGGTCTCCCCAAATCTGACAGGCATGATGGCAAGGTCTATTTTTGAGCCTCTTTCTTCACATGCCTCAGCCCCAGGGGCTTGGTCTCCCCCCAGGGGAATCCCCGAGTCAGATTCAAACCTAAGAGTGGCTGCAGGGAGGGGTATAACCGGTCAGGACACCTCAGGGCCCCAGGCAACATTCACCCCCACTGCAGCAGGACTTCGCCCTCCTGAAAACCAGGCCCTGAACCCGAACCTCCTCCAGTCCATGATAGCCCAGGCGGTGGCTCAATTTATGGCCTCCAACACCCCACAGCCACCCCCCCAGGCCACACATCATTCACAATCTCCGGATTGGATGGATGATCCCACATCGGAATTGGAATCTACAGGAGCTGAACAATCTGGCCTGATTTTGTCTGATGACGAGGGCATCGCCCCATCCGAACCCACCCCTCCTGTCGGTCTCTTTGACCATGCCTTCTTCAATTCCCTGCTACTCAAGGCCTGCACTACTGCAAACCTTGCCCAAGAACAGGAGACCCCACCAACATCCCAGGGTCCCCATGCCATATACACTGAGCCCTCTGTCTCTCAGAATCATATTCCCTCCCCTTTTTCTAAATATAGTCCAGAAACAATGGGAGAACCTAGGATCCCCCTTAAGCCCTGGTGCGGTAGAGAGAACATTGTTCAATGTTGCTCCTTCCCTGACCTCCCTTTTGGAGGTTCCTGAGATTGATGAGCCCTTGAATTCATTGTTTCCCAAGTCCAACATCCCTGGGGACATAAATGAGGCACTAAGGGCAGAGGACAAGAAGATCGAGTCCGCCCTACGCAGGTCCCACCAGGCATCAGCCTGGGCAACGAGGGCGGCAACCTCCATGGCCTTTTTTGCCAGGGCTTCGGTCCTGTGGTTACGGGAGCTCCAGGACATGATCCTCTGGACCAGCTCAGAGCCCACCAGAATCTGGGAAAGTTGGTGGCCACGTCCCAGTATCTAGCCGATGCCTCCTTACACACGGCCAGATACACTGCCCAGACCATCGCGGCAGACATTTCAGCACGAAGGCTCCTTTGGCTCAGAAACTGGTGAGCAGACACCAAGGCCAAGTGGCGTCTGGCATCTAAACCTTACACAGGTGGACATCTCTTCGGTAAGGCGCTAGAGCCATACCTAACCGAAGGTAAGGATAAACGCAAGACCTTGGTTAATACATCAAGGAGGGGAGATAGACGCTGGGGGAACTTGTCGCAGAGTAACTACAGAAGGCAGCCCTTTCGGCCAGCGCCATCCTGGGACTGGGCCCAGGCTCCTCGCCCTTCCTTTCAGAGACAGGAACGACAACAAGATCGTTCAGCATACAGAGACAGATCACAGTTCCAGACCAAGCGGTCCTTTCGAGGCGCAGGGAGCCGCTCCTTCAAGCGAGGCAAGTGAACCTGCAGCCTCACCTCCCATAGGAGGCCGGCTGGCCCTCTATTCCAGCATTTGGGCGGCCACTACTACGGATGCATGGGTGTTAGACACCGTCTCCCAAGGTCTGAGACTAGAATTTTGTTCCCATCCACCTGACAGATTCCGCTCTGGTCCTATTTCAACAAACAGGACCAGAGCTGAACTTATGTCAGAGGCAATAGCCCACTTATGGGGCAAATACAAGCAATTGAACCAGTTCCACAAGAACAAGAAGGACGAGGGTTTTACTCAAACCTCTTCATCATTTCCAAGACTTCAGGGGGCTGGAGGGCGATCTTGGACTTAAAAGGTCTAAACCTCTACTTGAAGTATAAAAAATTTAAGATGCAATCACTTCAATCAATCCTGGCTGGCGTCAGGCAAGGTGACTTTCTTACCTCAATAGACCTGACTGAGGCATATTTGCATATCCCCATTTTTCCTGGACACCGCAAATTCCTCAGATTCAGTTATGCCCGACGCCACTACCAGTACAGAGCCCTTCCATTTGGCCTCTCATCTGCACCGAGAGTATTTACAAAGGTACTGGCAGTGATCGCAGCCCACCTTAAACAAATTCCCATCAGAGTTCAATGCTATTTAGATGACATTCTAATTCAGTCATCATCATGGCAAAGTGCCCAAGCAGACCTCACCCTAGCCATCAAGGTTTTGCAGGAGCACTGGTTTTCTGTTAATTTCCAGAAAAGTCATACTGTACCAACAACTCGGCTCCTCCATTTGGGCGCAGTTATAGACACAGATAACTGCTCGGTCTACCTATCTCAGGACCGACGGAACTCTATCCAGACTCTTGTACGTCGGATCCGAAGGGACAGAGTAGTCACATTGGCATCCCTTTCACAGCTACTAGGGAAGATGGTGTCCTGCGTGCAAATTGTGCCATGGGCACGTCTCCATGCCAGAGAATTACAGTGGCTTCTCCTTCCATTTCAGAGACTTCATACCAGCACATCCTACCAGAAGGTCCGAGTTCCACAGTCGGTATTGAACTCCCTTCGTTGGTGGGACTCTCCGGCACTGTCATGGGGAGCAGAATTCAAAGAACCAGACAGGATCACCATCACCACAGACGCAAGCCTATTTGGGTGGGGGGCACACCTCCACACACACTGGGCCCAAGGTCAGTGGTCCAGGAAAGATCTAAAGAACAATATAAACTGGCTGGAACTAAGAGCCATACACATGGCCCTAAAGAGATTCAGCAGCTTAGTACAGGGACAGCACGTCCTGGTCTTAACCGACAACATCACAGCCAAGGCCCATATCAACAGACAGGGGGGAACAAGGTCCAAGCCTCTCATGCAGGAGGCCAGATTGCTGGGGTCTTGGGCGGAACTGAATCTTGCCTCCATCAGGGCGGAGCACATATCCGGAGTGGCCAACCAGCAGGCGGACTCACTGAGCAGAGCCACCGTGGACCATTCCGAATGGCAGCTGGATCCGAAGATCTTCAGAGAGATCGTGGACAGGTTTGGTTCCCCAACCCTAGATCTGTTTGCCTCCCCAGCCAACTCACAGCTTCCCAGATTCCTTTCCAGGTTCCCGTCTCCATCAGCGGAAGGAACAGATGCACTCCGCAGTCCCTGGCCCAGGGAACTGCTCTATGCCTTTCCTCCCCTGCCCCTTCTACCTGCCACGATCAGGAAGATCCTTCGCGAACAAGCAGAGGTCCTCCTGGTCACCCCGCATTGGCCAAGACGATCTTGGTTCGCCGACCTGATGGAGCTCTCCGCATCCCCTCCATGGAGGATTCCAGCCAATCGGATCTCCCTCATTCAGGGGGAGTTACATCATCCGGACCCTCAATGGCTCCAATTAGCCATCTGGCACTTGAGAGGCAGGCCTTAGGCCTAGACTCATATTCGTCAAGGGTCATAGCCATGATCCAGCAATCCAGGCAACCCTCAACGAATAGAATATACGATGCCACGTGGAAAAGCTTCTGTAATTGGTGTTTAGCTCACAAAATTGAACCCTTACAGGCTGCAGTGCCAGTTATCTTGGAGTTCCTGATGGATGGTCTGGACAAAGGGCTTTCTGCAAGCACCATCCGTAGGCAGGTAGCAGCACTTGCCACGGTTATTTCCTGTGGCAAGGAATCCTTAACACAGCACCCTATGATACGCTCCTTCCTAAAGGGAGCTAACAATGCCAGACCACCAACGGTACATAGATATCCCTCCTGGGACCTTCATCAGGTTCTACAGGCTCTTGACTCACCACCCTTTGAACCTATTGACACTTGTTTGCTCAAACAATTATCAATGAAGGTAGCATTTCTGGTTGCTGTAACTTCAGCCAGAAGAATCTCTGAGCTGGCTGCCCTGTCAGTAAGAAAGGACCTGTGTATCTTCCATAGGGACAGGGTTACTCTCAGGTTAGATCCCTCTTTCGTGCCCAAGTTCAACTCCTTGTATCATAGATCCCAGGACATAGTTTTGCCGGACTTCTGTCCGAATCCATCTAATGACATAGAGGCTCAGTGGAACAGATTGGATGTTCGCAGGGCCTTATATTGCTATATACAGAGGACCTCATCCTTCCGCAAGACTGAGGCTCTGTTTGTGTCATTTCACCTGTTGTCGTTAGGGCAGAAGGTTTCCTCACCCACTGTAGGCAGGTGGATTAGAGCTTGCATTTCTCTGGCATACCAGACTCAGTCACTACAAGCTCCCAGCCATATCACGGCCCATTCCACCAGGGGCGCAGCCACCACAGCAGCCTGGTCTACCCAGGCATCCATAGAGGAAGTTTGTAGGGCAGCAACATGGGCATCGCCCTCCTCCTTTGTCCGTCACTACAAGATGGATATATACGCATCTTCTACGGCTTCATTTGGCCGCAGGGTACTAGAACACGCATTAACATTGGATGGGACCCAGGCCCAATCTAATTTCCCACCCTAGGGACACAGGGCTTTGGTATGTCCCATCCGTGGATTCTCCATCCAATCATGCTGGAGAAAGGGGCGTTGTCTTACCTGAACGCCTTTTCTCAGCATGATGATGGAGAATCCACTCCCTCCCATTAGGTCAGTTGGCCTGGTTCCCATTTTTTCAGACGCGGCGGACTAAAGTCTGGGTATCGCCTTAGTCTAAAACTAGGGTGCACTTGGCACAGAGGGGGCGTTACCAATTTCAGACTTAGTCCAATTGGAGCAGATAGATTAAGACAACCCATCTGTGGATTCTCCATCATCATGCTGAGAAAAGGCGTTCAGGTAAGACAACGCCCCTTTCTATTCATTTGGATTCCAAAAACATTTTTATTTTTTTTAAAAAAAAAAAATCCAAACTTCTCATTCATGTTCTTTATAAACAATGCTTTCTATTATAATATTTCATCAGATTAACTCCAATTGTAAATCCACAATACAATTAGTCCATATATTCCTTGGATACCATCTAGCTGCATGTTAAAATATACCCTGATTCCCACAGGGAAACTAATTGTATAATTAAATGGGATAAAATTATAATTTTTGGTAAAACATTGAAAACACATAGCCCTATATTCCATCTCATCATGACTAAGAGAAAGAAAAGCCTGAAGCTTTACTACTGATCACCACCATTATCACTCGAAATCCTACCATCAAACACTGCACAATTTTTTTAAAAAAAAAATGTGATTATGTGGTGATTGGCAGATATTTTTTTACAAGTTTGTAGATCATTATCAGGAATATATTATGTAAGAATACCTTTAAAATACCCTGGATTCACTTTGTCAACCTTCTTGGTTTGATGTAATGGAATGTGAGAATGACCTTGGGAGACCGAAGGAGGTGTCACAATCTTGACAATGGTCAGATAAGAGATATCTCAGCCCACAGAAAAAAGGGGCAGGGGAAATCATTCCAGAAGGAGTCTCCCTAGTTCTCTGGAAAGTGAAGGCAAGGGGGAGGGAATTGCTTTCAGATTTGCAAGATTCAGTTTCTATAACCTTACAATAAAGATAATATTAGTACTCAAGGCTTTAGTTTCTTGTCTGGACTACCTTGAAGGGCTGATTCTTACTCAGATAAGCTAAAATGGGAACGAATCAAGTGACAAGTGAGATACATATAGCAGTTTTTGAAGGTCTCCAAAGGTTTTGTGGGAAAATGACAGTCCTTGATCTTATAGGTTTTACTGGATGTCTACACAATGCTGGTTACAAAGTTACTTTTACAACATTCAGTGCCATACTGTAGATACAACTTTGTATATCAATGTATATTTGGTCATCTCCACAATGAGACTTTTTCATTTGTATTCTAATGATCACTTATCCTGTTTCATCATCCAGAGTCCTGTTTCATCTCCCAAACCAAGATGAACCCAGATTTTACATACAGAATAATTCTGTAAATGACCCATTCTTTTTGTCTGTTCCATTGATCAAATGGTTACTTGATGTTGATACTGACTTCAGCCTATACCAAAATTTCCCCCTACTTTCTAAGGTGAAATCTAAATCAAGGTTGTGCCATCCTATCTGTTGGATTTTGAGACACCTTTACTGGGCCAGTTTCAGCATGAATGTTGAGGTCTCATAGGCAATTACAGTCCAGTGCCTCAGGCAGGAAGGTTAGCAGAAGTGTGCATAGAAACTAGCAACATCCAAAGTCTGTCTCATTGATTCAGTACCATGCCTGGTCAATTTGGAGAGATTTTTTTTTAGTGATTAAGATGGAATTTCTATTTACCACAGTGTTGTCCATGTGTCCAATCAAGGTTGATATTGCACTGAAATACAGGGTGGCCAGAGTGAGAACAATTATGTATCATACCAGTACCTCCAGCCTGGCTTCAGTAAAATGTATCAGATCAAGTCCTTCACCCATAATCAAACTTTGGATTAAACCTTATTATGAACCTACCTGATATTTAGAAGCTAAATCATTAAGCACCTGGAGACATATGCAGTGATGACTTACAGCCATCTCTGTGTAATGGCTTTTGAATATCTTCTCTCAATCTCCCTCCCTTCCTGAGTGCCAATTACCTGAATTGATATGCTGCCAATCTCTTCCAACCTGTCAACCATGGAGGAGGAAGACATAAGAAGCTTTATTGGTATTAAATAGGTCGCTGTCATAATTGGTGCTTCACCAAGTATCCTTTCTTACCTATCCATCTGGCCCTAAAGGTGAATCACAGATGACTTTGAGATTCTGGTTTTCTACTAATTGTAAAAGATTTTTTTTAAAAAAATGCCAGCATTAATCTATGTTCTTAAGTGACTGATATTTTAAGACTTTCAAAAATAGGCAACTCAGTTCAAGTAAACCTCTGGAAAGAAATTTTATAATAAGATGATAAGAACTTTGACATACTTACTATATATGCTTTATGTCAGCTGCACCATTAAAGGGTAATTTTATGTTAATGAACTAGATTCAAAGCCCTATCTAACTTTAATAGCTAACAGGTTTTTTTTTTTTAAGAAAAAAAAAATCAGTTAATAATAAAATTGTGAGTGCAAAAAACTGTCTGAGTATTGTACATTCTAATAATACTAAATATAAGTGTATAAATATATATTCAGAAGAAAAACCTGAACTCATCTAATTATAATTAGTATTCCATATATTCATGATAGGGATGACTTATTCTTATACATAAACTTTCATACCATATAAATAAAACTATCCCATATTACTTAATAAAAACTATCCCATTTTTAAGAGAAATCTCAAAATGAGTTCAGCTCAAAAATAATATATAAAAATATGCATAAATGCAAGTCTTTGTTCAGCATGGCATATACTCAATCAATAAGAACTGTTGTTAGAAACATAACAGATAAAATCTCATTTGTGATTCTGGATATGCTATTGATTTTATGTCCTTGTAATTACTATGGAAGGTGTATGGATGCGTACTCAGAAATCAACCCCCACTGAATTCTATGGGACTTACTCCAGGAAAGTTTTATTGTATTGCAACCTAATATTTCTCTATCTATCCTGCTCTCTTTGGACTTGACTAAAAATAAGTCAAAATAAAATGGTAGTATTTTTCTCTGCAACCACGTTTGTGATGTTGCTTTCTATTTCCAGCTTTCATGAAGAGGCAGGTAAGATTGAAATTCCTGGGATCATTCTCCTGAATTCCTGCCACTTGGTTTTGAAGCATTCTGGAACAAAGGGAAATTGTTTAGTCTAACTCAGACATGTCAAACTTGTGATGTCACATGATGCCGCGCAACGTATAGGGACAGTTTTGCCATTTCCGGCAATGGGATGGGCATGGCTTCCAGATGACGTGTCCAGCCCGCGGGCTGGCAGTTTGACACCCCTGGTCTAACTGTTGCTTTCTTGCTTTTTGTAATCAACTTTTGCACCAGAGAAATTTCATGCAAGTGTGCATGTACATGTACATGGATGGGATATACTAAAGGAGGGAATAAGGGAGTGTACAGGAATGATTGATGTCTTTCTTATGATGTAATGGCTTTGTTGTCTGATTTTCATTGGCTAACGAAGTTTATAAAGTTTATAAAACAATGCTACCAATTTCCTAATGCGTGGCACTTCTGGACGTAACTCTGCCAGCATTCCAGATTGTTGGCCACCCAGCTGCTTAATTTGATCAAATAAAGTGCTGCTTGATCAAGAAGTCTCCACTTGGGTTTTCTGATTAGATTGATATGGTATCTCAAGTTCAAGTAAGGGACTGGGACCTTACATTTCCATGGAACTTCCTGCTAAAGAAACCCAGGTTCAAGCCTCTATTTGATCATTGTCAAGTAAATTGGAGCTAATTCAATATATTGAATTTAATATTTGGGGCCAATTTAAAATAGGGCTTTCATATTAAGATGGTCACCACATGGAAGCAGAGACAGACTTTTTTGTATTTCTTTGCTGCCTTCTAGTGATTATCTGATTTTTTGCAGACAAGAATAGGAATTAATAAGCTATTTCTCACAATGAAGGGTTGTAACTACCTGTAGTGGTGAGGTCTCCTTGGGATCTGTCCTACATCAGGTAGAAATGTTCTCGAATTGGATGATATTATGGTAGTCCTTTATTAATAACCACAATTGTGACTGGCAGCTCTGTCTTTAGGTGAAATGATCACCATAACTGTGCTTTCCTTTTCCCCATTCCTCACCCTTTGGAATGCTCAGCCTGGTGCTGGGTTCATTAGCAAGAAGGGAAATAATATCTGTATTTACATTTGTTAGAAAGGATGGGACTACAAAAAAGTTAGCAGGCACACAATGTAGAATGTACATCAAGAGGCACATGCTCAGTGCTGGGAGCTGCAAGCATGCTATGCAACAGCTTGGTAAATTCCCCGTTATCTGTCTGTTTAGTCTCTTGTAACCCCTTCTTTCCCAGTCTCTCTGCTCTGTGAGGTGGGAAAAAAACAACAAAGCAATTTCTATAGCCAATCTCTCCTGTGTCTGAAGCACTCCCCCCCCATTTAATTCTGTTTCATTCATGTTCTAAACCTATTGTATCACATTAATCTGTAATATTTGTTAGTTGTTTATGGGTGTTGATTTGTCTATGTTTTTCTTCCACACTACAACAAAACCTTTAAGCTCAGTATATATTTACTGAAGACTACCGCCTGTTTACAAACAAAGCCAACAGATGAATAAAACAATGCTGGTTCAGACCTTTGGCAATGTTTTTGGGTTTATAAATCCAATAGCTTGTACTGTAGTTTCATACTCCTCTTCCTTTCATTTGTAATTATGTTTGTTTCTGGTGACCCATTTGAAGGGGAAAGAACCAGACATCTTGCCAATATTCTATTATTTTCATATAAAAGTTTTTAAAAAGTTGGGGAGGGGAGGACTCCCTACCCGAGTCAGCCAAATCCTGAATCAAATCCAACTACTCTGCACCAGTTCTGCGTTTCCATGAAGCAGAACAGCATTCCTCCAAAGCAATCCAAATTGAGTTGGCAATATGATGAGACTCCTTGGGCGAGCAATTTGAGGTATCTAAACATTACTGGATGGACTCACCCACCACTTTTAGCTTTTGTTTCTTTAGGATGAGGACAATGGGGAAGAAGAAGAATCAAGCCAAGCAGGTGATCTATCTATCTTTCACTGCTTTGTGGAGAAAGACTAGTATTTACACCTACAAGTGCCATTTAATTCTACCTATCAACCCAGTTATAGAACCCTTTAAATAATCAAATAGTTGCAATAAAAAGTTTAACTCCCAAATCTGCATACACTATATATTATTTGGTAATCTGGACAGTTTCTTAACATAGGGGCATTTTCAATCTGTCAGCAATTACCATAGTTATTCCCCAACCCGCTTTTGTAAAAATTCTTCTTACACAAGCCACTTGCACCTGTCAGACTGAATTTGGCAGGCTTGATCACTACAAAAGGGGGCAATTGAATCTGTAGCTTAAATCAGCGGTCCCCAACCTTTGAGGCTTGGTGGCCCAGCTGGGGGTAGTGGAAAAGGAACTGGGCTGCATGAGTAGTAGGCTAGTGCATGCACACATGCATGCACACACAGCCCTTGTGTAAGTGGCAGGCCAGGACACATACACATAGCTCTACTTATGTGAGTGGCAGGGTAGCACGCACACATGCAATTGCCTGCCAGCCCATCACTCAGGCAAGTTGAGCTGCGCACGTGTGACCTCCAGCCAGCTACTCATGTGGCCCAATTCTGAATAGGCCATAGCCGAGTAGAGGCCTGCAGTCCAGGGGTTGGGGACCCCTGGTTTAAATCTAGTCCTACCAAAATGAAACCACCCAACTTCTTCATTTAATGGAATAGCTATAGTTTCAGGTTTGTAATATATGGTATTTTTTATTTATTTGTATCATGCCTTTATTATTTTTACAAATAACCCAAGGCAGAGAATGCTTCCAACACATCTTCCTCCTCCTATTTTCCTCACAACAACATCCCTGTCCCTAAGTTTAACTCTTGAATTTTTTTAGGAAATCCCAATCTTGACAAACTCTGTAACAGAGCACAATTGGGATATATGGAGTGGGATGCACAGGGCTAAGATCTTTCATATCCCAAGTCCTGTAACATTTCACTGTGATTCCAAATGCCAAACAAATGTAGAGTAGCTTATCCACTCATTGTTTACAGTGGGATATCTAAATCTATATATAGAAGCTGGAGGAAATGGAAGGATTGTCAAGCTTATTTACAGCAAGCTGGATTGAAGCAGGTAAGCAAGCACCCAAAATGCTAGTACTTCTGATCTATTATACAGAAGCTAAGAAGCTATTATGGAAAAAATAATTCCAGCAACTGATGTGGATCCAACATCCAGTAAGGCAGGTTATTATTATTTGTTCTACTTCAAAGTTGTTGTTTTTTTAGTGTCTAAGCATGGTTTAGTACAAAAGGGCATTTCATATTTCTTCTTTAACTAGACACACTCGTATTGGAGCATGATTCTTCAATCTTGAAGTGTGAATGTATCCATATCAAAGAGATTTCTGGTGAGAACTGTCAGAAATCAAATTATCTAAGGAAACAAATGGCTATTCTGGACACGTCTAGAAAAGAAAGGTACCAAATGTCTGTTTACATGCTACACTTGTACCAAAGTGCTCTATGTGTGTATTTCAAAAAATGATGACTTCTCATAATGTTGGAGCTTTGAACATCTTTGAATTTGGCCAGAAACTCAGTTAATGGATTACAGCATTGAATGTTCACAACAGTCACCACAGAGACTGTTGATGTTCAGTGGGATTTCAGTATACCCTTCCTAAACACAAGAGGATGATGTTTTTCAGGCTGTTGTGCCATCCTGATGTCATTTTCATGTATGTTGGTGATAAATGAATATATGAGCAAGCAAGCATATGCACGCGTGCGTGCACACACACACACATACACACACACAGGTCAAGAAATGGCTTTTCCTTTTTTGCAATTAGGAAGTCAAAGAACATCTAATGTGATTGAAAATATGCTTCCCACTCAAAGTGGCTTTTGATTGCAAAGCAATTTACACAGCTGGGCAGGCCCCTAGGTGGTCCAAAGTGTGATAGGCAGGTGGTCACCTATTAGAGAGTAAAGAAATATGCAACAGATTACCTACAGTATCTCCTCGGGATACGATTTTGCCAGCTATTAACCCCTGTCACCATTGGCAGCAGGTGGCCATAAGTGCAAATTTGACTGTAAGGTGGATCTCTCATTATTAAACATTAACAAACTAATTAGGGCAAACTACACTTTGATAAGTTTTGTCTTATCAAAATGCCATAGAAAAATTAATTTTTAGAATTTCTATATATGAGAAGCTTCGGGAAAACTCAATGAGAAACCCATAGGTCCCAGATTTCTCAAATCTCTGGGGATCTGAAAACATCAAAAGGATGCCTAGATAGCAAGAAGCCCAGATAAGTGCGGTTTTCATTATGTTTTAGAGTTAGTTGTCATGAGAATTGTTTGTATTACCAAGTGAAGGAATGACTTTATACAATAAAGGTAATTTATTACAATAGAATAGTTTAAAAAAAAAAGCTGTAATATTCAAAAATGTTGCATTAGGAGACTTTGTCTGGTGCTGAACTGAAGTGCTCTCTGTCTATCTTGGGATCAACAGAAAATCATACAGGAATGAAATTTGATAGGTTGTTCTTTATGTATTGTTCAGGCATAAGGAGTGGCCAATCTATAAACATCGCACACTCCTATAAGTAGGACTATTGGCACCTTCTTGGCCTGGCCATGGAGTACAGTAGTAATAATAAGTACCCATTTCTACTGCTAGTAGTAGAATTGAAGGTCTTCTTTTGCCACTCATTGATTTCTCTGCCCTAAATTGCTACTGGAGGAAAAAAAACACAGTTCTATAATTGTGGAGCAATATATATGAGAACACGGTGAAATGCTCTAATCCTATTAGTATAGCTTCTGATTTATTTAGGATAAGAATTGTTTGGGTTGAACAAAGGAGAAGAAAGTAGCTTAATAACAAGTGATTCTTGCAGCAAACATTAAACACAAATTCTACAGTATTCCCTTCCCCTTTTATTTATTTTTTAATCTTTTATTGTTTTTTTAGTTTTCAGTTCCTGTCCTTTATATATACCCACAATGACCTTTGAGGCTGAAGGCTAGTATTCCACAGGTCAATATCCTTTTTTTCTCAGATGATTCTCCTCTAAGCACAAAAAATCTTGACTGATTCTTCCATTCAGGTTAATTATGCCTCTTGACTTTCATCCAGGATGTTCACCTCTTTTTTTTTTTATATGCTTGCTTTTGTTTGGTTTTCTGAAAGTCTTCCTTCTGACTGTGTCTCTACTCCAAATTATCTCTCCACACTCACCAAATGGACTGTCATGTTTCTTCTGTCTCCAGGGTAACCAGAACATTCAGCCACACATTTCACCACCAAGGCAAGCTCCCCCCTCCATGCTCAAGAGGTAACACATTATATAAAGTTCACTATAATAGGCAAAATAGAGGTTAAATTATTCCATCCACGATCCCTTAAGAAATAGCAAGAATCTATATGACCAAGGATGCACTAAGAAAGGATTTCTGAAGAGTAAGAAGCAATGATAAATAATAACAAGGCAACCCATGAAGGAGTGACATTTTCCTTGAGAAGTATAGTAAGAAATCAAGGATGGAATATTTTATCAGTTTTTCCTCTTACAACAAAGCTTCCCACACAAGAAAAGCAAATATGTCTTCTCTTCTTCTTGCTATCTTTGTGTTATGGAAAATAATGATGAGAGAAAGAACCAGTCTGGTATACAGTGATGAAAATGCTGGGCTAAAAACCAGGAGACTGTGAGTTCTAGTCCCACCATATACCTATAAAGTGGATGGATTGTGAGTTCTAGTCCCACCATATACCTATAAAGTGGATGACTTTATGCCAATCACTCTCTGTCTCGGCCCAACCTACCTCACAGGGTGGTGCTTGCGTTATTACTAGGTGAACAGCAGGTGAAAGACAATAAATTAACAATCAAATTAACATATCATATGTGGGGCAGCACATATTTCTACATTCATAGTCATCTAAAAATGGGCTCACCTAGCCCATATTTTGTCTCAATTCCCCAAAGAAAGCCAAATTTTCAATGTCTCATAAAAAGCCATCAGGCTCAAACAAGCAGAAATAATTGGAGACAGCTATTTTTGCTTTATTTCATAAATGGACTGGTCTTGTGTCATAACAATCTGCACCTTGAACTGCACCAAAATCTTACTGGGAGTCCATGGAAAAACTGATGTTATGTGGATATACTGAGGTGTATCTACAACTACCTTTGCATTCTGGAGAAGCTGCAGTTTTTGAGTGGTTTTCAAGGACAGAGTCATGTATGCTATAATGATCCAAACAGGTGAGCAAAGCATAAATGAGTGTGAGCAGTGCCTCCCAATCTTGGAATGATGCAATTGGTGTACAATTTGTATTTGTGCAAGGACCTTCCTAACTAAGGCTGATACCTGTTCTAGAAGACCTCCAAGGTCCCTTCCAGCTCTATTCTATTCCATTCTTCAAGCAGAGGATAGGAATCTAGGAAAATGTCTGCATTTTCCATCTCGTTCTAGAGTTGAAAAATTCCCAAATCAGGAGAGAGGGGAAGTCTAAAACCCACAACTATTCAGGCTTGCTAAGGTTGAAGCTCAGCTTGTTTCACCCTACTTAGGCTCCGATGGCCTTCAGACAAAGGACATCATCATTATCATCATCATCATCATCATCAAGTTGGAAGGGACCTTGGAGGTTACCCTGCTCAGGCAGGTAACCCTATACCATTTTGGACAAATGGCTATCCAGTTTCTTCTTAAAAACTTCCAGTGTTGGAGCATCCACCACTTCTGGAGGCAGGTTGTTCCACTGGTTAATTGTTCTCACTGTCAGGAAGTTTCTCCTTAGTTCTAGGTTGTTTCTCTCCTTGATTAGGTTCCATACGTTGTTTCTTGTCCTGCCTTCAGGTGCCTTGGAAAATAGCTTGACTCCCTCTTCTCTATGGCAGCCCCTGAGATATTAGAACACTGCTATCATGTCCCCCCTCATCCTTGTCTTCGTTAAAGTAGACATACCCAATTCCATCAACCTTTCCTTATATGTTTTAACCTCCAGTCCCCTAATCATCTTTGTTGCTCTTCTCTGTACTCTTTCTAGAGTGACCTCGATGACATCATTTGGTATATCACCACTACCAATGCTACTTTAGTTTCTTAGTCCAGAAGAAAGAATAAAAAGTTCATTGTCTGCACTAACAGAGTGTTGTATTTGTTTTCATTTCAAATAACCCATAAAACACTCTTAAAAAGAACCCAGGAGGTCTGCTGTAACTTTGGATGATTGTTAAGCAACCAGTCATAAGTCAAGGACTATCTGTATGGGAACACAATGTAGCTTTATAAAATACTATTTTAAAAAAAGCAAATAGTCATCAACATTCTTGATGCTGCATTCTGGGCTAATTGCAATTTCCAAAGACTTTTCAAAAATGGCCTATTTAGTCAGGACACTGCAAGAATTCACAGGAATACTAAAAATCATGTATCATCATGTTTATATCTCCTCCTCTTCCTCCTTCTCTCTCTCTCTCTCTCTCTCTCTCTCTCTCTCACACACACACACACACACACACACATACACACACAGACAGACACACACACACACACACACACACACACACACACACAACAACTAGCAACTCAAAACATCTCTGTACCTGGATATGACATTATGGCTATCATATGATTCTAATAGTACACAAACTGTTGTATACTTCATACCATGACATTGCACTCTGTTTTCAAGAGGAAGAGAATAACCCATAAACATAACTGTATGTCTTTCATGTTTAGAGCTCACTACAAAGTATGTCTCTGACGTCAGAAGCAGCAGATTCCCAGGAACACAAGCTTTCAAAGATGAAAGGCTTGTCAATTCATGTTCATAATTAGGAAGACAGAGGACTTGGAAATGTATAAATATCTGGGAAAGGATCCTACAGAGAGAGCTTATTATCTTCCTAGTAATGATAGATATTCAGTGTTTGCTGGTTTTGAAACTTTGCCCATCCATGCCAGCCTACACTTTGTTAAATTCACTGTCATATCAACACTTGCTACTGTATTGCTCTAATATGTGCAGTAAAAATATTTAGTGCAATTTATTTTTACTGTCTACAGATGCAATTCATTCTTCTGACAGTAAACTATAGTACTTCTCTTACTAACTTTTCACCTGCTTTCATAATGTCATGTTTACCTGTTATAGCCAAAACCTACCTCATCTAAAGAACAGAATCACTTTGAAGATACAACATAATTTTATTAGAATGCAAACAATAACACAGTACAGGTAATCCTCAACTTACAACAGTTCATTTAATGACTGTTCAAAGTTACAAAGACACCGAAAAAAGTGACTTATGTCCGTTTTTCACACTTACAACCATTGCAGCATCCCCATGGCCACCTGATCAGAATTCAGATGCTTGGCAACTGACTCACATTTATGATGATTGCCATGCCTTGGGTTCACATGATCACTTGTTGTGACCTTCTGACAAACAAAGTCAATGAGGAAGGCAAATTCACTTAATAATCCTGTTGCTAACATAACAAACACAGTGAGTCACTTAACAAGTGTGGCAAGAAAGCTCATAAAATGGGGCAAAACTGACCTAATAAATGTCTCACTTAACAACAGAAATGTAGGGCTCAATTGTGGTCATAAGTTGAGGACTACCTGTATATACTGGGATCCCAGCAAAGCACTGGCACTTTGCTGAGCAGCCTGATCAAAAGCAAAACCAGGGTTTATATATACTTTGCAAAATCAAGAGAAAGGAAAAAGGCAAACCCAATGTAAATTGCAGCCTGACGTTGGAATATTTAAGGTAAACCCATCTCTGTGACCTTACTCACCCTTTCCCATCATGCTAGCCATGTTGAGATACAGTCAATGAATATAAGCAATTTAGTTTATTGGGCCACAGGTTCCTGGCTGATTCTTCTCCCTGTTCCACTTACGATCAATTCAGCTTGCTGTCAATATTTTCTTACAAGGGGACTTTAACCAATTCACACGTACAAAGGGGGCATCTGGTGAGATTGGTAGTGAATCTGTATGGTAGCACATGTGTATGGAGGGGAGATTTTACCACCACATTTCTCTCTTTCTTCCCCTCCCCTTTAGATGGGCAACATGGTGAAAGAGCTCCAGATAGATGAGCAACAAGGAATAAGGAGTATTGTGATAGCATTCTATACTGAGCACAGAGAAAGATCAACACATTTTTACACCCACATACATTTGTGATACACCTAAATAGAAGCAAAAGGAAATCGAGAGATACATGATAACAATCTGCGCTTCAAACTAGCTTCTATATACTTTGTGCAATACCTACTCAAGCAAACTATTGTTTTCGTATCCTATATCTATTTTAATGCATTAAGTTCACATACTTCATTCATACTTGGGGGGGAGGTGTTATCACTAACTGATAATTTCAGAGCATGAAAAATTCATTTCCCAGGTAAACATTTACAGATGCTTTCTGCTATTCATATATTTTTGGAGGTGACAAATTATTCTTGAAATAATGTTAAGCAACTCCTCTTCCTTTAATTCCAGCAAGGGTATTTCTAAATAAATAAGGCCACTCCAGAGTACATCTTCCTGAAAATTAAGCACACAAGCTAACTCTGGCTGTAACCAGTAAGCCTCTCTGAGATCTCCACATACTGAAATTCAAATTAATGACATCTCCTTGGATCGTTTTTCTATTAACTTGGGGTACATGTGTTGGATAAATACACTAAAATCTGCAAACCTTCTATTTGGAATAATATTCAATGGGCATTGATTTGATAGTATTCTAGATCGTTTAGCTGCTATGACTCCAGCAGGAGTTATGTGAACTCCAAAACAATTCTTCCCAATTATTTTTGAAGCATGTCAAACCCTATAATGTTATACACATTTTGACTTTTAAAAGTGCTGTACTAGATAAATAGGGTTACTCTGCATCCCAACCCCAGTAGCTGGCCTTCATCATCTGCTTCTTATTTAGCTCTGAACATTTAAAATACAATAGCAAAGCATTCTAGGACTCAGAATGCAAGATAAAATGTTGTTTGGAATTAGCATGTAACAGTTAACTTTATATGTTCGATTTTTATAGTATGTTTTTTTAAAAAATTCGGTCAGCTACTTTGGATGTTCATCAAAATGAAAAGTTAGGGTAAAATCAAATAAATGATCAAGTAGTGTTTGACCTCCTTGCCAAAACATGTTTATTGAGTGCAATTTTTGCTTATGTGACAACAGATGAAAATTATACAGTGGAGATAAGCATATTAATGGTATTGATTTATTCTGAATCAAAATCATATTAAAAATACTATACTTTTATTTTTAGCCTCAATTTTGGAATGTAGCTTTGCAAATATATCGATCAAAATGTTGTGCTTTGTCTGAATAAAAAAGTAATAGACAATCCTGTGCCTGACTTCCATTTTGTTTAAGCAATAGAAAAAAGCATGTACTTTAATTGCTAAGATCATACAATAGATTATAATGAACACAAGTGATTGTATATTTTGGAAGAATTCAGATATTCTCTTCAATTTGTGATTAGTGATTTTCAGGTTAATTGTATCAGGAAAGGGTACCTCTACCATCACTCAATTATACAATCTATAATTTGAAAACTTTTGAAAAAAGAGTTTGTTTGCATATTACCGTTCTTGATTTTTATTTATTTATTTATTTATTTTTTGGGGTATGGATGAAGTTATAGTAGATGCTAGGTGGAAAACCTATCTTGGGTGGTTTCTAACATTCAAATCCCAGCTCTAAGTATTCAGTGCACTGAATCAGCAATAACAAGCAAAACTATTGGAACTCATTACAAAACTTCCTAATCAGTCTGTTAATTGAGGCTATCAGCTTCCCATTATACCGAGACAAATTAAGCAGGTTAAAATGGCTCTCAAAAGACATCTGCTGAAGCAAGTCAGAATTAATGATAAATAAAATTGAGTGTTGTAGTTGGGGTTTTTCCCCTTCCTCTATCCATCTGTACCTATAAAAAGGCTATCACAAGAAGCCATTCATTACTTGTCAATTCCAAACTGCTTTAGAATTTAGCTTTCCTAAAATATTTCTTCAACAACCTTTTCATCAAAGACAAACAGAATTGTAAGTTCAACCACTGAAGTATGGCTTCCTCAAAAGAGATAATGTAATGTACATAACAATACATATGGAGCTCAGAAGCAAAACTAGCTACAGCAGAGAAAGAAAATAAGGAAATGACATAGTGTGGCTTGTTAGACGATCTCAGCAGGCCCTGTAACTGCTTTTAAAGAATCTATTTTCATAAATGGCCATGTCGCTGTTAAGTTGGAAGTTGTTCCATTGTACACCAACACTCTTGCAACATAGCAGATGGAGAATTGGATTTCAGCTGGGGAATAAAATAATTTGAATTCTGTCCAACCATTTCTGTTTAGCCTAAGCTAACCTGAAAGGTAGTATATCTTTAATTTTTTGCAGGAAGGCTATGAATCAGATTTGTAAGTTGTTGATTACTTTTGTAGAAGCTAAGCTCTCCCAAAGACCATTTAACCATACATTTGGACAAATACTACAAACAAATCAACCTAATCCCTACAAAGAATCATGTAACAGAGATTTGTTTCATTCATTGGTCATGGGGGCCCATGAGCCTGACTTCTCACTGTGAAAATGTATCTAATTGTTCCTCAGAAGTAAATCCCACCAAGTTACAAGAAAGAATGCTCTAATAAGTGGGATTTAGATTGCCACCTAATCTGATGATTGGGAAGAAAATTAATTTTGTCCAATGACAATGAAATAAAATACACCGAGTATGCTCAGAGTAGATCTATCAATATCTCCTTTTCGAAAGAAAGCATTGTTATCTATCTCCTGCCATCTGTATATGAGAGATTAATAAATGAGATTGGACTTGCTTTTCATTCATTTGTAAATGCCTTTTCTGAACTCTCTGAGAAAGAACTGCACATGAGGAGGAGTCATCCATAACCTTCCAGATGTTGTTAGACTTAGTCCCAGCAATAATTACTGATAATTAAGAATAGTAGGGTTTATAATCTAATACATCTGCAATAGAATTTATGCTTTATTAGACTCAGAAGAGAGCATCTTTTTTAAAAAAAAAAGTGAGATGAGGAAAAAAAGCAATGGGCTTGTCTTAATAGCTCTGTTGATATATAGCATTTTATAAATAAGTCCCATTCCCATCTTCTCCAAGCAGTGCAAAATGGTAAGGAAAATTCTGCAAATGTTTCAAGAATCTGAGTCAACTTGCATGCCTCATGCTGTTCAGATAGTATCTAGCAAGACAGGTGTCACATTTTTCACCTGCTCGCCAACAGCGTACTGATTTTCTTTCTTTCATTCTTTCTTGGCAATAAAAACAAATTTCAAAGCAGGGGGGAAAATGATCTCCCCACCCATTGAATTAGACACTCAGAGGAAACAAGACCAATCCTCTCCTTCATTTCCCCTCATCCAAGCTCCAGCGCTCATGTGAGAGCCACAAGAACGAAATGTACCGTAACATCTGGGAAGATTTCCAGATCCATCTAGCTGGGAGAGAGTTGCTCAGCACAGCGTGCATTGAACAAGGTACTTTCCTGTCACTTTGCCACCAGCCTCGCCACCAGATAGTACATTGAAGATTCTGGCTGGTACATCAGAAGATATCTTTTGTTTTACCCTCCTCAGCCAAGTATCATTAAGTTTCTTGGCAAATGAGCAAGTCTTGACAATTAAGTGGGTTATTGCTATAGAACTGGCTAGTGGTTTTTAGTTGGCATAACTAAAAAGCTGGTAGTATAACTTCACAATGTACTGTATCTTACAGGACTCGTGTGTGTGTGTGTGTGTGTGTGTGTATATATATATATATATATATATATATATATATATATATATATATATATATATATATATGTAGGTCTTTGGTTGTTCGGGTTTTCTCCCGCGTAAAAATGGAAGTGTCTTGGCGACGTTTCGACGAAGTCCCATTCGTCATCTTCAGGCTGGTTTTTCAGCTTCGTGCTTTGAGCAGCAATGTGTGGTCTTAGCTGTTTCTTCCTTTTAACTGCCAGTGGGGGTATGAACTGATTGGGTGGGAGCTTGGCTGTGTGCTGATTGGGTGGAGGTGTGTTCTGAATGGTTAGGGGCTTGGCTGTGCTCTGATTGGCTGGGGGAGTGTTCTGTTTGGTTGTGCTCAGGTTAGTCTGAGTTGCAGAGGGGTTTAAGATTTTGGGCTGCCTTGCTATTTTTTGGCTTTGCGTTCGTGGTCGTGCCTCCTCTTCATGGAGGGTGTCAGTTTGCTTCATGTATGGATTGGAGGGGTTTAAAGTGGCTAATGATGCAGCTGTGGTCTGGCTTCTGGTTTGTGGTCGTGCCTCGTCATCGGTATGGCTTTGGGTTTGTTTTTTGCGTGGATGTGTGGTGGTGACCTCCTGTGTGGTTTTTTTGAGTGTGGGTCTGATATCATTTTTTGTGTTAGGGAGTCGTTTGTCAATAAGGGCGGGTTTCCAAATGGCTGGTAGGCGGGAGGTACTTAAAGCGTGCACTTATTCTTCTGTTGGTTTGTCCGATGTATGTGGTGGGACAAGTGGTGCATGGGATTTCGTATACTCCTTGATTTTCTAATTCAATTTTATCTTTGGGGTTTCTAAGGATAGTGGATATTTTTCTGTTTGTGCAGAATGCTGTTTTGATGTTGTGTTTATGGAGGATCTTACTGATTCTGTCTGTGGTGCCTTTTATGTATGGGAGGAGGGCTTTGCCGTTTTCTTGTTCTTTGTCTTGGAATTTAGTGGGGGTTTCTTTTTGGATTAGGTTTGTAATCTTATTTCTATGGAATCCATTGGATGTTAGTACATTGGTGAGAGTGTGTAGTTCGGGTTTTAGGTGTTGTTCGTCAGCATCCACGCAAAAAACAAACCCAAAGCCACACCGATGACGAGGCACGACCACAAACCAGAAGCCAGACCACAGCTGCATCATTAGCCACTTTAAACCCCTCCAATCCATACATGAAGCAAACTGACACCCTCCATGAAGAGGAAGCACGACCACGAACGTGAAGCCAAAAAATAGCAAGGCAGCCCAAAATCTCAAACCCCTCTGCAACTCAGACTAACCTGAGCACAACCAAACAGAACACACCTCCACCCAATCAGAACACAGCCAAGCTCCCACCCAATCAGTTCATACCCCCACTGGCAGTTAAAAGGAAGAAACAGCTAAGACCACACATTGCTGCTCAAAGCACGAAGCTGAAAACACCAGCCTGAAGATGACGAATGGGACTTCGTCGAAACGTCGCCAAGACACTTCCAATTTTACGCGGGAGAAAACCCGAACAACCAAAGACCTACATACAAATACCCGCGAAAACCTCAGAAAAACACACACAACACACACACACACACACACACACACACACACACACACACATATATATATATATATATATATATATATATATATATATAGGTCTTTGGTTATTCGGGTTTTCTCCCACGTAAAATTGGAAGTGCCTTGGCGACGTTTCGACGAAGTCCCATTCGTCATCTTCAGGCTGGTGCTTTCAGCTTCGTGCTTTGAGGAGCAATGTGTGGTCTTAGCTGTTTCTTCCTTTTAACTGCCAGTGGGGGTATGAACTGATTGGGTGAGAGTCTGGCTGTGTTCTGATTGGGTGGAGGTGTGTTGTGATTGGTTAGGAGCTTGGCTATACTCTGATTTGATGGGGGAGTGTTCTGTTTGGGTGGGGGCTTTGTTGTGCTCAGGTTAATCAGAGTTGCAGGGGGATGTGAGATGCTGAGCTGCATTGCTATAGTTTGGCTTTGCGTTCATGGTCGTGCCTCATCTTCATGGTGGGTGTCAGTTTGCTTCATGTATGGATTGGAGGGGGTTTAAAGTGGCTAATGATGCAGCTGTGGTCTGGCTTCTGGTTTGTGGTCGTGCCTCATCATCTGTGTGGGTCTGGGTTTGCTTTTTGCGTGGATGTGTGGTGGTGACATCCTGTGTGGTTTTCATTAGTGTGGGTCTGGTGTCATTCTTTGTGTTAGGGACTCGTTTGTCAATAAGGATGGGTTTCCAAATGGCTGGTAGGCAGGAGGTATCATCTCGTTTGTTCATGCTGTGTAGCTGTTTTTCTATCTTGATGGCTTCTCTGATTATTCTGTTATTAAAGTGTTCAGTTTTGGTGATAGTTCTGATCTTTTTAAAGTCAATTTCTTGTCCTGTGATTTTAAGGTGTTGGACCAGGGAAGAAGTTGGTTCCTCTTTTTTGACTGAGTTCTTATGTTCTTCAATGCGTGAACTTATTCTTCTGTTGGTTTGTCCGATGTATGTGGTGGGACAAGCGGTGCATGGGATTTTGTATGCTCCTTGATTTTCTAACTCTATTTTGTCTTTGGGGTTTCTTAGGATGGTGGATATTTTTCTGTTTGTGCAGAATGCTGTCTTAATGTTGTGTTTGTGGAGGATCTTGCTGATTCTGTCGTATCGGGAGAGTTTTGCCATTGCCAGCAATGGGGTGGGCGCGGCTTCCGCATGACACATCCGGCCCATTGGCTGGCAGTTTGACACTCCTGTTCTACTCCCTTTGCTTTCCTGTTTTTCCATTTTCTTTATTTCTGTTTGAATTTTATTCTAAGAAAGAAACTTTTAATAAACTATATATTTTTTTTAAAAAGGTAAATGAACAAGTCTTGGTGACACTGATAGACATGTCACTATGGAGCAATCCCCTCTCCTTAAAACAGCTTGAGAAAGCTTTGCCTATACTCACCCTGGATGACAAATGGCTCTGAGAATTTAGCTGCTCCACTGAATGTATTTTTCTACTTTGGATTTTGCTGGATTTTTTTTTTTTTGTATATGGGTGTCTTTGTTGTGTGGCTGCTTCTATAGCTGGGGATCTTTGTTTGCTAGTTTATGATACCCTTAAATCTGCAATAGCTAAAGACCCCATGGCAGGAAGTCTCAATTCTCAGTAAAGGACTAAAAATACAATATTGTTTCTTGCCTCACTAGAGAAACAAACAGTCAAAGCTATATAAGTGAAGATATTATAAAGGCACATTTTTTTTTGCAAGGTTATTCTTTGTTTGGTTTGCAATGCAATTTATATTGAATGAATGTTTGGCTAATTCAGGATAAGAAATATATTCACATATTATCCTTCACCAAGCTTTTGCCCTTTCCCATTTCCCACAATTTTAACTCAACAAAGCTAAGAGAGGTGACATTATATATAAAATAAGACCGAATTTTTAAATGTTAGATGTACTGTCTGTTCATCACCTCTGAGAATAGATAAATAGAGATAGATAAATAAATTGATATACTAAAAGAACAAACAGAGAGAGTCAGAGAAAAAAAGACTGGTTGGTCGGCACAGCAAGTGATAATGTTCATCTGTTAAGATCAAATCCTAATATTGTGCAAATACACAGTATAAAGGGATAGGGGATTAATCTTCAAAAGCAACGTGTATCTTTCAGAATACAGCAGTGGTGAATCACAATGTAATCTCGTATTCCTCATATTATCAATCCAGTCCTGCTGCACAAAAGGTGAGCACTGAAAAAAATCATTTCTATGGATGATTAATATGATTTACTTCAAGCAAAGTCTAGAGTATTACCAGAGCAGTCCTACCTTGATAGCAAAAGATTCAAGACACATCTGAAACCATTATTGGGAAAAGGAAGTACAAAGAGGCTTGGTTTTCCAGATGTACATATGATCCCCGTACATTGTAGGTAACACCTAGGATAACAGTAGCCAAATATGAAAGAAAGAAAGCAAATATTTTATCATAAGTGGTAGAATATATTCCACATTGTTTACTAGTAAAATATGGCACTAGTGAAAGTATAGATATTACCCTAAGTGGGAATAATTGAGTACCTGTTGCTGGTGTCATAGCATTTTGTAATCATCTGGAAAAATATTTGAAATACCAACAATATCAGATAACTGTCTGAGTTTAATTTGAATTCCAGATGTCATACTATTGTAAGCCATAGAGTATGTTTCAGGTCTGTGGGGAAACAGAAGAGGTTATCACTAATGTACAATCCATGGCTCTGAAAGACTTAATTAGAAGTTCAGAAACCACCAAAATATCCCACTTTTAAGCTATGAATCATCCGGTGCCTAGGCTGGTCTCTGGAGGGTCATTTTCACAGTAAATTAATCTTCCCAATGTCAGGCTTAAATTATGAGCAGTGACATGCTTGGCCACTGTATTAGGCAATTGCAGCAAGACTTAGGCAATTGCCGCAAATGCTCCGCAGCAGGAAGGTATGGTGGTGACACTGACATTATCGAAGCTGACACTGCATTAAATTGGTTTAAAATTAAAATAACTCTCATGACAAGCAAAATGGGAGGGGGCAACTCCTCATCGCAACCTAAGACTGTCATTTAAGTTGTACATTTGGTAACTTATTCTGAACGCTAGAGAAAGGGGGAATCTAATAAGTATTACCTTGCAACAGGGGTGAGCAATTATGACAACTTTATGACCTGAGGACTCCAACTCCCAGAATTCCTGAGCCAGCTTGGAATTCTGAGAGCTGAAGTCCACAGGTTGTAAAGTTGCCACAGTTGCCCATCCCTGCCTCACAGAGAAAGAGAGGTGTGGTATTTTGTTATGTAACTATATTCTGGTTGGGTTGAGTATTTAAAAATCTCCTAAAGAGACTTTAAATCTGTGTTTCACTACAAATTTCTACTAATCTTCTAAATAAAAATCTGGCTTCTTTCTATCCAAAGAGGGCAGACATTTACTATTATTTTTCTTTTTTCGGTGGCAGTGAATGGAAATTCTTTCCTTCACAGATAAAGCTAAGAGACCCAGTATGGTTATTGCTGTGCTGGCAGTCAGACAAATTCTGCTAACGCTGAGCAGATTGACAAGAAAGAGAGGAGAAAATAATATGTCTTTCTCCATGAGGTGGATACAAATCAGTAGGATGCAGCCCCATGATCTAACAGACAGGAATATTATGAGATGTTTTCTTTTTGCCCAGATCACAGCATCAGGATACAGAGATTCTGATGAATAACCCTATCCCATTTGAGGTTTAGCCTGTTCCAAGTGGGGGAAATAAAAGCTGAAAGCAGTTTACAGTCATCCCAGAAAGAATGATCAATAGCTTCTGCTTTGTGGCCCTCTCCTGCCTGCAGATATGAAAACAGATGACAAAAACATCTATCCATTGTAAAAAGTTCAGAGAGAACATTTTCTTTATTTAAGTGAAAGTACAATGAGGTCAGCAGAAGAGCCAGTTTGGTGCAGTGGTTAATGCATCAGGCTAGAAACTGGAATACCCGGAGCTCTAGTCCTGTTTTGGGCACAAAACCAGCTGGGTGATCTTGGGCCAGTCATCTTCTCTCAGCCTTAGGTAGGAGACAATGGCAAAACACTTCTAAAGACTTTGCCAAGAAAACTGCAGCAATTTGTCCAGGCAGTCTCTGAGAATCGGACATCATTGGATGGAAATGGGGAAAGGCAGTAAAGTCACAACATCGTGAAATTATGTAGGAATCCCTTCAAGTTCTTGATTCCTTCATGTTTTTCACCCAGATGTTCAGAGAGGTAGCAAATGCATTAAAACCAACATGTCTTCCCAGTCTGAACTATAGGGAACAAGCATGCTTCTCCACCTGTGAAGCCATCTTTCTGCAATTTGATCCTGGTTATTTGAGGCCAATTAGTGAACTTGTTGCTGTGACATTAGGATATAAGATTCATTATAAAACATGATGATTTATAAAAGCTATGGGAAACATTAGAGAAGCTACTCCTTGATACATTGAAGGGTTTCCAGCCATCTTTGGTTAAAAGTAAGGAAGGGAATTTAGGAACTGTTGCTAAAGGTTTGAGCTGTTTGTGTGCAGTGAATGTTAGCACAATGAACTGTTTGACAAATCAAGGGATGTGTGTCATATTTTCCACTGCCTTGCAGGAAAAACTGTATGCAAAGCAAGAAGCAAGAACACTTCATTATTTTGAAATGGGGTTCCTTCTAAAGTTGCTAAAGTGAGAGCTTCTAGCAGTTATCTTGTCACAGCTTCTGGATGATATGTTTAAGCTAAACAAATAAGATGGATGCAAATGTAAAGCTATGTTGTAGCATTGGTCAATAGAACCACTTTTTTGATCTTTCATATACTGTATAAATTCCATATGCGATTAAGTAATGAATATGAAGAAAACAGGAAAAAATGTTTTTCTAAGAGAGTGCAGGAAATCAAAAAAATGTCCTCATAATTAGAATAATTTGAAAAGAGTTTTATATTCAAGGTTTTCTGCAGAATGAATACTAGCATGAAAATGATAACAATCACATTAAAACAGACTTGAGAAAGAAAGACAATGAGTTCAAAACAGCTAAGCAGAATCTACAATAAAATCAGAGCAAGAATAATATAGTAGAGATGAACGAAGTGAAGATTTCAGGTTCTTGCCAGTAACAATAATTAAAATTATAAACACCAAAAAAGAAATGAAAGGCCAAAGAAGAAACCATGATAGAGTAGTGGTTAAATTGTTGGTTCAGGATTAGGCGATCCAGATTCAAATCTGCAACCACTCATGGAAATGTATTGGGTAACTTTAGGTTTATCACTCCTTTTCATTTCAGCCAATCAAAAGAAGGGAGATACCAATGAAAACTGTTATATGCTCTTAGAAGAAATAAATCTAAAAAAATATGTAATGGATTAATCTGATGACAAGTGACTTAAAAAGAAAATGGGACAGGTAGCAATCTCACAAAGTGAACATAAAAAATAAATATCCAAGATCTGACTTGACAAATGATTTGGGAAGCCAATCTACTATGAAAGCTTCTAGACTGAGCTAAAGAACCACCAAGTTGGAAGAATATTGGGTTAATTGCACTGAGGCAGAAAAAAAGGAGATGCTGAGAAAATCAAAGACCATAGAAAAAGTTAGAAGAATGACAAGAGTAAAAAGTAGCACAGCATAATGCTGACCAATACTCTCATACTGATCCCATGTTGATAACATACCTTCACCTTTAGTCAAAATATAACATTCAATTTTATTCACTTGTATGATTATATTCAAGTAATGCAATGCAAGGGCAGCAACTATAACTTGCAAATTAATCAACCAACTCAAGTAAAATTGTAGCTGGATCATAAGCAGATTTTGTCTTTGAGTTTAGTCTTTTTAAAGTCTTTTGGGTTCTGACCCATTGCTAAAATAGACTGACAGAATATTAAAACATAGTAATTTGTAATATTTATGAAACTAAAAACAATTATGCTATTATTTGTAAAAATTATTGAGTACTAATAGTGAATTGGCCAATTGGATGGGCTGAAGAGGATTGATTAATTAACTACGTTTCTTTACTCACTTGACAGACTGATTACACCATATCACAATTTTTAATGAATGGATGAAAATAAAATTACAACCAATCAAATCTTTACTAAAATGCATACAGCAAAATTCAAGAGCTTGTCTTTACACTCAGTAGCTTATTCCATCCTATAATCACAAAATAAGCAATTCAACAAGAATAAATTATTCAGATTTGTTATAGCTTTATTGCTCTGAAAATATATGACAGATTATAAATTGGGCTTTTTATTAAAGATTCTAAATCTAAGTACAAAACTGTGCTAACTTGTTTATGGTATTAGCATATGAAGATGACAAACTATAAAGGGAAAGAATAAAAAAACTGAGAGGAATGTAGCATTGTATGCTAAAAATTCTGTAAATAGAAAGCAAAAGCAAAATGGAAAGTTGGATGTATCAAGTTTAGAATTCAATTAAACAACTTAGCAATACAAAGATATCTGAATACAAAGGGAATACAAAGATATCTGAAGTAGGTTGGTTTGGGTTGAATTCAAATGTCCTCTGGTCCATAATATTCTTGTTTATTATGGGTTCATAATTCCAAGAAACTGCCATCAATAACTCCTATACAAGTCCTCAACATTGTAAGTGTAAAAAGTGATAGGGATATATACCATGATATTGTCTTTTCCACTCTGAATCTTCCTAAATTTATTCTGAATTGGAAAAGCAACTGTACCCAGCTGAATATCTTGCCATATCACTGCCTTTCTACTTATAGCTTCTGGGCAAACTTAGGTAAAGTTGGTAGAATCGCAACATGCAGTTCCATCCTTTCAATTTCAACATTCATAAAGGGGCTATCACACTTATATCCCATAATCAAACAACCTATTTCCACAGAAGTCAATCTAATCCCTCAAGGAGGCTTCAAACAAGATCTGAACACAATAGGTCCCACTCTCATTATACATTCTCTATATCCATGGCAAGCTATGCCGCTGGATATGGAACACCCATGGAGTCCTAGATCATTCTAAATAACATCTAAGTTAATACACTGTGGACAACTTCATATTTTGTTTCAGACTAGGACATATCACAAGATATGCATAAGGCAAGATAATTCTGCAGTTATTCGTGCATTTTATTTGCCACTATTCTAAATGTTCCCTTTTTTGTGAATTCAGCAAAAGTAAGTAGAGACTGATATAGGCTTTTATAAAATTAGAACTGCAATCTTCTACATACATACTTCAAAATAACTTGCATTATGTGCAATATCCCTTACAGACATCACTGTCTTATATTAAAACACAAAGGATGGCATGAATGAAGGCAAATACATGTGTCACAGGATAATGTTGCAGGATCTGATCTGGATCGGCCACTGGGATCAGAGGTTAGTCTTCTGAACGTTTGGTTTCATGCTGGGAAACTTCCTCAGGGAACAAAGCATGGCATGTTGTACATGGCATGATTCAGCATAAAACAGTTGTATGAATACTCATTTTTTTCAAATGCATGCATGGCAAAAGCTAATCTTCCTGGCCAGATGAATTTATAGGATTTGGTGAACATTAGGTGGATTTGACCATTATAATACAAATCCGAGAAAAGGATTGTAACACTATCCCCCCACCCCTCACGTGCAATCCAAATTCCCATTCTTCCAATGTTAAGAAAATAAGGACCATATAAATGTAATAAATAAAGCTTGGTGAATAGTGAGGATGCTTAAGATTTTCAAGAAGGCATAGAAGAACATCTCCCAAAAAACTCATTGGGTCACTAAGTCCTGCACTAATGACAATGGAAAGTCTATTAACTTGTAAGTCTGCGATGGGAGAAGGAAAGACTAAAATAAGCTTCACTGGTCATTTAACAGGGAGCTTTTCTGTGTCCTATGGAAGCTGATTTTATGCACTTGTATGAAGCAATGAATTATTTCCCCAAATGCCTGGTCACATCTCAGGTGACAGAGGAAGGTGGCCAAAGCCATAAATATTGAAATAGATGTTAGAGGAACAGACTATAAGTGGGAGACACTTTAGGTTTCAGGGAGTAGCTCTAACTGCTCAGAAACAATCAGACAGAAGACACAGAATGGAAATGAAGCCATGGAAATGAGATGCTAGGGATGAGGAGAAAGAAATTTGGGCAATTAAATGAGCTTTAATAGAAATAACAAGGGAACTATAGTTATCTGCCCAAAATTGAGGTTTTGGTTGCTTCTCAGACATTTCTGTTTATTAAGCTTTACTCTTCCTAAAGAGGCCAGAAAAGAACTCACAATACACACCAATATAATTCTCACTTTTCCTGAAGACTTCCTGGCAAAATAATAATACTGTAAACCACTGAAGAGATATTGTTTATGAATTATTGAACTTTCCATTTTCCATTGATATTCTTAAAAAGCAGTAGGAAAGTGTGGGGAGAGGAAATATCATAATGCACTGAATTTCTCCATGCTTTATTAAAATGATACATCAAGGAATGGGCAAATTTGAAATGCATAAAAGTGGAATGTTTGCTTTCTGGAGAGGCCAGACAGAAATTGTATTGTACATTGTTTTAAATTCACTGAGTAGTTTTCCACTCTTAAGATTGGTTCAAAATCAATTTGGCCAATGCAACGAAGCTTTTATACATATATAGAGAAAGATACATTACTAAGAGTTGTTTTAGATGTCTATTCTAGAATAGAGTACAATAGACTAGACATCTAGAATAAACTTGTTGATGTCTGGCTGTCTCTCTATCATGTTCTAAAATTACTACAACAAAAGGTTAAACACACACACAGAGAAAGAAAGGGGGGGAGACCACTCCTAATTATTCCAAGCCCCTTAAATATGGAGGTAAGAGCTAAATAATACCTGTATTACCAAGTATTAGGCAATGGCCAAATGGTTATTTCTTTGAGGATCCAGATTAATAAACACACTAATAAGTAAGGGAATGTCAAACTTTATTATTAATTTTAACAGGCAGATTTAAGCAAACACAAAAGCATAACATACCAAGAAAAATATCCCTTCAGATAGTGGGATCCCACTGGAACAACAGCAGGGACATTGCAACATAAGCCAATGTACATAACACCCAGCATCAGATCTAGATAAATGCTCCCCATTCAGTTATCAGGAGCCCACTAGAACACTAGACACCAAACAATGGCCAATATAGACAACACCAGATCTGTGTCAAAGCCCCAATCTCAAAGGGAAATACCAGGCACTTTTACACTTATCTTTCACCAAATCATGTAGCAAGAGGTTGATTCTTTACACTTGGCACCAATCTTCATGGTCATGATTGCATGATATCATGCAAATAGACAGCACCTGAGTTGTTTCGTAACTGTGCAAATAAAAAATGCAATTTAAATAATCTTGGATCATTCCTAATATGCTACAGCTGTGTTAAAATTTATCTTTTAGCAGAAGTGGGGAAAACAAGCAATTTAGGTACCATTATAACTCAAGATAAACTCTAAACTTCTAGAATTTTCTAAACATGAAGGAGAAAAATAGAATGGACATTCGCATTGCCATTATATTGAAACAAAAAGGTCAAGGTTTTCCCTGTCCTGTCATGTCCGACTGTAATGAGTGGTGCTCATCTCCATTTCCTAGCTGAGGGATCCAGCATTGTCCAAAGACATTTCCATGGTCATGTGGCCAGCATGACTATATGCCAGTGGTGGCGAACCTATGGCACGGGTGCCAGAGGTGGCACTCAGAGACCTCTCTGTGGGCACGCGCACTGTCGCCCCAGTCCTAGGCCTTCAGCTGGGTTTTATAAAACCTTTTCGCTTTAGGCTTCCACCGCCATGTACAAAAAAAAAAGATTCAATCAATCAGTCAATTTCAACTTCTCAGAAGCAGAAAAAAAGATTTTGCAAAGTTGGAATTGATTGATTGAACTTTTTAGTCCCACTCAGTCTGCTGTTACCACGGTAGCCACACCCACCCAATGGGCCACACCCACCCAGCACCCGACAATGCATAAGTGGGTTTTGGGTTGCAGTTTGGGCACTTGGTCTCTGAAAGGTTCGCCATCACTGCTAAATGCCAAGGAGCACAGAATGCTGTTACCTTCCCACTGAAGTGGTACCTATTTATCTACATGCATTTGTATGCTTTCAAACTGCTAGGTTGGCAGGAGTGGGGCAAGAACAGGAGGTCACCCCATCTTGTAGTGCCTGGGTCTCAAACAGCCTACTTTTCGGTTGACAAGCCCAGCATTTTGATCACTAGGCCACTACACCCCTGCCACATTACCTTTACTACCTTAAACAAAAGGCAGCAGAAGTGGATAAACAAATTGCTGAAATGCACATAAAAATAAATTCCCAATCTCATTTAATCGTCAGATCTGAAATTGCATGACATTGCCATTTGGAATATCAATGCAAAATAAAAATGTCATTTCTAATTTGGGGATGAGAATTAAAAAACGATCCCTATTTGTTCTATGTTTTATTGAACTAATTATGCATCAAAACAGCTATTCAAGGAATAAATATAATTTCCATAATTGATCTAGTCCTTTTGGTTTCTAATCATTCTTGCTATTATTAGATTTTTGTGCCCTTCAAAAACAAGGTCAATCTGCATGCAACTGTGACAGCCTTGTTTAGACATAGATATCTGTGTAATATTTATTTTTGACTGCTAATCTGAAGGTAACCAAGTTGTAAACTAAAATGTGGTTACCCTTCAGTCTTAACTGGGTTTTTACAAATTTCACAAAAATTTCCTTTCCAAGTATAAGCATCTTTAGGATTGGCAAGGAAAACAATCACAATTCCATTATCAGAGTATTGTTGACTCTTTTCAGGAAGAAAAAGGGTTAAAACATGACTGAGAATTTCAAAAATATTCTGAATATCACATCAAACCACCAACTAATGAAATAAACAAGTATAGGAACAGACAGGCAGCAATATAGGGAATGCAGCTAAGCAATGAATGGAATCACAGCAATAATACTTAATTATTAAAACTAAACATTTATTCTTTCTCCCAAGTCTATATTTATTCTTTAGTCAATGTGTAAACAGTCAAGAAAAATCTACTCTTATTTGCTAAGTGCTTAACTTTTTTGGAGTTTATAGCATAATTATAAGTGAATTGATAAGTAATGAAAGCATTAACTGTTGTATACAGATTATAGTTTTGAAGTCTGGTTAACACAATTAAATTTGATGTTTGTTTCACAGTCTCACTTTGAATACTGATAAGTCTACCTCTGTGAAAATCCAAGCAGTACATTGATAACATTCTTCTAAATAAATAAACATTGTGCTAAAGGTCTGATAACCGATACTATTCATTAATAAAGTGAACAACCTTATTTTACATACAAATTAATAATCAGTAGCATTTATATTAAGACATAGGGTTGAGTTAGTTTTCAAACATAACATTTGGCCTGGAGAAACATTGGCTGGACAGAAGGGAGTTAAATAATCAATTATTAGAAAAGACAGCAGCTGGTTTGTACTTCATGCTGATTTTGTTTTTGTGAAGCCCACTGTAGGAATATAGGCAATTGTGGTTAACATAATTTACAATTTGAGGTATAGCAAAATATAAAAATCCAACCAATTGGGACTTGTATAAAAAGCTATATAGATGATCCTCACTTACAACAGTAATTTGGGACTAGGAACTTTGTTAGAAAGTGATGCAATTGTAAGACACAGTGTCATGTTTTGACAGCTGTCCAGCAGTCCCAGTGGCTGTCAGGCAAATCCAACATGATCACAACATCCCGCAAGCACACAATCATAATTTGCTACCTCCTACTGGTTTCACCATTGATTTTGCTTGTTGAAGACCAACAGTGAAGGTAGCAGATGGTGATCACGTGACTGCAGGGCACTGCAATGGCTGCAACTATTAGGCCCCATCATAAGTACCTCTTGTTCAATGCCATCACAACTTTAAATGGTCACTAAACAAGTAGATGTTAAACAAGGACTACCTGTATTTAAACAAATCATGACATAACATGTGTGAACCCAGTCAATGAAATAGTAGTAATATTATATAACATGGCACAGATATTGGAATTATGGCACAAAACATAAAGAAACAAGTCTACATTTTATGGATAAGAAATCTAGCATGGCTTAGTCAGCACAGACATGGATTTTACATTATAGGAAAAATCTTACATAAATTGATTTTAGTAAACAGAAACACTTTGCAGACTGCAATTTTATTTTCCATATTGTAAATAAAATTATAGATGAAGTTCTCTGTGGTACAGTAGATTAGAGACAGAATCTCTTGCTAAGCTCTTTGCTGCCTAAGAGCTGCCTTGACATATGATCTCCTGATTATCTGGCCACCCAATGGGAATACTAAAAATTGGGTAAAGGTTTTCTGCATCTTACCAACAACAACCCACTGTACGCTATTTCTTGCATCATTCTAGTCACCTTGACTTGTGATATTCAATCTTAAAAATTATAAACACTATTTCCTTGTAGAATTCTTTGCATACCAAAAATTTCAATTCAATGGAATTAAAAGCCAGCATTGGTGTAGTGATTAAGCTATCAGACTATGAAATATAAGTCTGTGACTTCTAGTCCTGCCTTAAGCATGGAGCCAATTGGTTGACCTTGAGCTGGTCATTCTTTCTCAACCCTGGGAAGCAGGCAATGGCAAACCACTTCTGAAAAATCTTTCCAAGAAAACTGTAGTGGTTTGTTCAGGCAATCATCAAGAATCAAAACTGACTCTAAAGCAGAGCCAACCCTTCAGGATCATATATATATATATATATATATATATTACACATTACACAAACAATGCAACCCTGCCTGTATGATCCCAGGAGCCCAGATGAGTTCCATCCAGTTGTTCCCAAGTATGCATAATCCTTTACCTACATAAAGTTCAGGAAAACTGTGAAGAGTTGAACTGACTCTGAAGAGATAGCTACAAGAGACACTGTGACTACCAAGAATTCACTGGTTATTATTTATATTTCTCTCTGTTTCCCAGACCCCAGCACTGTGCTTAAAAAATAATTCATTGTTTATTTATGTATCTATCTATTTAAATGTATATATCATCCAATTTCCAACAACTCTATGATTTGAAAAGCATGTTTCAGGCTTTACATGAACACTCTATCTCTCTGCCATTCATTAAAGCAGCCCTTCTTTTTCAGTTTTCAGTGAGTCTCAGAAGAGGTACTGCTACAGTAAAAATTAATTTATTAAACTTTGGCTCAGCCTCACTACCCACCCCAGAGCCATCAGAAGTAATATTGTGAATTCATTCCAGAAGCCTAACTATGGCCTTGGCTTAACTGCTTTCTTTATCATCTGCAAAAAGATCTCTAGGGCATTTGATTTTCTCTTGGATTCCATACATCTTAGCAATTGTAGCAAGAATTTATTGCTACAAACTAGGAGGGTAGACAATTTAAAACTTCACTGGTGGACCTCTTCTGCCCAGAGTTCCCAATAAAAGATAATTAATTAGGCTGCCTTCTCCTAATAATCTTACTTAGACTGTCTAGCTGGGACATTTTTAGTTCTTCTATCCATGACTTTCTTCTTCAATTCGAGTAAAGAAAAAGGGAAAGGAAGATGCTTCAGATCTTCCTGTCCTGTTGAGTCTTTTGACCATATGAATTAAGATAAGCTTTTCTGCTATTATAATAAAAGCTCAAAGTCTGCAGAAATTCCAACATATACAGATAGCCTAAAGTAATTATAAAACAGGTAGATCACAGACATACTTAATCAACCAACAGCAACATTTGCCTAATACCGTCTACATCCTAAGCCTAGAAATATAAAATTTAGCAATCCTTGTACCATATCAAATCAGTTCCGTCATCCTATCTAACTGGTGGCTTGAGATCTCAGGTTTCACACAGTAGATTGTTGAAAATATACAAACAAATCATCAAAGCCTTGTGCTTCATTAATCAGGTCTTCTTTGCTCCTCCTCTACACTTTTTTAAGCACTGTCCTCATTTTATAGAATAATTGAAATATGGGCGAAGGGGTTTTTTTTGAGGGGGGGAACAAAAGCTGAATTTCATTTATTTGGGCTTCCTAGAATAATCTTATAAATGCTTTGGAGATATTATGGTACCGTATAAAAGAACTGGGGAATTGTAGTAAGAGTGGATGGATGTTGGTCCACTAATACTAACTTACTTCGAATCTACTCTATAGTAGTAGTGAAACAGCCCAAATTGGCTGTCCTTACAGCCATTCAGTCACAGTATGAATTTGTGTAGGCAACCTCTATAAAGAAATTCAAAACTACTCCAGCTTAAGCAGATAAGATAATGGGAAGCAGGGTGGATGTTGTACCAACAAAATCTGGCTTTGTGGCTTAAAACCAAGAATAAATCTTTACATTCTGTTTCCAAGAGGTGCTTTTCTAGTAAGACAGATAACCACAACACCTTGTTCCTTCTCTGAATTCTATTGCTAGGTACTAAATACAGTACCAAGCTGGGCACATGTATAACAGATTCAGCTTGTCATTTCACCAAAGCCACATTTCACGATACAAATCATGTCAGCTTTTCCTGGAGAACATACACAATCATCTCATCCCCCAGCTCTCCTGACATTTAGATTCTCATCAATTCTAAATGCCTCTTTTCCCTTAAACCACACCATATTAGCATTCTTGGGCTTCTTTCAACAACCTTTTAATTCAGAAACAAATTACCTACAAAATCTGCAGCGTAATTAACCTATTCTATTTTATTCCAAGAAAAATGCAAGGGAAGCCAAAATGCTGAGGGAAATATTAAAGAAGGATGATGTGCTCACTCATGCCTCCCTCTTTAAAGTCCCCTTTGGTTTTCCTTTTCCCAGAGGACTTTCGTTTTATAAAAGACCTCAGAGTGGTTAAGATGTTGGATTAGGACCATAGAGGACCAGGTTTAAGGCCATTTGCTACAGAAATTCATTGAATGCTTTGGGTCATTTAGTTTCTTTCAACTCAGCGTATCTCACAAGATTGCCATTATGGAGAAAAAAATGAAGAACTTCCTTGTGAAGGCCATCTACATTGGCTGTCATTAGAGACCTCTCAGAAGCTTTCTACAAAAGCTTTTGCTTATTGAGTTGTCCTTGCTGTAACTCATACCACTTTCAGCCACATAAAAATATATGCTTTCAAACTTCTTTTGTTTAGCTTTCAAGACATTGTAATAATAATAATAATAAAGTTGGAAGGGACCTTGGAGGTTATCTAGTCCAACCCCCTGCTTAGGCAGGAAACCCTATACTATTTCAGACAAATGGCTGTCCAGTCTCTTCTTGAAAACTTCCAGTGTTGGAGCATTCACTGCTTCTGGAGGCAAGTTGTTCCACTGGTTAATTATTCTAACTGTCAGGAAGTTTCTCCTTAGTTCAAGGCTGATACAGGTTGTAATTACAAATGTGAGATTTCAGTATTAAACCATGATTTCTTGGTTTGCACATAATGAGAAATTTTGAACCAACGAAAGGAGGAAGCTTAAGAAGACAGTGAAGGAAGGGGACAAATTGCAATCTGACTCAATAGTTATTCTTAGTTTTATTGTAAATTAGACTGAGACTGCAAGGCTTAGGTTGGCCCCATGTCTTCCTATTAAGTCAACAGATTTGTTTACAGTACTAAAAAATAGTTGTGTCATAGAATATGCACAGAAACAACAAAACACATATCATCATTTTATAATTAAAATTTCTTGTCTTTGGCAGAAGTGTGCATCTAGTAGTTTTGAGAGGTTTTCAAAAATATCTTCCTTTAGTTTTCTTTATATATTTATGAAGTTACTAAAAATAAACAAATGAGTAGCCTTTTATGTAAAAATCAAAATTAGAATGCCTAATTAGCAGAACTTTTAACCTCAGTGCATCTAACCACTTCCATATTGCTGCCAAGAAAATTAAGTGCATGTGTCCATATAACGTCAGCAATGGAGGGTGGTTTTTTTTTTTAGGGCTATGAAAATCCTTCAAAAAACATGTTATGAAACTGTAAGATTCTATTAAAATAGCTACCAGTGGTGTCCATTAAGGAGTCAGAAAAGTGAAGATGATAGGCGGAGTTGTGCATCAAAGTCCAGCTCCTTTTTAATATGCTTGTGACATATATAAAAAAAGGGGGGACAGTGCTATAATTGCACATATCCTTGCCCCATGCATTCCTTGCTACCCACATATGTATCAGGTTCCCAAGCCATCTCCATCTCTTCTTTCCTTTCCTTATTCAAATTTTATTTTGTAACCTTCTCAGAGCACACCCCAGCTCTGGCAATGTGAAAAAAGTTGCAATATGTTGTGACACGTCACATGATGTGGCAAGTTTGACACCTGTGACCAGAATCAAGAATGCACTTTATCTCATAGTGGGTTTCTCTTTCTACAAGAATGGGACCAGATTCTCTTTCTACAAGAATGGGACCAGGTCCCTTCTTGGGAATGAGTCTCAAGGATAGTTCTGTAACAGGCTTTAACAAAGTACAATGGAAAACAGGGTGACCCTTCCCTAAAAGCCGTGGGAGCTTTAATTCAACCGTGACAGTACTCATGATTCTGACTATAGGGAAAGGACCAAGTAACTTATGTCCCAACTTTTTGCTGGGCAATTTTAATCTTAGGTATTTTGTAGAGACTTGGTTATTTATTAACTAGAAAAGATCACTTCCCTTCAGTGCTGACCAGTGCAAATTAGGACTTATAAAGTGGGAATCATTTAGATTCCACTTTTTTTTATCCGTACAAAACACACACACTTGACATCATATCTCATCAGTTTATGGCTCAGAGCTGAATGTGTAGAATGTCCCAACAAGTGCTAGAAGTTGAACTCTATTCCTCCGAAAATTAATGAGGTTGAGAAAACTGTCCCAACAGACAGCATCTTGCCTGATTTGATTTGGAAGTTCTATTGGTTGAAATAATGTATTCACACAGAGAGAGCTTACTATTTGATACTACATCAAAAGGATGTGTGGTTTGAATGTGTGAAATAGTTTCTATCTGATTTCAGATCCACATTAATTTCCATTAATGCAGACAGAAGTTATATCATGTATAAAACAATAAGTTAAAATCCATTGAATGACATACGTACTAATAATTATGAAATGGACTGATACATTAATGCAGTGGTTCTCAACCTTTCGTAAGTCGAGGACTACCCAACCAGTCATAAGTCGAGGACTTTCCCTGCCCGGGAGTGTCACGCATGCATGGTGCTGCTCCCTGCGCCGGCCGAGTCATAGCTGGCAAAGGGCAACAATGGCACAGGGCGACCACCAGCTGGCCCAGCCCAAGGGAAGTAAGGCACCCGGCGGGCCCCACACAGGAGTAGCACAGCTAAGGAAAAGGGGAAAAAATGGCGGACTGCGTTGTTTGGCGACCCCCGTGAAATGGTCGTTCGACCCCTAATGGGGTCGCGACACACAGATTGAGAACCACTGCGTTAATGGGTCAGTCCCATAGTCTTAATAACTTTGAAATTTCAGCATATTAATATCCAAGGAAAAAATGTTTAGGACTGGTTTGTTAAAAGTATTAATTCCCCTGTACCATGATGGTCTCCACCTTCAAACCTGGTAGAATGGAGGCTGTGCCATATTACAGACAAGTTGATTGATACTGAATTCCCTTCAAGATAATTAGATGCTAATGTCATCATTTTGCCAGAATAAAATGAATGTCACTTCATAACACTGCAGTGTAAAGTTAATTTCAGAGGGATTGTAATGTCATCTTGAAATTTGCTCAAGATAACGATGGTCCCATTGTGGTGTCATCCTGATGTTTAGAATCTTCAGCTCTGAAGTGGGAAAAAATAGATTACTCTTTTTAAAACACAAACTGATTAGTAAGTGAAGATGGTCTTCCACAAGAAAAAAAACATACATATTAAGCAAAAACAAAGGAGTAAAACATCTTACATTATTTGGTAATGATCCTTCGTTCAGAAAGCAAGAAAATCTCAAGAATTGTGACAAAGGTAATTGTCTCTGCGTTACAATGCTGAAGAAATTCCAGCAAATATCAAAGTATTGTATATGGTGGTGTAATTGTTTCAATTAAATCAATGCAATTTGATTTATATATTAGTTTATAATTTGGCTACAAAAATTGGTTTAATAAGTAAATAAATAATAAATACATTTAAAACTGTTGTCTTTGTTCATTCTGAGCCTTAGCTTTCATGACTTCATCTTTGCAGATTTGGGCTATTATTCTGCCTTAGTTATGTGTCCCTCTTTTCATTTTTTGTACTTGTCCTTTTTGTCTTTCAGTTTATCAGAGAGATCTTTGTGCAACCATGCTGGTTTGTTCTTGGATTTCTTGTTTTTCTTTTTAATTGGTATTGGACTGGGTTTTTATAACAGGCCTCCAAACCTGTTTCTTTGATCTGCTCTAACTCTCATATTCTGGTAGCATAGACACTGAAGATCCCAAATAAAACATGAAAATATTACCTTTGATATCTTCAATTTTCTTTTTTTAAAATAATAATTGTATTAAGCATTGCAATTAAAAAGATAAAAACTAATACCAACTAAGAAAAATAAAAGAATAAAAAAGAAAGATGTAAGAGGGCCAGGAAAAAATAAAAATAGAAACAGAAAAGAAATAAAAATAAGAATATAGTAAAGAAAAGAAGCGTAGAGATAGGGAAATATAGAGGAGTGTCTTCCTCTTTTACCACAATAAATATAAACAAGAATAAACTTTGTTTCTTTTCACAACATTTCTCAAAACATTAAGAAGTCTCTTTTGGAAATCCAATATGGGAAAGTTATTCAACTTACTCTCTTGATTTGCCATTTGTATATTCCTTGTAATTATTAAGACATCCACCAATTTCATTTGTAGCCAATATGATTCTTGTAGCTTTAAAATTTAGATCCTGAATACTTTCAAGGGCAAGCAAATCCAGGTGTCAGTAAATAAACGTCCCTATGGTTTGTGAGACACAAGCCCATATGTTTGATGCTGAAATGTTTTCTGTTGGGAGCTCTGCAGAAACCGGATTCTTGAGAATTAGATGATTTCATGCCTCATAAGTTTAACACTAACTGGCGGAAATCAAAAGGAATTAACTTCTTTTTCTTTCATGCACAACCATGTCAGAAGTGGAACGGCCCACTGTTGTGCCAAACGCTAATTTTAAGAAGCAAAAGGGAGAGAAGTCGTAAGCTCTTGGTACTTCTGTTGAACTTCAAGCAATGATTCTGTTGTGTGCTGCAGTGGAGGTTTATGTAGCGTGCAGAGGGGAAACAATGATTCCTCACTCCAAGGAGAAAAAGAAAAAGCTTTATAAAAAAAAAAAAAAAAAAAAGACTCGGAAACATTTCCAAAAAGGCTAACAATAGTAATTGTCATAAAACTTATGCAGAAATGCTTCATTGACTCTTCAAGGTTCTTTTTATGGGTTATTGGGAGTTGTGCTTTATTCGACTAGGCTAAACTTCAGGTTTTGCTGACTTGTGAACCAGATTAAAAATAGCTTAATTACGCTAACCTAAATTAACAATAAGAAAGCATATCAATAAATTCATTGGTACATTAAAATGTGAACACATAATCACATTTTAAAATCATACTAATTTCAAAATGATAGATGAGGGTAGAGGGGAGGAAAACACCTGGAAATGGAAAATTATAAACAGAATTCCAAAACCTTTGCATATTGATCAAAGGCTTTCTTGTTTGCCTCTTTGTTAAAAATAACTCAGATGTTGACAATCTACACATGTCAGTCATCTATTGCTGAAAATCAGATGTCAGTTTCTCCTTCTATTGAAGTACTTTTAGCCCTCACTTATTTTGAATCAAAACAAAGTTTTACGGAAGCTGACTGAATCTAATGAGTCCAAAAAGGGCCAGGGTTTTGATTGTTTTGATTGTCATCTTGATTTTTTTAAACTAACAAATGATTGAAGAATGTACAGGCACACATTAATGTATTTCATTATATGTAAGGAGGCAAAGGTGTTAAAAATAAGGAAAATCCTAGTTTTATTACTATAACTTGAATGTCTGTTCACAGTGAATGGTTTCATAAGGATTCTCCAATTCACAGCGCTTCTTCCTGTTTTGTTTTATTGCTTGAAAAAAAAAAGCAAGAGGAAAAAGGAATACTTTTTCAGCCAAATTTACTATTAGTAGAGACAGAAGAAAGGTCTTTGTTACTTATGACTTAAGGTGGTTGCTACCATGAAATCAGACCAATCAGTCTACTCGTGGGTGAAAATCCTCTATCCTGCCAGATTTTAGAGGGACTGCAATTTACCACTCTGATCTTTGGATATGCCAAAGTTTTGAAAGTTGATTTAGCAGCATCTGGAAAGGGCCAGGTTTTTACTCTTTGAAAAAAGATAAACAGATGTAAAGCCATTTTCTGTTTTCATTGGGATTAATCATGTAGTTACAACTATTCATTCTGAGGAAGAGTCTCCAGGGCACGACATTTCTTCATCAGCTTAATCCAGGGGTCTTCAAACTTGGCCCTTTTATGACTTATGGACTTCAACTCCCAGAATTCCTCAGCCAGGCACACTGGCTGAGGAATTCTGGGAGTTGAAGTCCATGAGTCATAAAAGGGCCGAGATTGAAGACTCCTGACTTAATTCATGCCACAGCAAGCTACAGATCAAATAAGACTGAAGAAGCCATAAAATCTATACAGAGGATGCTTTGATTGCCTTGTTGATTTATTGTGGATATCCCAGGCATTTTCTTATTACACAAATGCAAAACTACCTCAGCTTCTGAAATCTGTTACAAAGATGATGCCCAAGAGACGCCTTAGTTCACAGCAGCATTCTCAGTTGCCTACAGCAATGTTGTAAGTGCAAAAACCCTGCCCATCTCTTCACAGTTCTGTCCTAAATGGGCCCGCAATTTTTGATATTTAAACAATCAAAGTAGCCATTTGCACATCTTTGTCACTGAATTCCACAGAGTGTTGTGAGAATTTAAAGTCTTTGCTCCAGATCAAAAGAGCAGAGCACGCAGGAGAATTGCTTGTATTTCTATCATAGGAGACATTCAAAAAGGGTAACCAAAAGTCAGCCCCGCAGGTAGATGACCTGGTTTGCAGTACAATAGCATCTCAGTACGTGAGTGGTATTTAGCTTTGTCACTGATATTTTCAAAGCAAATCTTTGTATTATTAATTTTTTTTGCATTTTTATATACTTCTTTAGGGGAGATAGATTATGTAGACAGACAGACACTCTTTGCTATAATTGAAATCCCTCTTGGCATTTTTGTATGATATACAGAGATATGGTATTTAAAAGTCTTCTTATATTTTCATTTTTTTTTATTCATGTTGTGAAAGTACCTGATGCCTACTTTTCTTTTTATTTAAAGAAGTCTTAAAGGGCGAATACAAATACCCACTGTTTTCATAGGAAATGCCATTGATCACATGACTCATCCTTCAAACACTTTTAAAAAGCTATAAATCATTTTTTGGCCTGGATTTTGAATGTGCAGTAAGCCTGAAGCCACCTCCTCCAATTTCAGAGTAAGAAAACATTTAAGAAATATAGCCTGAAGACAGCCAAAGATGGAACTAGTTGTCCCCCCAAATAATTGATAATATTTCATTATTGATTTTCTCTGAATTAATGCTAGGTTGAGAAATGAGTCACAACTTTTTTCATTTTTGAAAAATGTATGTCTTTTCATTTTCATGATCTAAAAGTATTGACAGCTTTCAGCAAGGCAATATATATAAGGAAATGTTCTATTATTCACCTGATCACACAGCCTTATATCACAAGAATAACTTTCATTACACCTCCAATGACCTGGTCTCCATAATGTGAACATTGGGAAATGTTTCATTTCTTGCTTCTTTAAGCACATTGTGTTAAGTTATAATAATGCAACAAAAGTACAAGTTCAAACTATTCCATGAGGCTCAACATAAAGATATCAATCATAATGAAAAGTTGTCACTTTTAGATGTTAGCGATGCACTTTTAGTTATGATGAGAAATTTTCAGAGATTCACACTATTCTGCACTGTTGCTTTCCTTCCTCCTTGCTAATTGATGAAAACCATATGGACCATATCTGAAATGCAATTCTTTAAAAGAAAATTAACTTGAATGGGATCTAAGTGCAATACTCTGAATTTGGATCCATTCCACTACTGCTGGACAGCTGCCATACTGACACAAACTCACTATGTGCAATGCAACATGTAGCAAATATGTAGTGTATTCTGAGTGCTCCATAATGTGCAGTAATTCTCACAACACCATTAGACTTGATCTGTGTTATTATCTCTGTTTATGGATGAGTTCCTGGAGCCATTGTTATGTGGCTAAAACTGTTTGCTGAATTCATGGGTTCGGGTTTGAAAGAAGTGAGATACGAGTGTCTAAAATTCTATAGCAGTGTATATACTAAAATTAAAATATGGTGATTTTCTATTGGCAGATGGGCCTTACAGAATTTATGTGTTATAGTGTCATTCTAGAATACTCAGGTTCAAATCTGTTTTCATCAATGAAGCTCATTCTGATCAATTATTAGCTCACTGAGTTCTTGCTTTGAATGGAATATGGAAATGGGAGAAAAAAATGGGGCAAAGACAGGAAAAAAACATATGAATTTGAAAAAAAATTTTAAAAAAACTTTGTACAACAAAAATTAGAATGACTTTGTTCTGTGTTCAGCAAAAGATTCACTTTAAGCATGAAAAGATGTGGACAAACATTAGCCAGGCCATTCAAGCTTTTTAGAAATAATCTTTTGTCAAGCAGTTACAAAATAAGAAAGTTGAGCCACGTGAGATGAAGAAGACAAAAGTTATAGCATGAGATTAGTCACATATACGCATGGCATACACTCCTCGGACTAAGAAAAAGACTTTACGTAAGACGTTAATTTAAACCCCCAAAGGTGTAAGATTTTCATTCACACTGTTTGGTGGGAAGTGTGAAAAGAAATTCCAAGATTATTAGTAAAGTTGATGTCATTAGCGATTGTTTCACTCTTAGGTGATTTCCATGGGAAAGAGAATGTAGCTATTGATCTTGTTTTGTCGATAATATTTTCCTGGATAAATTTGCGATCTGGGTGGAAAGTGTGGTTTTATACACAAAGGTGCTTGACAATGAATACCTCCACTTAGATAACTTTAGTTGTAATAGGGATATTTTAATAAAACAGAAAATATCAATAATGCGATCCACATATTTCTGTGAAATGCTAAGTTTGATAACAATTTCTCTTTGAGTGATCTGCTGATTGTCCTTAATCAGTTAATCAAACTTTCTCATGTGAAACTCATATCTTGTTCACTTTGTTCATGAACAGCCAAATCAGCTGGGTGGAAGTTCATTACCCTTAACCAACCCATGCATGTTTGTTTGTTTGTTTATGTATCTTTACCCAAACTTTCTAATATGAATGGTGGATGATTCTCTTCCCCTTGCCTCCTAGTTTTATTTATTCCTCTTTGTTTGTTTCTATATTTAGCTTTTAGCATTGTTTTGCATACTTTACATACTTTGAGAAGCAACATATTAAATAACAACAGAAACAAACTAATAATATTTGCGTGATATTTCTACTTTTTTGTCTGCATTCAACTTAGGGCATAGTACGGGTGCTTAAACCAATTGATATAAATTTAAAATCAACTGATTATCACTTTGATACTATTACAAGCAGCCCATATTCTTAATCATTTAATCAAGTTTTTAAATACAGCTTTATGTGGGAAACCCAGTATGTTACAGTGTTCACTATAGCATCGGTTAACAACCTTTCCAGCTCCATGGACCAGCAGTGGCATTGGTGGGGAGATGGGATGGTTTTGCGTGCATGCCCACTGCTTATGCATACAAAGCTTCATGCGCTCACACAGTTGCCCACCACTTCCGCGGTCCAGTTCCCAACAGGTTGCAGACCAGCACCAGACTGCAGACCAGGGGTTGGGGATCCCTGCACTATAGGACAAGAAGTATATTAAAGCAGTTTGGGAAAGGGAAATATACAGAAATATATTTGAATGCTGGGGGTACTAAACTCCCTTATTTCAAAGGGCTTCTTAAGAGTTGTTCTGTGACTGGAAAGGCTGCTTCAGAACATGTGGGGGGCATGAATGCAACTACTATGTGTGACTCATTAATTAGCCACATCTTTTCAGTTTATCAGTGTGGAGATTTCTGCTTCAACTATAAATACAAACTGATAGAGCTGTTTTGGTGAATCTGCAACAGGTGCTGTGTTCACCTTCCCAATTTTTCCCCATTAAATCTAAAGCACTGCATAACCCTAGTTGTTGTCATGTCATTAAAATTAGCAAGAAGTGAGGGCAAAAGGCATCTAGTGAATTTGAATATGGGGTGAGTGGAGGCACACAAAAGGAAATCTAAGTGCATAATTGAATGATGGCATTCCCTAACACAAGATGGAGAATTGCCAGCTTGGAAGAAAATTAGACAAATTTATCAAGGACAGTCAATCTGTGACCACTTAGTTATACCCCAACTACAGTGTCTCTGGAAGCAGTCAATATATCTCTTAGTATACTGATTGTTTGACATAACAGTTACTGGAAAATATAATTAGGATTCTCCTGCACCAATTGCTCTAAGTATCTGGTTGTCCACTGTGGATTCAGCATATATGACAGTGGTCTGTTTGGCCATCATCCTTAGAGTCTTTAAAGATGATATATTTTATTACTAGCTGGAGTATTTCTTTATATAATTCTTGCTGAGCAATTTGATAAGCTCTCTACATAGTCGTGATATTTTATTGACTTTACAGAGAAAAAGTAGGTTCACCAAGGAGTTCTTGCCTTTAAAATGTCAGGCTCTATGCTGCTGATATCAGACCTTGAAGCAAGTTTCCCATCTGTTTATTTTCACAGTGAGTCACTTGTGTTCATTTGTATAAATATACATTTACTGCCTATTTAAATTTCTGTAAAGGTGCTGGAGGAGAATTGGGAGCTAGGAGGCCACAAGCACAAGCCCATTAGCAACACCCATAATTGGAGCTGTCAACATGCAGAACTGGGATGCCCAGAGCTCAACTAATAAGCAGCAAAAATGCCACTGGGATTAAATCAGTGCTTCCACACCAACCATACTCTTCCAAATATTTGACATTGATAATTAATTTGCTTTTATATTTTCTGCTGCTTTGTAACATGAGGCTATAAAATAACCCCACCATTTCACATATGAAATGTCCAACTACCAGTGGACAACCAGTTCTACCTGAGTTGGAAAATACTATGCCCCCCCAAAATCATAGCTAAGTAATAACAAAATGTTTTCTATCTAACCAGTACCAGTTCACATCTTTTCATTTCAAGTGGAAGGACTTTGTACGGTTTTTAAAAAGCCCATATGGATGTGCTGAATAAATAAAATTGGTTATGAAATGGTGATCATGTTATGGTGGCTAAGATTTTTTCTAAAAAAAACAGAGGCAACAATATTCTTATTAGCCTAGCTGAAGGTTTCCAAAAATTGTTGCCAGCTTTCAAGAACTATTTATCTGACAAGATAATTACTATTTGAAGGAGGAAAATGTAGAAAGGGATAAAGCAGGGGTCTTCAAACCTGGCCCTTTTATGACTCATGGACTTCATCTCCCAGAATTCCTCAGCCAGGCACACTGGCTGAGGAATTCTGGGAATTAAAGTCCACAAGTCATAAAAGGGCCAAGTTTGAAGACCCCTAGGATAAAGGAAGAATGAACCTGGTGTGTAAGTCCTATAGAAACAAAGACTTCTTGGAAACTGAAAGGCTGGCAATGCAATACAGCTTTTTGTTGGTCTGAAGGCGACTAATCCAGAATATATTTTTTTAAAAGCATACTTTGTAAAGCATAAAGCAAGTCTCCAAGTCACACCTTTGCTGGGTAATTACATATGGAATTTCAATGACCAAATTACAACACTGCTGGATGTTACGCACTCAAGGCCACAGCCCTAATGCTAACAATAGTTTCTGAGCAGTGTTTCCAAGAACAGGTGCATGGTAAACAGTCATATTGCCTTTCCAAAATATGCCAGAACATTCATTGTTGAAAACAATTGGACTGATTTTCTACCCAAAGGATAATAAAAGGATTGCTATTTTGTTTTTCAATCGTTTCAACAACTGTTATTGTATGCTAAAAGCCAAAATTAGATTTAGGAGGAGAAAAGGTTGGAGAAAATATCCAGATACAGCAATGGAAAAAAAAGTCAATTCATTTCTAATATATCCTAGAGTTCAAACGTGAAATCCTGGCTTATCTACCATAAACTACATAGCATTATTGGCTCTTTTCATGAAAAACAAAAGTGTGAGGTGGACTGAAATACTGCTATGAGCAAAAATAAAACCACTCTCAGCTTTATAGCGTTATTAATAATTGCATTTTCACTGCAGAGGCCAATCTTATGAGGTAGAACTTGGATTTTCATTGTGTGAATATGTTTATTAGCCATAGATTTGATTCTGAGGTGATTGTGATCTAAGAGGTACAAATCTGTTTGTTACACTATATTTGTAGATGACAGGATTTTTAACCATTTATTCTTGACTTTCTGGTAGCCAAAGCATTGCCTTCAATTTTCATAGGGCATATATTTCTAGAGTGTGTTACTGCTTTTGTGTAAGGAATAGAATGTGTTATGCACACACATTTCTATTTTGTCTCGGATTGTACTAGAAAGCTCTACTTTGTGATCAGTCCTTTTCACATCCACAATTCATTGCATGGAAATTCACAGTAGAAGCAGCATAAGCTTGCAGAATGTTGCAGTCTGGGAAAAGACAAAAAATGCTGTATTTCAGTTATTTAAATATTCTCCCCTTTAAGGAAAGGAATCTTTCAAATTCCATTTTTCCGATGGACTCTGAATTAAATACTTCCCGTTGGTAACTACAACAATTCATCATAGCTTGCTGGTCGATCTTTAAAGCAAATCTGATCTATAAAAATCAGCTAGATTCTTAGTCCCTTTGTGTTCATCCTTGTTATATTGCATCTGGTTAAAAAGAAAGAAAAGGCCTAGTCAGGCAAACAAAGATTCATTTTTATCAAGAAGGGCCAAGCAAAATTTTCCTGCAATTTGTCCAAGTGTTTCTTAATAGGAAAATCAAATAATAATCAAATATTTGGTGGCTTCATCAAACATGGATACCTTTATAACAGCATTTTAATGACTATGTTTCTGGACAGCTATTAACATTTCCTTCACAATTAAATGAGATTTTTGTTTTGTCCTTTATTCAGCACTGTATCACCTTTTAAAAAGACTGAATGATGCTGCCATCTACTGGAAAGTTCTGCTGTAAATTTATTATTCAAAGATTAAAAATACACGACATGATTGTATCCTTTTATATCATATTACATGTTTTTAAATAAGAACATAATATATAATACTGAATCTCAAAAAAACAGGATTGGTCCTAAAATCTCATTGAAAGTGATGTTCAAAGCAAAATGAAGAGATTTGTTTTCAGATGAAATATTGGAGGAATGTCAAAAAGACACTAAAGTCTTTGGTGCTTTGAGGTGAAATTGGAGATTCCTTTTCAAGCAAAATGCCTGTTTGAACTCTGCAGGTAGTAATAAATGTTTATAGCTCAACCCCAGGTATGTCTACTCTAAAATAAGTCCCACAGAGTTCAACAGGACTTGCTCACTGGCCATTACGGTTAGATTTGATGACTCGTGACAACATCCTGAGGTATTTGGGACATCACTACCTGGAACAAGGAAAATTACACTGAAAATAAATACAAACATCATCTGTGAAAAGTATGTGCCCTTCAGCACATGGTGAAATTCTTAGCTTGCATAATGCACCTTTATTGATCTCATCAAAAACTTTTTCAGGGTAAACATAGCAGGCAAAATCAGATTTCCTTCTTTTCCTTTAACTGGACTGCTTAACTGAATAAAGCTTATATTTCTGTGTCAACTGGGAATTGATTTTGAATGAATCGAATCAGCCAACATGCCCACTGTCGGCATATTTTCATGATAATTTAGTAATCTCTCTGGGGACTGATAACACAAAGGAGATATTCTCACATCTCCTGTGTCTTTTTAGAGAAGAAAGAAGAGGGGAAAAAAGAATACAATGGGTTTCAGACATGACAGTAACCATCAGGCCTGACTGAAGTAAACATGATGGGGCTTTCATTGTTTGCCATATAATCTCCTCCTTCTCCTCCTCTTAAATGTATCATTAGAATCATTAGCTGGTTATATGCATAATTAAATTATAATGCCTTCATAATTTTTCCTTAAAAAATACTACAGTGAAATGGCAGTTATTCCCAAGGTAAGCATATGGCTATTGTTATTAGCTTCTGTAAACCACTGAATCCAAAGCCTAAAATTATCTACGCAAGAGTAAACCTTCATGTAAAATATGTGTGGGATCGTTTTCTTCAGTCAAAGATGTAGCACTTTACCAAAATGAATTCCACCACAGGTACTTCTATCTTTCATGGAAATAACTAACTCCTCATTATATACTCAGACTATTATGTACACTTGCTCAACATATAATGTACATATATTACAATATAGATTTTAAATATTTAACTATGAAAGCGAGAAAAAATGTTCTCCATATATTTGGTGAATTAGAAAAAGCGTACGGTAAATTTGAGATGGTGAGCTTCACTGCTGTTGTTTGGCTTTGCATTCGTAGTTGCGTTTGTGGTCGAGTCACAACCATGAACACAAAGCCAAACAGCAGCAATGAAGCTCACCATTTCAAACCCCCCTGCAACTCAGACTAACCCGAGCACAACAAAGCCCCCACCCAAACAGAACACTCCCCCATCCAATCAGAGCACAGCCAACCCCCCATCCAATCAGAGCACAGCCAAGCCCCTAACCAATCAGAACATACCTCCACCCAATCAGAACACAGCCAAGCTCCCATCCAATCAGTTCATACCCCCACTAGCAGTTAAAAGTAAGAAACAGCTACGATCACACATTGCTCCTGGAAGCAAGAAGCCGAAAACAGCAGCCTGAAGATGACGAATGGGACTTCGTCGAAACGTCGCCAAGACACTTCCAATTTGACGCAGGAGAAAACCTGAATAACCAAAGACCTACATACAAACACACGCGAAAACCTCAGAAAACATATATATATATATATATATATATATATATATATATATATATGTTTTCTTAGCCTTATTTCCTTTTCTTAGCCTTATTTCCTCACCATCACCAACAAGAAGGAATAATGATCTGGTTCTTTGTTGTAGCTTTGGCCAGGACTGGGGTTGGAAGGACAGCAACAAATGATTCTCTGCCAGACAGAACCATTAAGTTGGAATGGATTCTCCAGTTTTCGAACATCCATTGCCTCAAAAAGATGGTAGGAAGAAGCTTACAATTTAAACCTGCAATGCAAATACCTAGAGCTTCATTCCCCTGTTCGGAAATAAGATTTTCTCTATGTCTTCTTTCTTGTCTTCAATAAAACAGCTTAAGTCATTTCTCAAGTCTGTGAAG